>NC_079903.1:2193541-2559357 GCF_024868665.1 Triplophysa rosa
ATATATATATATATATATATTGTCACGCCCGGTTGCCTGCACCACTGTGAGTCACTAGAGGACGTTCCTGTGTTGTCTTGTGTTCCTGCCTGTTGTTCTGGTCATGGACTCCATTTCCCATCATGCCGTGTTGTCATTAGTGTTCAACCTGGTTCAGCTGTGTGTCATTTCCAGTTTTCAGTTTCTATAAAGCCATGTGCAGGGCTCTAAAGCCCAACATCGCATACTGTGACAGTACGTACTGAATTTGAATAAGTACCTACCTATCGGCTGTTAAAACAGTACGTTCTATATAGTATGAGTGGAAGTAGTATGAATACATTATGGACATACTGCGTCCGCCATGTTTTATGGTCATGTGACCCGTATGCTCTTTGACCTATGACGAATAAACTACAACCTACACGTGAGCGTTGATAAAAAACATTATTTAGTCACGAGAAATTCATTTATTGGCACTAAAACTAAAAACGGACGTCCGCCTTAAAGTTTTCCGCTATATTTATTTGATTTACTTTTGAACTTTGACCGATATTCAGCATCTGTGGCATCATGGGATAGAAAAGTGTCCATCCGATCCACACTCACGAATCTCGGCAGAAGTGACCATCTGGATATTTCTCGCCTACTGGTTTTGCATACTGAGGTTTCGGACATACTACTCAAGACTCATACTCATTTTCGCCTACTAAATAGTATAGAAGTAGGTGATTTCGGATGCAGCACTGGTCTGCCATTGTCTATTGTGAGTTGTTGATAGTGTTACATTCCTTGTTTCCTTTGTCTTCCGTCATGTGTTTTGGATGTATATCACTGTGGACTTTCATTTAAAGGATTTAAACTGCATTTGGAACCGCTGTCTGTTGCTGACCTGTGCTCCACCGTAACAGACAATGGGTACAAATGTACTTTATTTCTAAATTATACTTCAATGTTAAATGGCTATAATTAATGTTCAGATTAAGGGAAAATAATTGTATTGATTCATCAGTAGTAGTACTGGATTCAAATATACAGGTTTTCATTCATAAAATGATGCCATTAAAGAAATATTCAAACATAGACTGTCATTATGTTGTTTCTACATTAATTTGCAGACTAAATGTGAAAGTATTTTTAAAACGTTACTGTTTGTGTTAAAGTAATCGTGATAATATAAATTCATTATTTTCATTACAGTGTTTATGTAAAAGGATCATTTTTGTTTTATTCTGTGAACTACTAACAATATTTCTCCCAAAAATAGAATATGGTATCTATTTGTATTTATTTTCAGAAAATGAAAACTGGAGAAACAGGTCAAACTGAAAATATGCTCTGCATTTTTTAAGACCTCAAATTCTTTTAAAGAAGTTCATATTCACTTTTATGCAATACAACAATAATATTTGAACATGGTCCGTGTACGTTTTATTCATTTGATATCCTATTCGAAATCAAATAACGAGAAATTGAAAAATGACTAGTGTCTCGTTTTTTCGTATAGTTCACCAAACGGAAATTTCGTTTTTGGCCCGATATTTTAATTTTCGTTTGCCGTTTAAAAAACGGATTTTGGCCTCAATATGGCATTCGTACATGTGGTGCGGTGCTGTAACGCCTCTTTCACCCGATTGGTCAAATAGCTCACCATTCTGTACAGCAGGGCTAGTCAACTGGCGGCCCGCCAATCATCTTTTCCTATCCCGCCTTAACATTTCAAATAAGTGGAGAGACTTTAAGAACGGTGTGCTTTAAATGCACGTCCTCCTGAGACACATCTTTAAAAGTCCAAAACGCTGCTACATTCAAAACGAAAGTAATTCCCGCTGCTCATAATGATTTACGTTTTATAAAGCGATTTGATCGGTCAGTCCAAGAAACTTAGTGTTATTTACAATGTTATCAGCAATGCATTGCACAGCCACAGGCAATCGGTTTGCGCACGCGATAGGTTGTTTCTGTGCCCTTGAAAGTAGGCTAACTGTAGGAAGGGTACACCACGTGAACGGTTGTCTCAGATAAGGGGAAAACAGTGTTGTTTTTATTACTGCATTCATTATGTATAACGGCTATATTTACGAAAAACAGCTGTTCATCTCCCCCCAGAACTCGCACTATACAAAGGCTCTGCCCTATAAGTGCGTGGGGCGCATGAATGCGATCGGAATTTCACCCGAAGATGTGATATAGCGTTCAGTTTCTTGCACAGATCAATTGACTCGCTTTATAAGACGCGAATTTAACGTCACAAGGGGCAGGGATTACTTTTGTGTTGAATGTATTTGCGTTTTTACTTTTATTGATTTAACTTTAATTAATGCAACCAAATATCTTCAGAAATATCTTCTTGAAAAAACAATGCCACCAACATCTCGATGTACTGGAGGACTGTGGGTGAGTAAATTAGTAGCAATTTTTGGGTAAAGTAACGCAATAAGGAATATAAAATACAATTAAAAAGACAATATCCCTTTTAATTTAATATCATGAAAAGGCACAAATACTGGATGCAATATTTGTGTGCATGTTTTAATGTATGGCCTATAAGTAACAGCAACAAAAACAGTATAAAAATCGTGACTACAGATCGACCATGTAATGAAATGACACTACATCTTGTTGATATTTCTATATTGACGAAATATAAAACATATATAACAAACGAATAAAATATGTTTTCACCACGAAAACTCAATGAACGAATTAAATGTTGTTTTGATGCGCGTGCATCTGATAAAATTCTCCCGTTGCTTCCATGCACGCAAGGCAACAGACTCGCAAAGCGTTTTACGGCCCACCAATACAATTCAGATTGTATATATATTTAAACCAGAGCATAATAACTCATAAATACTTTGTCTGCATAGTCTAAAAGAATATGACACGCAAATTTTAATGTATTATTTGACATGAACTATCATGATTAATATCAAGAGCAATAATAACATTGTTTAAATCTTGCAGTGCCTGTTGTTTATATGACATGTGATGTACTCCTCTAACTCAACTCAAAGACATGATCATCAGCCTTAAACTTTGTTTATGTCTTTTTTATCATTTATATTTATAGTATACTCTTTAAATTACATTAATCTATCACATTATATAGTACTGGTGTAAATATGACATATTTGAGCATGCATTAAACAGGAATAAACCGTCATGCTGCTGCAGTTTTATGATGGCTTTTGTTGATAACATTTTTATGTTTTCTTATTGGTTGAAACAACGGAATAAGTATAAATTGTTGAAATAAATGCACAATGACAATAATTATAAAAATTGCCTCGGAAACAGCCGATCCTTAAACAAACATTTATTTATTAGCACCAAAGCAATACTATAGCCTAGTGTAAAATCCTTTTTTTACTTCATTACTTTTTTCACTCAAGGAAAAATAGTGCGTACGCACAGTCAAGAGCATCCGTACACATCCGTGCATATTTACGCCAATATTTTTTTTTTTAATAAATCCGGATACGTGCGTGGAAAACAGCGTACGCACAATTCTATGCCCATTTTGTACGTACGCCTCGTTTATACATCAGGCCCCCCTGGTGTTCCATTAATGAGTTTTTTTTTCTTCCCTGGTGGAACGGGCATATTCCAAGATGACAATGCCAGGATTCATCGGGCTCAAATTGTGAAAGAGTGGTTCAGGGAGCACGAGACATCATTTTCACACATGGATTGGCCACCACAGAGTCCACACCTTAACCCCATTGAGAATCTTTGGGATGTGCTGGAGAAGACTGCGCAGCGGTCCAACTCTCCCATCATCAATACAAAATCTTGGAGAAAAATTAATGCAACTCTGGACGGGAATAAATGGACATTCTGGACATTGCAGAACCTTATCGAAACGATGCCACAGCGAATGCGTGCCGTAATCAAAGCTAAAAGCGGTCCATCGAAATATTGGAGTGTGTGACTTTTTTGTACGGGCAGTGTGTATATATATATATAGAGAGAGAGAGAGAGAGAGAGTTTTATTATTTAATTTTTTTTAACAATTTCTGAATAAGCTCATGCAGACCGAATGAAGAATTCATTAATAAAGCAGATTAAAGGACCACACATAAACACTTTATATGATATAAGTGATATGTATATGATATTTTTATATGAACATCATGGCGTTTACAATGTTTTTGTTGAGAAAAACAAGCACATCTAAATGGTCGGGTGAAAGTCGAGTCTGTTCAATTCAATTCAATTGTATTTATATAGCGCTTTTTACAATGTGCATTGTTCCAAAGCAGCTTTACAGGAGCAAATAAGAAAAACACAGAAAGGTAAAACACAGCACATTGCATGGTGTTTATAGACCAAGCAAGATCATTATAATAAATAATATCTAATAAATAAATGCAGTCTCCCGGTGAGCAAGCCAACACTGCACTGCTCTGCTGTGGCGAGGAACTCAAACTCCAACAGTAGCCTAGGTGTCGACATAGCTTACACGCAGATAAAGCCGTGTTTTAAAGGTTGAAGCGATCAAGCTTTGAAGCGCTTTGTATTAATTAATTTTAAAGTAATTAAAAAATTTAAAACTGCATTTAGCCGAAGACAACGTTATTCTTGTATTATTTTAGAATAGGCCTAATTGACGAACATAAATTACTCGCTTGTTTTTATAGCCACTTTATTTATCATCACAATACGGACCACTTACGGCATTGTTCCTGCCTTTTGTTCACACAGGGCGCTTTCTGATGCAGGCAACGTCATTAATAATACTACTACTAATAATAGGTACCTTTCTTGATCAATCCCACTGAAAGCACTCTCTAGCAGTTTTACAGAATTTTCTGGGATCAACGTCTGTGAAAGGGGTGTTAAATGTGGAAGTTATAGTGTTTACAGCACACTGCATGGCGTACATTGCAACACATATTTCTGCTTAAATATCACGCACAGTTCACAGCAAGCAGTGGTTCGCGTTGCGACAATAATTTGTATTAAACTGAAGGACTGGCAGTGCCTCTTATTCTGCCGGGCAGAATTAAATCCGTACAGAATGATGAGCGATTTGTCCAATCGGGTGAAAGAGGCGTTACAGCGCCGCCCACATGTACGAATGCCATATCGAGTCCAAAATCCGTTTTTTAAACGGCAAACGAAAAATAAAATATCGGGCCAAAAACGAAATATCCGTTTGGTGAACTAAACGAAAAAACGAGAAACTAGTCATTTTTCAATTTCTCGTTATGTGATTTCAAATAGGATATCAAATGAATAAAACGTACACGGACCGAATATGTATTAGGAGAGTTCAAAAAAAAATTGTCTTTCACATGGCTGTTGGATGACTTTATGTCAAAGTTTGATCTTGTTAAAATTCAACAGACACTGGACTGGAATGACCACAACACATCTAGAAATACTGATTACATGAAAATTTGGAATGGTCTCTCAATTTTTTCCACGGCTGAATAGTATACAGTCTAAAAGTCTGCATACATTAAAAACTTTAGTACATAAAGTCAGTCTATATAAAATATATGTAAAAGTTAATCTGAAAATATAATCTCACAGGTGACAAAGACGAAGCAATGTGAAATGCTTTCCGCATCACTTTGAAGACGCTAAAGGTAACCCTACCTGTCACTTTTTAATGCGCAGGGTTTCCCCCTTTAGTGTCCCAGCTAACACATCACGTATCCGTTACGTAATGTATTGGTACTTTTGGGTAATTTCATTACTTACCAACTGGTAATGTAACTGGCATGTCCCAGGCACGTAATCTCATTATTATTAGTTTTTCTCGATTGCTTAAACACATTTCTTGAAATTATGGCTCCTTTTCTCGAAACTCTAAACACAAATCCATAACTTCTCACCCAATTCCCTCAATATCCTATTTTTGGGACAAAATGAAGCTCTCGATTCTAAACCATTCAAATTTGCTGAAAAAGATAACTTTTCCCCCAAACATGACGCACAAGTCCTCAGAAACACTCACACTACAAAATAGTCGTAGACACTGGTGAGATCAATTCAAAACACTGTTACTAAAAGCTCTTATTGGGATTCAAGAAAAGAGTAATTTGACAGCTCAGTGTCTAGTACAATTTACAACATAAAACAGTGCAGAAAGAGCAAAATGCAACAATGAGCTTTAGGGAAAAAAATTATATTACACTACTGTTACGGTAAATAATATTAGATGAAAGTAGATGAAATAGACAAGACAAGAAAAGTTAAAAAAACAAATATATATATATATAAACTGGGTATGCAACACAATACAGAATAAAATTGCATAAATATATAAATAAACATGGCATCCTATGCACCTTTGGCCCAATATCAATACACGATACTATAGCAATTTCTTGGTCTTCTGACAAAATATTTTTTTGTAAGTAGTCGTCTCTGAGTTCTGCAAAAATAAAAAATATGTAAAGTTAAAAAATGCTACAAACAAACTTGACAATCACAGATTTGAGGGTGTACACGTGCTATTCAGTTTACTGGATACAGAGTAGTGCAATTTCTCTCATATAAAGTGTGTACTGTAATTATACTGTATGTTTACTGTAAGTAGTATAAAGCCCAGTAGATGATTCTAGGATGCACAATTACGTGTGCTCCTATTGATATTATCCTGAGATTCTGATTGGTGTGTCATCAGTTTTGCCACTGAATGTTTACTGAAGGATAAATGTGTGCTATTTGAGTTTACATCTTGACACTTCAGTTCATTATAGTGTCTGTTTGTGTTTTCTGAATGAGAACATGGTTAAAACCTTTGCAAAATGAGGACGTTTTTATGGGGTTTGTACAAGTTGGTGTATTGTTCTGAGAATGTGTTTATGCTGTTGTGAGAAAATGGTGAATTGTTTCATGAATTGTGTGTTAGCAATCGAGAAAAACTGTAAATGACCAATTCACGACCTTGTCTTTACAAGTTTTTTGTTAAACAAACCCTGCGTTCCAATCAGCATACTATCCGTCCTAATAGTATTCGAAAGTAGTATGTCCCAGATCATAGTATATTGAAAATAGTATTCCAACGATTCCCGGATAGTCTTCTACTTCCGGTAAAAATTCGAAGTGCAGAGTGATGCACACTCTAACGGCTGATATTACCCACAACTCACCGCGAGTAGGCGGAGTTTAGTGACTCTCCACTACATTAATAAATTAAATAACTGATGCGTTGACTAGGCAACCACAGCCATTTCTGCTTCCTGTTAGTATGTCCCAGTATCTGTAATCTTGCTTGCCATGCACTCAAAAGTACCTACTATTCCAATACAAAAACACTACCTACTATTGGGGCATAGGTTAAGTAGGCGAATTGGAACGCACGGAAAGTGTGTCCAAATGAGAATCTGTAATAATTTCTCTGACAATTTGTTCCTTTCATGAAAATTTGAGCTTTTGATTATAATCAGTTGATATATTATTTTCTAATTTAATATTGATCAGATTTGTTTGTGATGATTTCAGCTATGCTTTATATTTGCTGTATAGCAAGAGTGTGGTGCCGCTTTTACCTAAGACTATGTCGCTAACAGTCTCCCAGATTCCACCCCTGTATCAGGTCTAATGTCGGAACCGTGTCACGTTCATTACTCGCTGAACATGCCACTCGCTATTACTCACGCATCCGGAACAGTATCTAATACATTATCATTATTATTATTATTAATATTGTGATCTCAACAAACACCACACACTACATGCCAGAGCAGAGATTCTTAATACTTCTCAACAAATAAATGGCTTTTATGAAAATGATAGTAAAGTGAAAAATATTTGAAGTGTTTTCATTAGTATTTATGCTTATTTAATTGTTAAGTACAGTATATGCCCAAGTAAATGTCACTGTACATGCATGATATATGGTATGTTTTAAATAAAGTTAAACGTCTGGAAAACATTTTGTCGTTCGTTTGAATGTTTCTAAACATGTTTGTGTACTGTATAATGGTTGGATGTTTTTTTTCTCAGGTGTGATTCTGTACTGATAACAAAATATTTTGGATAGTATTATCCAATAGTTTATAGTTAAACATAATGTATTTTCTATTTTCACAGGATATGGAACTGGGGTAAAACCATATAAATATGGTGAGTGGTTTTAGATTTCATTTATTTTTATCAAACAACCACCCTTAAAGGCATACTCCACACAAAAATGAAAATGTTGTCATGAATTACTTAAGTAGTTCCAAACCAGTATGAATATCTTAGTTTGGTTGTAAACAAAGAAAGATGTTTAGAAGAATGTCTGAAACTTAGATTTCTGGGGTAGTCAAAAAAATGGTAGTCCAGAACTGTTTGTTTTCCTAATTTCTTCAAAATATCTTCTTTTGTGTTTAACAGAAAATAAATATACTGTATATACAATATTTCCCTTTCTGTCAGTCTCTCAGCGTTGTGTCGAACCGACAGAATGGGGTTTGATCTTGAGAACGTATCATCTCTGATTGTACTTTTAAAAGGCCAATGAACTTGACGAATGGCATGGCATGCCAGTCTCCGCCCTGTACATACGGGTATAAAAAGGAAGATGGCGTGCCCATTCATACACCTTTTGTTCTTCGGAACATGCTGAGCATATATGCTGAGCGCATTATCTATGGAAAAACTACTGTATTCTACGACGCAGAGCAGCGGATTCGTCCTGGTGTGTGCGATTTCCCCTGGGCATTTTGGTAGTGAGACGAGGGTTTCTACTAGTGCAAATTTTGCTAGAAGAGCATCTTTCTCACAGCGTGCACTTGCCGCCACGCATGTCTCGCCACTGTAATCTTGGATGTGGTCGGCTCGTCCTCGAGCCTGACAGGCACGATAGCTGCATCACATGTCTGGGTCTCCAACATGCTGAGGTAGCGTTCGTGGATACGGCATGTCCGTACTGCGAGCATATTGTGGTCATGGTTGGCTGTGTTCTTTTTGGACCCAACCACAACATCGTCTGCTTTCCGTTCCGCAGCGGCGGTGATATGGGAACTCCCATGGACGTTAATCCATCACAGAAAATTCCGCGGACCATCCATACCCCGTCACGCTCGCCTACCCTGTCTCCGATGGGTGGCAGTAGTTCCATAGCAGATCTACAGATCAGCATACAGAGGACGAGGTGTCAGTCACGGCATCGGATGGCGACTTCCTGGCATCAAAAGCTGAGGATTCCCTGGAGCTCCTGGCTATCGCCGGTTGAGCCCAGGACGAGTCTGACGCGGAGATGACAGGCATGCTTTCCCGGGCCGCCGCGAGCCTTGGGTTACAGTGCACCGCACTGCCTTCCCCGCAGTGCTCACGACTGGATTCTTGGCACGGCTGGATACGGAGCGTGGTGGCAAGCCGCGTTCTGCCCCGGTACTTTTTTTCCCGGAGGTGCATGAACAGCTAACAGAGACCTGGAATGCACCCTTTTCAGCGCGTACACGTCAGATGAGCTCGGTCGCTCTGACTTCCCTCAACGGCTGGGCAGCTAAGGGCTATGTCGATGTACCCAATGTCGAGCTTGCCATCGTGGTGCACCTGTGCCCGCAGACTGCCACCACCTGGAGGAACCGACCAACGCTCCCTTCTAAGGCATGTAAGTTTTTGTCATCGCTGGTGTCGAAAGCTTACACTGCTGCGGGTCAAGCTGCCTCCGCGCTTCATGCCATGGCCATCCTGCAGGTCCACCAGGCTAAGGCATTGAAGAAACTGGATGAGAGAAAGCACGGGGGGCCGCCTGAGAAGGGGGTGCCGAAGCCGGGGCAGGAGGAACAGAGGAGCGGGGATGCTGGGAAGCAGACGCCGTCCGGGACCTCGACATCCTGCAGGGGACCGGGTCGCGGCGGGGTAGAATGTGCTTTATAGCCTCCGTCTGCTACAGCCCAGGGAGGACCAGGACATCGGGCGCAGCTCCAGCCACACCATAGCTGTCGAGCTGCACTAAGGCGTCCTCCCTGGGCGTTTCCAGCATGCAGTAGCCTCTACCTGACATTGCTTCATGCCAATCCCACAGCCTTCAGCACTCTCCAGTCGACGGTGCATCGTGCAGCGAAGACTTATGGCAGGTAAGTCAGCAGCCCGCACGTCTCCCCAGTGCTCCGTCCCTGGCGAGACAGCCATGCTGCCAGCCACAGAACCTCCCCCCACGGGGACGATGTTGCAGATCTCCCCACTAGTTCCTCTGTCACGGTATCTGGGGGCCTGGGTACAGCTCCCCAACCCAACGCAGTAGCTAGTGAGGACGATCCATCCGCGATCCAGTTTGCCAGGCGCCCGCCCAAGTTTCGGGACATTCTGTTTACCTCGGTGCGAGGCCAGAATGCTCCTGTTCTTCAGGCGCAGGTTGCCATACTTCTGGCGAAGGGGCGATCAAGCCGAGATGTCTACAGGGTTTTATAGCCCGTATTTCATCGTCCCCAAGAACGGTGGGGGGCTGCGCCCCATCCAGGATCTGCACACTCTGAACAAGACCCTTCACAGGCTCCCGTTCAGAATGCTGATGCAGAAGCACATCCTGACAATGGTCTATCCGACATCAGGATTGGTTCATGGCATTCGACCTGAAGGACGCTTACTTTCATGTCTCGATTCTCCGACAGCACAGACTGTTTCTTCAGTTTGCCTTAGAGGGTCGATGTGAGGGACCAAACAGCCAAGGAATGGAGGACACCACAAAAAATCTCCCGGGAAAAATAGTTTAATAACAAAATCAAATTTCTTAGAAAAATCGTAAAGAAATCAATTAACACGTAAACTTAACAATGGTCAAACAAATCAGAACTAAACTCAAAGAACTTAACTGAACAAATTGACCCCCTAAATGAGGCAACAGAGAAATATTTAAAGGGTTGGACTAGTCCATTCTAAATCACAAGAGGAAATGAAAACAACAAATACATCAGACTACAATAAACCTTAATCAAACTAAAGAAAAAATAAAAGAGAAATATACTATAAAGAAACCATAAATCCCCGAACATGCCATCGCACACCCCCTTTAATTCAGCATATTGGAACTGGCGGGTGGAACAAAAGAGCAGCGGAAACCGCAAGCCAGTCCTTTATATGGACGGACTCACAAACTGGAAACCAAGGATCTTTCCTCATCTCCCCACACCACGGTAACTTAAACTCAAAGAAACAAATTATTACATATATACTGTATATATACAGTACAGCAACTAAATTGTGTGCACTCCAACCAGTTAACATGCACTGCTGTGTAATAAAGTGTCTGAATGAATGTAAACCAGTCTGGTGTCTTGTCTGTACTGAAACTGAAAAGTATAAACCACTAAATAAAGAAATAATAATACCAAACAAATAAACGTATGTATTTAAATATATGTGCATAACGAAATTAATGTTGGTGTATAAGAGTGTGTGAGCGAATTACCGCTATGAATGTATGGCCGCATCACGGGCCATCACAGTCGAGCATACCAATACAAGGTTCTGCCCTTCGGTCTGGCCATGTCTCCCCGTGCCTTTCCAAGGTCGCGGAGGCTACTCTCGCTCCCCTCAGAGAGCAGGGCGTGCGTATCCTCAACTATCTCGACGACTGGCTTATCTTGGCTCACTCGCGAGATCTGTTGTGTATGCACAGGGACCTTGAGCTTCGGCACCTCGACCGATTGGTGCTACATGTCAACTGGGACAAGAGCAAGCTCTCCCCCACGCAGAGCACCTCTTATCTCAGTATGGAACTGGACTCTGTTACCAATACCAGTCAATGCTGTGCTGTCTGACCCTCGTCAGGCAGCACTCAGCGGTCCCGCTGAAACTTTTTCAGAGGCTCCTGGGGCATACGGCGCCCTCGACGGCAGTCGTGTCGCTCGGGTTGATGCATATGAGACCGCTTCAGCACTTGCGTCAGAATCTAGTTCCTTTGAGAGCGTGGCACACCGGCACGAGGCGTATTCACATCACCTCTCACTGCCATCGCACCCTAACCCCTTGGACAGACATGTCCTTCCTCCGGGCTGGAGTCACGTCGTGGTAATGACAGACCCCTTCCTGCTTGGCTGGGGTGCTGTGTGCAATGGGCATGCAGTGGCATATCAATTGCCTAGAGTTGTTGGATGCTTGGCTTGTGTTGAAGAGGTTCCTTCCTGTCATCCAGGGCAAGCACGTGCTGCTCCGCATGGACAGCACGTGCTGCTCCGCATAGACAGCACATCTGCCGTGGCGCATGTCAACCACCAGGGGGACATTCGCTCATGGCAGATGTTGCAACTTGCCCGGTGCCTCATCCTCTGGAGTCAGCAGCTGGTGGAATCCCTCCGTGCCACTCATATCCCGGGCGACCTCAACCAGACAGCCGACGTGCTCTCTCAGCAGGTTCTCTCAGCAGGTTCTCTCAGCGCTCCCCGGAGGGGAGGAAGACCCAACCCCTTCCGTGTTGTGTCCAGTACACGCCCTGCACCTCTACTTGGACCACACGCTGCTCAGAGCTTCAGAAGCTCTGAGCAGCTCTTTGTCTGTTTTGGAGGATAGCAGAAGGGGATAGCTGTCTCCAAACAGAGATTGGCGCACTGGATCGTGGACACCATCACCTTGGCGTACCGATTCCAAGATCTCCCGTGCCCACTGGCAGTGAGGGCTCACTCCACCCGGGGTGTAGCCTCCTCGTGGGCACTGGCTCGGGCGCCTCTCTGGCAGACATCTGCAGAGCTGCGGGTTAGGCTACGCCCAATACATTCGCGAGGTTCTACAACCTTCATGTAGAGCCGATGTCTGCCCGCATCTTACACACCAGGTAAGACCAATGGCCGGCTGGGCGTATGCCTGCGAAGCGCCTTGTCCCCATCTCAGGTGAGTTAGTGTGCTGTTCCAGCTTCCCTACTTACTCCACAGGATGAAGTATAAGCATTCCGGGTGAAGCGGCTCATATTCCAGGCCCAGTATAGGTGAGTTTCAAAATTTGAAGCTAATGCTTCGACGGAATGCAAAATCAAGCATTTTTGGCTGCAGAAAACACAAAAAATCTCAGCAAAATCCTGTGGGGACTGTTTAATATTTGACCTATGCATCATTCACATCCTAAACCACTTTTAAGATACCTTTGGCATTGACCTGAATGTATAGAGCACAGACATGACATAAAAATGTTGAACTATTATTATTCATTCATATGTTAATAACTGGGATGATGGACAGTTGTATAACAAAGAGCTGTAGTTAAGAATGCATATGTCTCTATACAGATTTGATCTGAACAAGTTATGATTGTGTGTCTATTTTTACGTTTGGAGGAATGTCAAGGTTTGTCCTTTGTTTTAGCCATTACAGCTGCATGGCCAGTTAAATACATTCCACATGTGAGGATGGCTGCCCTGGCCTAAACCTTGAGAGACTACAGTAAATATATATTACTGTATACGCTTTGTGAAAACATTTGCATTTAGTAAAAGGTAAGTGTTAGTAAACGTTTTAATTACATGCTTGGTTTCTCTTTTTTTGTGCCGTGTTTATGTCCAGAACTCAGATAGCTTTAGTATGCTATTAAGTGGATAAAATATGGAATTCCTTGCTTTTCCACCCAAAAGTTTGAAGTTTAAATTATAACGCCGTCCTCCCCCCAAAATATACACTCTCAGGACTCCACCCCATCCCCCCGCATTCCTCACATTTCCAGCCTTGTTTATATAGCTTCGCCTAAGGGCTTTTGACACTTGAAATCGTTAACCCCAGGTAAACAGAATCCTGGATTATCTGTTTCACACGGCTTATAATTAACCAGGGGTTAAGAGATACCAGAATTTTTTTTTTCTTTTTCCTCTCTCTCCTCTCTTGTCGCTGTCGCTCCTTGTGCATTCGTCTCCTTTTCTCTCGTCTCGTCTGTCCATACCCCCAGGTGCTGTGGCCACCAAGACTGGCCCCCGGGGGGATAGTAGAGCACAGTCTCATGGGTACCCCCCGGTAGAGCTGAAGATCTTTGCCCGAACCCGACGGGTTCGGTCGGGTTCGGGCTTAATTTCTATCATTTTACATGGGCCGGGCTCGGGCTTGCGCGGTAAATGAGCGGTCATGTGATGCGTTCCGATTAACGCGACAAAGATGCAAAAATGGATGCTGAGGGTTGCAACACATTCTCACTCCCGACTCGGTCAGCGCCCTTCGGCGTCACTTTTGAACGCGCAGGGTACTCCTTTGACGTCGTTTTTCGACGTGAAAGGCACGCGAATTTCACCGTCATTATGAAAATGTATATTAGATATAATTTGCAATGATGATGTTTCGGGGTTTAATTTAAGTTTAATGGCCAGGATAATTGCATTTACATGACACTATTCAGACAGTTTGAGCAAGTAATGTTTATTGAATGTTTAAAACAGTTTATTTATCGTAATATAAAACACATAATACAAGCAGTCACAATGTCGTTCAAAAATACAGATATTACAAGGGTACCAACGCGAAACGATCGATTTGTATGAGGAACAGATGCGAAAGCAATCACCGTCCGCCGTAAATCTCAAATCCAGTGAAGAACGACGTTCAAAATTTTCCGCCAGAGGAAGTTACGTCAGCTTTGATGCCATTGGCTTTCCCGTGACTCGTGTCCGATCGCGTCATTTCGTTGGCTTTGAACGTGAAACGGTATTGGCTGCCGCAACCGACTGCATCTAGCTGTTCCGGTTTATCTTTTGAATGGGAGCCTCAGCCGAGTTCATGTATTCACGGACACGCACGGCATCTCCATTGTAATGTTATCGTAAGGCTTTGGTGCAAAAAGGTATGCGAAACAAGTTGTTTGTTTTATTTTGTAATGCTTTTGGTCAGTTTGTGTAATAAATACCTGTGACTGTACTTTTATTCGCGTGTTGTGTTTTATATGGCTGAGAAGTGGTTAGGGTTAGGTTTAGGGTGAGGTTGGGGTTAGGTGCTACAAAATATTAAAACCATAAATAATTATGAAATTCTAAGAATTGCACGCATCTCGGTCTGGAGCATTTAGAAAACAGCAACGCAGTTCCCTGTTCGTCGAAAAACAACGCCAAAGGGGTACTCTGCGCGTTCAAATGTGATGCCGTGGGGCGCTGACCGAGCGTAAATATGTGACGAGTCGGGAGTGAGAACGGGTTGGCTGAGGAGGTGAAACGGAGGCTTGCCTCTGGCGATTACGTTTTGGTTGCACCAGCAACTAAAGCAAAGTCTGAGGTGTGGAAAAGTTTTGACCATGTGCATAATATGAATAATGAGCCAGTGGGATATGTGAGATGTTACGATGTTACAGAGGACTTATTTATTTCTTTGTTCCAACATCCAAGTGGCCTATAGCCTACGTTAGTCATTAATAAATTATGTTAAAACATGTATAAATTACTCATTCTTGACAAAAAGCTGTGCGCGTGCGCACATTTGAATAGCCTAATGTCGGGCTGTAAACGGGTTCGGGCTTTTAAAAAGCTGTCAATCAAAATGTACTTGTCGGGCTCGGGCCGAATTCTGTCAGGCTCGGGCACTGTCGGGCCTAACTTTTAAGGCCTGATTACAGCTCTACCCCCGGCCTGTGAGGGGCGATGGGGGTGTGTAACGAGCAAGGCGGGACAAGAGCCGTGAGGGAACAATGCGAGGCCGGTGACGCTTGTGATAATGAGTGTCAGCTGTGCGTAGCACCGGTCTCGCATCTCTCATGGAGGAGAACGGAAGCATAAAAGGACGAGCGACAGGAGTGCACCACGAGAGAGGACCAGGCCTGGACTTTACGTTAGGTTTTATTATGTTTGTGTGACTGGCATTTTACTTTAGTTTTTTTGTTCGTTTATTTTATTAAAAGTTTGTTGTTGAACGTTCGCCAGTTCCAGCCTCCTTCTTCCCATTCCTTGAACTTGTTACAGTCACATTTCAATGTCATACTTTATCCTATGTGTAACCGGTCCTACTCGCCCCGCTCTGCGTGGGCCTCGAACCGACGTCGGTCCGGATGGGAGACGGGCGCTCTAACGAGGAGGCTAAAGACCGCAGTCTCTAGCGTCTGTCGCTAGAGTGTCTCTGTTGGTCGGGGAGTGAGGTTTTACACACTGCACAGCTCTTCACTAGCTGGCCTCCGTTACATATGCAAATGAGTTCCATACAGATGAAGAATGGAAAGTGAGCCCCATCTGACATCAACAGCCAATCACAGCAACTTGAATGGAGAAGCCCAAAATGCAATCTCCTCCTTATCTGCAAAGTACATTTTCAGTAGAAACTCTTTGTTCTGAGTCTCTACAGAGACTGTAACAGATCACCCAAGTTCCGAGTCTCCCCTTTGGGGAGGCATAACAGATGAGCAATGCTCTGAGTCTCCGCTCCAGAGAGGCAGTAACATAACAACCAAAGTTCTGGGTCTCCAGCCCATGCACCCAGTCTCAACGATCAACTACGTCCCGAGTCTACCATCCAGTGAGACAGCAACAAACGTCTACAACCTTTACTTCGAGGTACCTTCATCTGCGTGTTTCAGACTGTTGAGGACCTTTCTGCATCAGCTTCCAGGCCTCGTCTGTGTGTTCCAGATTTATAGGACTAGGACTTTATGGTGCTTCCGGAGATTGGCATCCTACAGTGCTTCATGTTCAAGGCTGTTAAACAGAATCTGACTCCGGTCTGTGCACACCTCTAATAAGCCCCAAACTGAACTGTCCACTATATTGCAGCTTGACATTGGTGGGCTTGTTACTGTAATCCCTCAATTTTATATGCAGCACCAGGAAAGTCTTAAGGCAGGTGTTACATAACTTTTAGCACCCGAGCGGCGAATAATGTCACATAAAACTGTTACAGTTTCAAGGCACATAGTTTTCAGTTGAAAGAAAATGGGTGTACCTGGTGGAGTAGCTGGAGGTGTGCCACCAGTTTTCTTTATTTTTGTTATCCAGACAGCTGCACTATTTATTCAAGACATTATGTTATGTAAAATGTATGTGTTTAGATCTTCACCTTTACCCTCAGCTTCTTTAGGAAGGCAGTGGTCGTCTTGGAGGTGTGTTTGGGGTCGTTATCATGTTGTAATACTGCCCTGCGGCCCAGTCTCTGAAGGGACCATGACCATGACACTCCCACCACCATGCTAGACTGTAGGCAAGACACACTTGTCTTTGTACTTCTCACCTGGTTGCCGCCACAAATGCTTGACACCATCTGAACCAAATAAGTTTATCTTGGTCTCATCAGACCACAGGACATGGTTCCAGTAATCCATGTCCTTAGTCTGCTTGTCTTCAGCAAACTGTTTGCGGGCTTTCTTGTGCATCATCTTCAGAAGAGGCTTCCTTCTGGGATGACAGCCATGCAGACCAATTTGATGCAGTGTGCGGCGTATGGTCTGAGTACTGACAGGCTGACCCCCCAACAGCAATGCTGGCAGCACTCATACGTCTATTTCCCAAAGACAACCTCTTGCATATGATGCTGAGCATGTGCACTTGACTTCTTTGGTCGACAATGGCAAGGCCTTTTCTGAGTGGAACCTGTCCTCTTAAACCGTTGTATGGTCTTGGCCACCGTGCTGCAGCTCAGTTTCAGGGTCTTGACAATCTTCTTATAGCCTTGGCCATCTTTATGTAGAGCAACAATTTTTTCAGATCCTCAGAGAGTTCTTTGCCATGAGGTGCCATGTTGAACTTCCAGTGACCAGTATGAGAGAGTGAGAGCGATAACACCATATTTAACACACCTGCTCCCCATTCACACCTGAGACCCTGTAACACTAACAAATCACATGACACCAGGAAGGGAAAATGGCTTATTGGGCCCAAATTTGCCAGCGGTTTAGACATTAATGGCTGTGTGTTGAGTCATTTTGAGGGGACAGCAAATTTACACTGTTATACAAGCTGTACACTCACTACTTTACATTGTAGCAAAGTGTCATTTCTTCAGTGTTGTCACATGAAAATATGTAATAAAATATTTACAAAAATGTGAGGGGTGTACTCACTTCTGTGAGATACTGTATGTTATCTTGTCCTGCTTCCGCACGCATCATTCACAATGTGTCCTATTTTCGTCCGTGACATTCACGGTTTGTTCTGACGCTGCAAAAGCTTGCAGGTAACATTAAAGCCTAATATAACATAGATTTCAGTACGCTGTTCTTCTGCATGCAGATCTTTTAATATTACACTTTTGTACTTGTTTCCCATTTATGAAAACATGAAAGAAACAATAAGAATGTTTTTCATATTGGCTGCTGTGTCACTGATGTGCTGCGTTCGTAAGTCCGCTATGATAAAGTGTCTGCTGCATTAGGCTAATACATACATTATATTGATGTTGTTCTAAAGTCATAGGCCGTCACAAACAAACTCAACACATTTTTCTGTTGTTTCATCTATTAGTGCACACAACCCTTTCAGTTGACTTGTTGTAAATGTCAGGGAAGTTTGGTCTGTACACACGCTTCAGATCTGAAGTAACGTTAGGCTGCTGTAGAGATCCACTTGGCCCATCAAATCTTGTTGCAAAACATTCCCTAGCTCTTAGTTTATTTAGTAGTATTAGTCATCATCGACCCGACTTTTATCACATAAAAGTCGACCTCAAAATATCTGAGGTCATTCAGTGTACAGCAGGGGTCACCAACTAGTGTCCATCCGGACCTCAAAGCCTGTTGACATAATAAATAAATGAACGCCTAACATTATTTTCTAATGCAATTAAAGTTATTACCAGCACATCAAGGGAAAACGGACCCTAATTACATAATGGCAATATTACTTTCTTTTCAAAGTTTGTATACATTGTATCACAATTATGAATGCACCACAGGATATTTATTTCCATTTGACTCTAAATTGTTAATATATTAAAACATAACATAGATATACTGTACATAGATATTTCATAATTTATCTGGAAAAGCAAGATAGTATGATAGTATTGCTTTTCCAGACAAACTATGAAATCTAAAATGAAATCTTAAAAAAGTTATGCTTTCTTTTTTCAGTACAGTACAATTGTAATTGTCGAAATTAATACAAGTGCAAACTTAAATGAATACAAATAAATGCTTAGCAGTGATCTGGTTTGTCGGCAGGAGTTGCAGGAGGGGCAGGGACAGTGCCGGGAGCGGGGGCTGTAAAAGGAGCAGGGACGGTACCGGGAGCTGGAGGAGTGCCAGTGCTTGGAACTGGGACAGGTTTGGCACCCGGAGCAGGGGTTGGAGGTAACTGATTTGCTGACCTATGAACAAATTACAATCAATGTCAAATAATTGACAGATATTGACCAGCAATTAATAAAACTGATTTCAATCTTGAAGGATATCCCGGTGGAATCAAACCTCCTAAAACCGGTATGTTGATTTAGGGTTATATACAGCTTTGCCAATACTGTCATTAAAATTTGTCAGTAATCATGCTGTGCAATGTAATGTCAATGCCTAATGCATTAGTTTCTCTTGTCTGCCAGGTTTTGGGATCACTGGAACTGGTGCAGCAGTTCCAGGTGCAACACCTGGGGGTACTGGTGTGGTGGTGGTACCGGGTGGGACAGGGGTGGGTGTTTCTGGTGGTACTGGGGGGCCTGCTTTATCAAGTGGGAAACCAGGTACAATATAAATAATGTGCTTACTGTATTTCTGATACAATATCACCACCAAATGGCAAAAGACACGAAGCACAAATTATGTTGTTCCTGGCTACTATACGAAACTGTGTTCATTTTACAGCAAAATTCCCAACCTTGGCTCCTGAGGGGACTGCTGTACCAGGTAAAAAATATATATACGCTGTATATATGTTATACATACTGTGTACACAGCCACCAGAAAATTCAGAGACCATTTCAGAGACCGTTTTTTTATTTACTATTCATAGGTGTGCGTTTAGGTAAAATGCTAATTTCTGTTTCAATCTGTGAACTACTAACAATATTTCTACCAAATTACAAATAAAAATATTGTTTCTATTTGAATTTATTTGCAGAAAATGAAAACTTGAGAAACAGGTGAAAATAACAAAAAGATGCTCTGTATTTTTTCATACCCCAAATACTGCAAAGAAAACAGTAAATATTTTCTTTAATGAATATTTTCTTTAATGATTATTTTTTTAATGAATATCGGTATTGGACCGTATCCGATCTTGTGCGTTAGCTGCAGATGTTACCATAATAAAGGGACTAACTATTATGAAACCACAGAAAAAGCATGCACTATATTCCAAGTCTTTCTTATGTCATTCGATAGGTTTATGTGAGGAACAAACAAATATAGCATAATTAGTCGGGGAAACTCTGACCTCTGCTGGTGCTGTCATCTATCTATCTGCGGTCAGCATGCGAAAGTGTTCGGTGACAGTCAGGACATTACTCTTTCCAAGATGTTCCAATGTTTCTGTTATTCTTTATAATCACTAGAAAATAGTATATAGTTGTGTTTAAAATTACTGTATTTTGCTGGAGCTGGTTCTCGCTGATGATTGTCAAACCACTGGAAGCGATCTTATTATTCTCTTTTTAAACCTAAGAGTATAAAAGGCAGTGTAAACGGTTGTATGAATACAATGCACGATAGGTTAAACGCATAACATAACTTTTATTTTCGTTTAAAATGTTATGAAAATGGGGAGCAAAGTTACCAGCTACTTCACAAAGTAGTACCTCTGCCAACTCTGGGAATAAAATATATGTAATTCTACATTGATCAGGAAAAAAATAGCGCTAGTATCGGATCGTAAAGTATAAAGTATACATGTTTTCATTTGATCTTTTTGTAAACCTATATAACATATTTAAATGCTGCAGTTGATTCACTTGCATTGATATAGTCAGTAGTTGTCTACTCAAACTTTCACCGCAACAGTGTTTATTCCTGCCGGATTAATGTGTTTGAAATCATGACATTTCATGTTTTCTTCATCTTTAACAGAAAAGTGAATTGCGCTGATCTGTGTTCTGTTTGATTGGCTTTTTTCCGCACGTGTCACACTTTCAGGTGTGTGCGCTTCACGAACTCTGGATCAAACCTGAGTTGACAGAGAATGTTTATACCAAGCATTGTGTCATGGCAGACACAAGAGAGAGACCCAAGTGCGGGGTTAACAAGGCTTCATTGACGAGCAAATAGGAAGCAATAATGTGAGAACCAGTCTATGAATGCTCCAGTCCACGTAAGTGCGAGTGAGAGTCCACGGGAACAGGCTGATCCGTCCACGGCTGTCGAAGACCTCTCTCGACCCGGGGTGCTCGTCGTGAGGGAGGCGTGCTGTTGCTGCGAGAGCGGCGGTCTTACATTCCCTAGGAGAATGCTGCGGGAATCGGGTGGATGCCATCCGGGACGCCACCGGGAACTGGGGAGGAAGAGAAGATGAGAGCAGGAGACCAGAGCAGAAACGAACTCACCATGAAGGCCGAGCTCGACTGGGAACACCAGGTGAGTATCAATAGGCAGACTAGGAATAACGTGACTGAGACTAAGGTACTGAGACTATGGCAAGACAAGACAGAGTAAATAATAATAGCTTCAATATATGAGCCGTAGCTACATCTAGGTCAGTCTGAGCAGGCTGTAACATGCAACGGTCAGACACAAGACGAGAGACACAGATGGGTAATAAAGGGGACATTAATGAGCGGGGCATAGGCTACAGGTGCGGTGGCAATAGTGGGAATGAGATCGCTAAATGAGTAAATAGTTAAACAGACGTGCGAGTGCTGAGTGGAAATTCACCCGTGCAAGGAAATCCTATCGGAGACACAAGGGCTGGGTAAGTGACGCAGACACTGAGCACGTGGCTAGCCGGCGACTCCCCACGTGCTTGACAATAACGCCACAACCCGCGTGCAGATCGAACCCCGACCCGACCAGGACCATGACACATTGTGCTACAGCTGAAACTGATCTAAACCAGGTTGGGTTTATCTGGTTTTGTCAACCCAAAACTTACTCTGCAACCCAGAGTTTGTTCATCTCGCTTTGTGCAATAGGTCTCTGAGGTTTGATTTTGTTAAAATTCAACAAACACTGGACTGGAATGACCACAATACATCTAGAAATGTTGATTTGAGATTAATAATTGGAATGGTCTCTTAATTTTTTATGTGGCTGAGATAGGTATATACAGTACACATACCTATAAATAGTAAATTCAGATGAACTGAAAACAATCTTGAAATGGTCTCTTAATTTTTTAATTAAGTTGTATATTGTGTATGATACATGATGTATGTGTTCTGTATGATACATTGGTGACTTGTATGGAGCAAAATGCATGGTTACATTAAGTGCTTTTGACCATTCAGTGTAAGTTTTATAGTCAAAGACATTAAAAAACCTTATGTGAAGCGCAGAATGGGGGTGCAATGGTCAAAAAGTCCATCTAGGGCAACTTTACATAAAAACAATAAATAATACAAATACAAATTATTTATTTTCTTCTTAATGCCATTCCAACATCTATGGCTATATTAAAGGCAGGAACTTAAAGGCAGGAACGTGCTCTTGCTTTTCATTAATCGGTCATTACATTTACATTATAGTCCAGAATATTTAGATGTAGTGTTCAAAAGAATTTGATTTCTTTATAATAAAGGATTTAAATATTGTAAAAGCAAACTAATTAGGTTATGTGTGTGTGTGATTAATTTAGATTGAAGTGCCTGTTTTGTTTTTTTCTGCCTCTGGTCTGTACACTGACACAACACATTTTATTGGGGTTTGCCAAGAAATGCCAGTTTTAGTTAAGGAGCGTACAAGTGTTAATCACACAAGAGTCACTTCTAATAATACACTAATTATGCAAAACCTAACAAGCCAGTACTCACAAAAAATAGTTGAAACAATACCCACGTACAGTAATTAGACTACATCATATCAACACTAAGTAGGCAGCACACTAGATTTTGAAACATTGCACATGAGTTCCAAAATAGATGCACGGACGGACGGACGGACGGACGGACGGACGGACGGACGGACGGACGGACGGACAGACAGACAGACAGACAGACAGACAGATAGATAGATAGATAGATAGATCTCTATCTCAGATAGATCTCATGAGACTACATAATAGTCAACCTCTATGCTGTCCTCACTGCAGTGTAGCAACTGCAGCTATACAACTAGCTAAACTCTTCCTCTAAATGAAGACTCGAGTCGTAGTAAGCTTTAGATGCTCTTTACTGTGGCTCTTTTTCTTCTTTTACAAAGTCAGAGTGAAAACTGTAACAAAGAAAACTATAAAAATTACCATTTAGCGCTGTAACATGTGCCTTTCTCATGTAAATAAGTAAAAATTAAACGTTTTTAAATGCAAATAAATCAAATGCCTTCTTCATATAAGTAACATTTTTTATCGCTAACTAATGAATGTAACTATGAAATGATTCACTTACGATGTTGCCTCTGTGGCGTTTACAGTGTTGAATACATGCAGTAGAACACAGAAATGTATCTGAGTAGATCCGGCTAGCCTCCTCAACTACTGACCAAAAACAACCCGAGAACCAGGAACTTTTCGTCGGGACAAAACCCTTCAAATTAAGAGTCTCTTCAAAATAAAAGTTCATTCGAATTTATACCTGAAAGACAACACACTCCCCGTCTGACCTCTGCGAGGTCATTAATTGACCCCTAAGAATTATGAGAGTCTGTGTATATCAGTCTTTAGTAAGAAGTAAGACAACTTGTGAGACTGGCCTGAAGAAAGTTTTTGACAGTCCCTGATCTGTGGTCCTCAATTCCACCTTCCTCACCCTTCCGTCATCTCCAGGCAAGGCCTTTGTGATCATAGCCATGGGCCAGTTGTTGCGGGTGGCTTCGCTGTGTTTGAGAAGGACGATATCTCCCACTTGCAGGTTTTTGTGGGATTTGGTCCATTTCTTGCGACGCTGCAAGGTTGGCAGATACTCTCGACTCCAACGATTCCAGAATTTGTTGGCAAGAGCTTGTACTTGTCTCCACTGCTTGGTGAGGAGGTCTTTATCTGTGAAGTCTCCTGGTGCAGGTGTAACTCCAGTTTTTTGGGTTAGGAGCATAGATGGCGACAGAATGAAAGGATCTTCAGGATCGTTTGAAACTGGAATTAGTGGCCTTGCATTTATAATAGCTGTCACTTCCGCCATTAGCGTGCACAAAACCTCGTGGGTCAACCGAGTGTACTGTTCGAGAAACATTGAATCCAGGATTCTTCGGGCCACCCCAATTAGTCGTTCCCAAGAACCACCCATGTGTGAGGCATGAGGAGGGTTGAATTCCCATGAGCACCCTTGTTGGTTTAGATACCTCTGAACAGCGCTCATTCCCAGTTCCCTGCATGCTCCTATGAAGTTTGTGCCACGGTCAGATAGTAGTTGTTTGGCAGGTCCTCTTATGGCAAAGAGACGCCTGAGAGCATTAATACAGCTTGAGGTGTCCATTGACTCAATGACCTCAATGTGCACAGCTCTGGAGCTCATACAGGAGAACAATATAGCCCACCGCTTGCTCTCAGCTTGTCCTCCTCTTGTTCGTCTGGTGGTAATGCACCAGGGTCCAAAGACATCCAATCCCACATATGTGAAAGGAGGGCAAGTTTGGAGGCGTTCTTGAGGCAAATTTGCCATGCGTTGCTCTTGCATTTTGCCTCTTAGTTTGCGGCAGGTTATGCATTTGTGTAAGACTGAATTGATGAGCCTTTTTCCTCCAAGGAGCCATAGTCCTGCAGATCTGACAGCTCCTTCCGTCAGGTGACGGCCTTGATGTTTGACCTCAGCGTGATGGTGTCTGACGAGCAACAGGGAAATGTGGTTATCCTTTGGGAGGATTATGGGGTTCTTCTCTCCAATGTCCAGGTTAGAGTTCTTCAGTCGGCCTCCAACGCAGATGAGATTGTTCTGCAAGGTTGGACTGAGGCGATGAAGGCTGCTGTTTGGAGGGACTGACTTATTTGTGTTCAAAGTTTCAAATTCCTTTGAGAATGCTCTCCTCTGAACAGCTGCAATGATGACTTCCTTCGCTACCGATAATTCATCTGGGGTACGAGAAAGATCACACTTATGACACCCCTTACACTTGTCAGTGTTTTTAGAGAGCTTAAAGGACCTCACAATGTGAATGAGGAGTGCTATAGCTCGAACAAGACTGTCGAAGCTGGAGAATCTTAGAAAGCGTTCTGTGCTAAGGCTTTTCTCTTGCAGCTTTGTGGCATAGCTTCTCACTTGTACACGGATATCTGGGTCCAGTTCTGGTTTGACCAAGTCAAATGACCGAACTGGATCTGGTTTGTCGAGAGGGTTGAGCAGGAAGTTAGGTCCTTTTAACCACGTTGTCTGTGCCAGGGAGGAGGCAGAGATAGACCTTGATGCATGGTCGGCAGGATTATCTTCTGTGCGCACATAGTGCCATTGTTCAGGTTTTGTGGTTTGGCGAATGCGCTGAACTCTATTATGGACGTAGACATAGAATCGTCTGGATTCATTATAGATATAGCCAAGGACCACTTTGCTGTCGGTGTAAAACTTTGTGTAATCCAGCTTCAAATTTAGTTCGTCGTGAATCAGGTCTGCCATTTCCACTGCTAAGACTGCCGCGCAAAGTTCGAGTCTTGGGATAGTTGGTACCGACTGAGGTGCAAGTTTTGACTTGGCCATGACAAATCCAATGTGAGTTTGTCCATCTTCTGGTACAGCCTTCAAGTACGCCACGGCTCCGATGGCTTTGGTCGAAGCATCAGAAAACACGCAGAGCTCTGTATGCACTGCCTTTGCTAGCGAAGCTGCTGTGTATGCCCGTGGTACGTGAAGGTGTCTCAGCTCCTGAAGCGAGTCCTGCCAAGCTTTCCATTTGCTGAATTTATCTTCGGGTAACGGTACATCCCACTCAGACAGCTCGGCGGTGAGTTCCCGGAGGAGGAGTCTACCTTGGATTGTGACGGGGGCCAGGAAACCCAAGGGGTCGAAAACACTATTCACCGTGGAGAGGACACCACGGCGAGTAAATGGCTTGATGTCGTTTGCCACAGAGAAGGTGAATGTGTCGCTTGCTATCTCCCACAGAAGACCCAGACTGCGTTGAGCGGGTGCAGCTTCTCCACCTAAGTCCACACCTTTCGCGATTGTAGCACAGTCTTCGGATGGAAAAGCTTCCAGGACTGCTTGGCTGTTTGAGGCAAACTTGTGGAGCCTGAGGTTTGATTCGGCCAGTGATGTCTGTGTTCTGCTTAACAGGTCGATAGCTTCAGCATCAGTCGACACAGAACGAAGGCCGTCGTCCACATAGAAGTGGCGCTCCACAAAGTCAACTGTGTCGGTCCCATGTTCTTGTGCGCCCTCTCTGATTGCTCTTCTGAGTCCGTAGATGGCCACAGCGGGGGATGGGCTGTTGCCAAAAACATGAACTTTCATCCTGTAGTCTACGATTTCTTTTGTTGTATCATTGTCCTTGTACCACAGGAATCTCAGATAGTTTCTGTGGTCCTCTCGCACCAAAAAGCAGTGAAACATCTGCTGTATGTCTGCCACGATAGCCACTTTTTCCTTCCGGAACCGCATCAAAACTCCGAGGAGAGAATTGTTGAGGTCAGGACCTGTAAGGAGTACATCGTTGAGAGACACACCTAAGTGTTTGGCACTTGAGTCAAATACCACCCTTATTTGGTCAGGTTTTCGAGGATGGTACACTCCAAAGGTCGGCAGGTACCAGCATTCTTCATTCTCTCCTAGTAGTGGAGCTGCCTCTGCATGGTCGATCTCCAACATTTTCCACATGAAAGCTATATATTGTTGTTGCATCTCCGGCTTCTTATTCAAGCTATGTTGGAGTGATGCGAAGCGCCTGACTGCTTGTTCTCGGTTGTTAGACAAGCGTTGTCTAGGTTGCTTAAATGGGAGAGGAGCTACCCAACTATTTGACTCATTTCTGTAGACTTCTTTGTCCATTAGTTTCAGAAAGATGTCGTCTTCGATTGAAGATGCCAGCTTGTGGTCCTGTTCAGTGTGGCTGAAAACAGTCTGCCCCAGCGTTTCTTCTGCAGACTTTCTAGTCTCTGAAAACCTGTCTCTTGCCTCTCCGCAATGATGAACCTTTTCTTTGATGTGCAAAAAGCTTGTACAGGGTTTGAGTAGGGAGGGCCGTCCATTGTCGAGCACAGTTGTCTTGAAGATGTTGACTGTTGGCTTATGTGCATTCCCCAAGCAGACTTCTCCAACTAGCACCCATCCTAAGTCTAAACGTTGGGCAAAAGGGGCATTGTGGGGGCCATTGACTTGGTCCCGAACTTTGTGCACTCTTATTATATCTCTACCCAGCAACAGGAGGATCTCAGCAGTAGGGTCGACCTCTGGGATGTGCTCTGCTACCTTGACAAGATGTGGATGATGACGAGCTGCATTTGGGGTTGGGATTTCGCACCGATTGTTGGGTATATCGTTGCACTCAATAAGTGGTGGGAGAGGGATCGTGGTCGTTCCATCGAGTGACTCGACCACAAAGTCTTCAGCCCTGCGCCCATATGTTTCCACTATTCCAGAGCATGTCTTTAGATAGTAAGAGTACGGTTTGCGCTCGATGTTAAACAGCTCGAAAAGGCTGGACTTTGTCAGCGACCGGTTGCTTTGGTCGTCCAGGATGACGTAGGACTTGATAGCTTTGTCTGGTTGACCTTTAGGATATAGTTTCGCAAGGCAAATCTTGGAACATGACAAGCCGATGTTTCCTGTGCCGCAGACCTCGGTGCAGCTTGAGTTAACAACCGCTTTAATGATGCTGCTTTCTTCCTCCTCCCCGCCGTTGTGTGGTGGAGTTGAGGGGGCTTTGACTTGAGGTGCGGGTCCAGGGTGCATGGCAGAGTCGTGCCAGGTGCTATCGCACTCCAAACACTTAACTGCGTTAGGACAGTCCTTAGCGAGGTGAGTAGTTGAGCCACAACACTTAAAGCAGATTCCTTTTTCTTTGAGAAAGGCCCTTCTTTCCTCCAGCGTTTTGGCCCTGAAGGCTTTGCAGCGCTTGAGAGGATGAGGCTTGCCGTGTATTGGGCAGCTTTTGTTCAGGTCGCTGACACCTTTGTTTATGCTTGAGCTTGTTGAGGCGACGTCTGTCTTGTGAACCGAAATAGGGTACTTTGTGCCTTTGAAGAAGGTTTTTTCAGACCTTGCATGCAAGCTGCTAGTACCAGAAATAGCAAAGCTAGGGTAGTTTCTTTTACGAGCTTCACTGCACACAAACTTGTTGAAGAATTCAAATGGTGGAAACTGTCCCCTATTTTCTTCCTTATGCTTTGAACCGACTGAAATCCATTTTTCTTGAAGCCCATAGGGCAGTTTTGCAACTATGGGTTCAATTCCGCGTGCGGTATCCAGATAGGAGAGAGCTGGGAGGTAGCCGTCCTCCTTAGCACACTGCACTTCCATTAACAAGTCTGCTAGTTCTCGTAGCTTCACCTGTTCTTTTCCTGAAACTCTTGGGAAATTATCAAGCCGTTCGAAGAGAGCCTTTTCGATTATTTCAGGTGCTGCATAACATTCCTGGAGGCGTTCCCAGGCCTTCCTAAGTGCTATGAATGGGTTAGTTATGTACACTGACCGTAGACGTTTGACATGGTTGCTGGATTCTCTACCGAGCCATTTTGTCATTAAGTCCAATTCCTCGGTAGCTGTGAGGCCTAGCCCTTGAGTGGCACTGTTGAACGATGACTGCCAAGCACGATAATGTTCAGGCTGATCATCAAATTGATATAAACTTGAACTCACCAGATCCCGACGAGCTAAGTACTGTGCCAAGTGTTCAGTCGTGGGTCCACTGTGGGAAGCTGTTGGTGCACCCTGGGGATAGAAGGGCTGTGTCGACCTGTTCGAGTTGGTGTGGCTCATTGTGGAGTCCCTTTGCCGGTCAGATTCTCCATGCGGAGCCTGATTTTCTATCTTGACTGATGGCGGGACGTACACACCGGGAGGCTGACTTGGTGACTGGCTAGCTTTAATGGCTGCTTGAGCTGGGGAGTAGGTAGAAAGATGGCCTTTATATGATTGAGGGTTGAAGTGAGATGTAATGTATTCTTCTGTCCGTTCCATTTTATCCTCTTCTGATGGGCCTACTTCATTTAACACCACGTAATTTTCTGTAGCGTCTGCCGCTTCCCACACTGCTGCTTCCGCTTCGGCTATTGCAGCCTCTCTGCGAATAGTGAGCGCTTCTAGCTCAGCATCCTTCTTTGTTTTTTCCAACTGATATGTAGCTTCTCTGTCAGCCTTTTCTCTTTGGTGATCTGCTTCCTTAGCAGCTCTTTCTATTTTAGCTTTAGCTTCTTGTTCAGCAAATGCAAGACGTGTTCTAGCTGCCTCCACTTTGGCTCGTGCACGTGTTAATGAGCTAGTGGATGCTGCGGATGACCGCGAACTTCTTTTACTAGCTACGGAAATCTTGTCGCTTCGTTTAGCTTCCATCTTAGCAAGATGTATGACGCCAGCCTTTTAACATCTTTTCACTATGCTGTCCTCACTGCAGTGTAGCAACTGCAGCTATACAACTAGCTAAACTCTTCCTATAAATGAAGACTCGAGTCGTAGTAAGCTTTAGATGCTCTTTACTGTGGCTCTTTTTCTTCTTTTACAAAGTCAGAGTGAAAACTGTAACAAAGAAAACTATAAAAATTACCATTTAGCTCTGTAACATGTGCCTTTCTCATGTAAATAAGTGAAAATAAAACGTTTTTAAATGCAAATAAATCAAATGCCTTCTTCATATAAGTAACATTTTTTATCGCTAACTAATGAATGTAACTATGAAATTATTCACTTACGATGTTGCCTCTGTGGCGTTTACAGTGTTGAATACATGCAGTAGAACACAGAAATGTATCTGAGTAGATCCGGCTAGCCTCCTCAACTACTGACCAAAAACAACCCGAGAACCAGGAACTTTTCGTCGGGACAAAAACCCTTCAAATCAAGAGTCTCTTCAAAATAAAAGTTCATTCGAATTTATACCTGAAAGACAACACAACCTCAAAAAATCTGAGGTCGTTCAGTGTACAGTAGGGGTCACCAACTAGCGGACCGCGAGATGCTTCCGTCCGGACCTCAAAGCCTTTTGACATAATAAATTAATGAACGCCTAACATTATTTTCTAATGCAGTTAAATTTATACCCGGCACATCAAGGTCTCCTCAGTAGCAGTTTGAGTACTACGGCGCCATGGAGAGTTAACATATACGCACTGTTACTACGTTCAGACGTCGACGTCGTGGAGTGAAGAGAGAGACAGACTCACTGGATGGATAGAAACGTTTAGCTAAATGTCTTTTCACTTTTGTTTCACAAACAATGTTTGGTCACAGTTCCCAATTTAAAACCCTTGTGGTAAATAGTGAGTTTTTCCATACCTGAACTATTGAGCTTTATAGGGCCAGTATAAGTGTAAACCATAAAATACTGATAAATACTAAATCATGACATGCTTTGAGAAAATTAGCTGACATTGTGATGAAACAACCCAGTCTCAAGGCAGTTCGTGGCATAGGCACGAAATTTGGAATCTATTGATTCGTGTTCATGGACACGAATTTCTAATTTTTTTTGTGTCAGTCAGCACAGTACTGTATCTGTAATTTTTCCCACCATGAAGATGCAAATGGGTATTCTTCCTCAGAATGAACCCACCACAGGTGTTAAAAACACTGCTGCTCGGTTTCACAGACAAGGCTTTAAGGCTAGTCCAAGACTGATATGAATTTTTGAGCTGTCTTAACCGAAAACAACTTACCCTGACACACCGGTAATGTTTCTAAGGCATTTTTATTAAAATGTCCCAATTTTTCTAAGGCATAGTCCTTGCTTAAGCTAAGCCTTGTCTGTGAAACCGGGCCTGCATGTTGCATTATTGCTTGTGTTTCTGTTTGCAATCATTAAGATCGTTTGACATTTTTTCTGTATGTTCATGTTGTGCTACTCAGGTGGAGCACAAAGAGTCCCCGCTGCTGGTAAGTACACACACGACTGTAGTCATTTACAATATTGATGTACTTTGCTCAAATAAATAAACCATATATTCGCCTGCAAATATATATTCTCACTGACATTGTTATCTGTTTATAAAATGCAGGGGTGCCTAAACCTGGAGCTGGTGAGTTCTGATCCGAGTTCAAATTGAGACACGAACCAAGTCTATATACAGCACATGTATCGTGTTCCCTGTTCAAACATGTTTGTTATCTGTCATATAAACTTCAAAGATTCCTGAACAGAATTGACATTTCATATCTGTCAGCCTTTTCATCGAATGTATATGCTTATGCACAACTAAAGTGTGACTAATTGATTTGGATTTGTACATTTACGTAAATTGATAGCCTTTCTAATGACTGTCTCAGACTACAGGGGTTTTAAAATCCTGACCGATTATAAAATCTGGTTGCAGCACCTGTAGTCTCATCCAGGCATAAGTAAGATAGACCAACATACTAACGAAAGCATCTCTTTGTTGTTGTTGTTTTTTAAAACTATACTCTTTATTATAATGATGTCCTCTTATAGCACATGAGTGAGTAAATTTGGTTTTGAACAGCGGGGGGGTTGAAGTGCAAATTGTACATGTTTTCATTAATAATTGATTTTATATTCATATTCATTTAGTTTACGTGGAGTCATGAATATTTTAATTATTCCCCGCCTCCACTTAATCGCACCAGCTCGGACCATAGATATACACTGAACAAAATTATAAACGCAACACTTTTGTTTTTTCCCCCATTTTTCATGAGCTTAACTCAAAGATCTAAGACATTTTCTATGTATACAAAAGGCCTATTTCTCTCAGATATTGTTCACAAATTGGTCTAAATCTGTGTTAGTGGGCACTTCTCCTTTGCAAGATAATCCATCCACCTCACAGGTGTGCTATATCAAGATGCTGATTAGACCACATGATTATTGCACAGGTGTGCCTTAGGCTAGCCACAATAAAAGGCCAGACACGTAGCTACTAAGGCCGGTTTCACAGTGCATATGTGAGCACACTTGGCATTAATATTACCCTAACCCTAAATGAGCCACTAGAGGACAGAGAGTAACATCATGGCCACTTTTAGTGCTCAATCCTGTTCAAATCGTCATGATTTACAAGACAAACTGTTTTAAAAAATATATTTTAACGTGAGCTGCAAGCAACATAAACCATGTTGAGTAGCATGAGTACTGTCATCTGATGCCATCACTGTGTGGTACCTAAGCGTCCTGACCACCAGAAAACAAAGGTGTTGAAATTAGGGACACTATTTTTCCTTATTTCACAAACCAACACTAAAGTTTCTTTGAGCTCAAATACAAATCTATCAGCCATTAAGTCAAATCCCAGGACGTGCAAATAGCCACAATTTTTGTGACATAGGCTATATGGTGACTATTAATAGAGCAGCACCTGTATTTGATGTCTTAGTAAAGTGCACATCTTTGTTACCAGGTCGTGGAGGGGTTTACCCCTATCCCTATGGTAAATGTCGTCGACATTAGACTAGAAAATCATCAATACATATGTAATAATTAAGTAATTCATCTCAAAATCAATGCCAATCTGTATCTCTTTTCTGGCGTTTTAGGTCCATATTATGGTGGTGCCAGACTGTCTGGCATTGGTACCAGCGTGTTACCTGGAGCCAAGCCACTGAAAGCCCCCGGTAAGACAATTTGCCACTGTCTGTTTGGTGTATGAATGCGTGTCACCTTGTTTTTTGCCTCTTATTCAGGGTTTTTAAATATTTTAAATAATTATTCACTGTCGCCCTCATGTCATTTCAGCCTTGGCAAAGATTTGATCTTTTTCTCTTACTGAGGAGGCTAAAGTGTAAACTAAAATGAATCATTACCTATAACAAAACATCTTGTTTGTGATAATAAACTCCTGTACATGGATAATATATAAAAACTTTTAGATTATAAAACCTCTATAACCTTATAGATTACGTTGCAGTTCTGATATTTAGTTTAGTAGTCAGAGTGTCTTGTGTCTTGTATCATACACAGAAGAAAAACACTATATCTAAATAATTTTTTGATCATCATTGTCAGCAAATTGTGAACAGCTTTGTAAGAAAGAGATAAAAAATAACTGTTAATTTATTGTAGGGCTGCAGCTATCGATTATTTTACTAATCGAGTATTCTACTGATTTTGCATCGATTAATCGGGTATTCGGATAATAAGTACTTTTTCTTTATTAAAAAGCAATACTAAATATACAAGAGAAAATAAGACAGGTCTCTTAAAATGAGTAAAACAACTAATTTGTTTCCTTTTTAGAACAATTCGTTTTTATTGCTGAAATAGCATACATTAATATCTGCGAAAACTAAACCCATTTAGTACATTCCATTGCCATATTAAATTCAAAATGCAATATAATACAAATATATAAATAAGAAACATGAATAAAAATGGAACTAATAATTTCAAACAATAGCCTATGACTTTTATTTTGGCAGGTTGTCAGAAGACGCTTATTTTTTAGTATGTCTGTTTCTTCACTCAAACAATAACATGTTTGTGAAATAAACTCTCAGCGCAACTCTGGAGGTGAAGTTCATGTCCTCATTCAGCGCAGACGCAGACAAATTTATGAGCATCACGCGTGTAGCACGTTAAACTGTGCAGTTCATTCACTCAGACACGCAGACCAGACAGATGACATGTGTAAATAACAGGATTCGGTGTCCACTAGTCCGCATCTAGTTTGATGGACTCAATGCAGCCGGAAAACAAGTTTCACTCGTAAAATAGACTAAAACTAAGTAAAATATCAGTTCACCGTTTCAATAAGCTATTAGGGCTGTGACGGTGGCAGTTTTTTACCACCGCGGTGGTAATAGACAAATCGACCGCGGTGGTGCGGTGGTTGAGAAATATATATTATTTATATAAATAATATTTATATTATTATATTTGCGTGTAGCAACCACATGACGAGTGGAAGAGAAATATAGACCTTATTTAAATACTTGAAATTGTTAAATAATTGAAATATGATATCTGAAATAAATGAGGATGAAACATCCGTCAATGTTTAACGCGCAAATCCATCAGTGAAACGGCACGCTACAGCATATAAAACATTTAAATAAACATCAGTAAATAATGAAAACTTAAATGATATAAGAAAGCTAAATACTAAATAAAAAAGCTCTTGTTGCAGTAACTTCAGTCAGTGGCGTATTAACCCTTACAGTCCTTAACAATTCCATTTGAAACAAACTGTTTAAACCTACATTGGCTTTCCTATTCAGATTGCCATAAAAACTTTACTTTTTCCGACTCGTTGATGTGAAACTTACTTGTTGACATTGTCCAGATTAAAATGTGTACAGCTGCACTAAATGCGCGTTCAGAAGATGTGCACAGGAGCGCAAATGAATAGATGTCTCTCCGCAACTGCGGCAAAACCTGCGCACGCTCCGACACTAAGCAAGCGGGTCATAGCCAGTTTTGATTTTACGTATCTGTTCATTTCACAACAAGATCCATTGCAAAACCCACAGCAGAATAACCTGGGTTTTGCCGTGCAGGCCTGCGCTCCAACGGACACGTATGCCAATAATTTCTGTTAATTTAAAATCTTTTAAATAAAACCACCCACAACCGAAAGGCTACAACTAGCAATCGTTATCGCAACTCTCATATTTATTACACCTATATTTGTCAGAGTGACGTGCACTTCCGCCGGTGGCAGTTCGACACCTTCATGGCACTTTACCATCGCGGTGGTGCGGTTGTTACGGCAACCGTCACAGCCCTATAAGCTATCAGTTATTTATCAGCATGAGATATACGTGTGAGCGTGTGAACAGACTAAAATGCGTCTCTCACGGTGAATGCATGAGACTTGAGAGCCCTATAACATGAATAGAGTTTAACGGGCCGTGGGGAAACGCAGTGCTCCTTGTGTACTGTAGTTAAATGGATTAAACGAGGCTTCGAGGCAACAAAAATTGCCTCGATGATTTTTTGTATTCGAATAACTCGAGTTACTCGAGGAATCGTTTCAGCCCTAATTTATTGCTTTAGCTAAAATTATTTTTGAGTATTTTAAGGAGGCTCTGCCTCCCTTGACTCCCTTGATGAGCAGCAACTGCTCTGTGGACCACAAATGAAGAAAGTGTTGGAGGAACACATCAAAATATAAGTTGGTTTTCTTCGAAAATGTGTCTGTCTGCTGAAGATCTCATTTCTTATTTACATTACATGTGATGTTTGTGTGCATGTTTGTGTCATCCAGGTGTTGGAGGTGCAGGTAGTGTTGCAGGTGTGGGTGGTGTTGGTGGGGCAGGGGCTATTCCTGGACTTACACCTGGAGCAGGTAAAACAAACACAGTACTGTCATACCTCGGTTTATTTGTCATAATATTTCATCAACTTGGTCTTTGTACTGTACAGATCTTTTAAACTCATTGTATCGAGGGTATGGTGTAGCATATGTGAATACAGATCTAGGCCTGTAACCAATAGATACAAATAGAACAAAAATAACATGTTAGCGCATACAAATATTTTTTCAGATTAAAGCGTTTAAAAAGATTTTAAGTGTCAGTGAAATTAAAAATAACAATTCCTATTTTTTTCATGAAATATTGCAGCGTTTATTGTAAATAGCTTACCAATGTGGGCCATTCTTTTTTTAACATTCATGTGCCCTAATAATCTTGATATAATCTATCTGTCCTGTAGTGACTATTCATCGTAAATGACGTAAATTAGACGGCTTGGGTGGGGCATCTGTTAACTCTTCCCATTCAACTGTCAGTCTGCTCCCAGTTCCATTTCAAAATGCAACGACTGTTTTTATACAGTACATCCAATCATATTGCAATGAAAAACAAGCCACACCACTGTCACTGAATCACTGTCAGAATTGTTTTGTGTATTAGTTTACAAAAAGAGAACAAAACAATTGTCACATTTATTTGCAGGCATGCTTATTTATGACATTTAATAAATGTATTTAATATACAAAAAAACACTACTGTTTCTCACATTCATTAAATCTGCTTATTCTACAAAAGTACAAAATAACTGTCAACAAGGACAACATAATTGTGTATAATCATACATTGGTGGCATTACAGGGGAACTCCACCCAGACATGAACATTCTGCCATTAATTACTCACCCTCAAGTAGACTAACATTCCTAGGACCTCTGTTTTTCCCCAGAACGCAAATTAAGGTAGTTTTGGAAGTTTTGGAAGCTTTCTGACTCCTCCATAGATTACAAAGCAACCAAACACACGAACCACATGACAGTGCATCCGGTGTCAGCATCGCTCGAAGCATGCGCGTTCTGACCACACAGGTTCTACGTCAGAATGCACATGCGTCGAGCGATGCTAACACCAGATGCACTGTCATGTGTTTGGTTGTGTCGTGTGGCTATCGGGAACGTGCACTGGAAACTAACACTCAAATCAGGAAGTTTTTGAATATGGTCGTTAGTTTTGTTTGTTACATGTATCCTCGTCGCATTATATTAATTTCTACTGAACCACCGGAGTCGCCTGGACAATTTTACGATGTCTTAACGCACTTTCAGTGCTTTGAAGACTGGTTGTGTAGCAATCTAAGGAGGAGTCAGAAAGGTTCCCGATGGCTCTTTGGGACCACTAACTAGGTTGTATCTTTTTTTTGTTTGAGTGTCTTGGGTCACTCGATACAACCGGTCCTTTAAAATGGTAAAATAAGGATAGGTGAGCGGCTGCGTGGGGTGGAGAAGTTGTCCGTCGATGGAACGGACCTGCTCAAACGCATGTTTGAGGGAGTCATCGTGGGACTGCTCTAGGGGAATATCGTCGCACCTGCTGCCTCTCTATGGCACGCCGTTCCCCTGAGTCCGAACCCCGTGGCCCCGGCTCAACTTCTCCCACCTGCGCGACTGCCCCCCTCCGTTGCCTTCGCTTTGCCAAAGAGACATCTGCACACAATCGCCCCAATAAAACCGTAAAAATCGGCCAATTCATTCCCAAAATTAGCGGATGTCGGAGGTGCGGATTAACCGCCACCTCTACCCTATGTTTTTGTCCCCGAAATTGAATTGGCAGCGACACTAAGGGGTAGTGCACCACGTCCCCGTGCACGCACCGTACCTTAACCATGCGGCTCTCTTATCCTCTGCCACGGATTGAATCAGACGTTGGTGGATTGAGGTCTGGTTACACCCTGAATCCACCAAGGCCTGATAAGTATTCCCCTTTATACTCTACTATATACTATACTAATTTATACGGCTGAATCGGGGGCAATCTGTGGGGAGTCTGGGATCCGGATCACAGTACCGACCTCCATCACGAGACAGCGGTCGATCGTGTGACCCGGGTCCCCGCACCGCCAACAGATCGGCCCAGGCTTCTCCGCCGCCCTAGTGGCAGGAAGTAGGTCAGGGGATTGGTGAGGAGAGGCTGGAGTGACGGACAGCCCTGCCGCCCCGCTGTATCGGCCTGCTCCTCAGTGGAAGGGTCTGGATGATCCGGCTGTCTCCAGGGTCTGGGGTGCTGGCCTGGGGACGATGCCCGTCCGAGTCCTGGGAAAGGGTATAGGTTTGGGGAAAGAGGGAGAAGACACAGGGAGAGGGAGAGAGGTGGATGGTCGGGGTAAGCCGACCCCAGGGCACGCCACCATCTGGTCCTCTGCCAACTGGATGGCCTGACTCAGCAACACCGGCCGGTGACACTGGACCCACTGGGCGGTCTTCGTCGGCAGCCGCGCCACGAACTGCTCCAGCGTCACCTTATCGATGATTCCCTCGGCGTCGCTTCCGTCGGCAATCAGCCATTTGCGGCATGCGTCCCGGAGCTGTTGGGCCATCGCGAAGGGCTGGCCGCACTCCCCAAGCTCGAGTGAGCAGAACCGCTGATGGTGCTGCTCGGGGCTCAGGCCGACCCGCTGGAGGATAGCTTTCTTGAGGTCCGCGTAGACCAAGAGATTCGGGACTGGCAAATGCTGGGCAGCCAGCTGGGCCTCCCCTGTTAATAGGGGGATAAGCCTTGCCGACTAGACGTCCAGCGGCCAGCCCGCAATCTCCGTGGACCTCTCGAACAACTCGAGGAAAGCCTCCGTGTCATCTTGAGCTCCCATCTTGTGAAGGGGGAGGCCAGCGGCTGGGGGTGTGCGGCCGATGGCTCCCTTGCAGTTCCTTCCCGACTTAGCCAGCTCCGGAACGCCTTGCAGTCTTCCTGCTGAGCCTGGACGAGGGCATGGAATCGTCGTTCTTGGTCATCCTGGAGGCTCAGCAGCGCCTGGTGGTGTTCACGGTGAAGACCGGCGAGCGACTGGATTACGTCCGCATACGGCGTGGTTGGCAGGGACTGCATGGCGGCGGCAGCTCACTCCTTTCTTCCCGGGTTTCGGCACCAGTGTACAGTTCGTAAAGGGTAGGAAGAAAGAAGGCGGGTCGGCGTGGCTGGGCTGGGAGATGGAGATCTCTTTATTTATGTCACTCACACTCAAATCAGGCTAGTGCCACTGTGCTTCTCATAATCATACAACTTTAAATTGCTGTTGCGTATAAAGTCTACTGCCCGTTGAAGGCTTGCTACTCGTCTCGCAGACGGTGTTGACTCGTCTTCCCAGCCGCTCTCTCTCTCTCTCTCTCTTGCCATTTGCTCGTGCAGCCTTTTATGCGTCTCCTCACCAATCACTGTAACGAGACACAGGTGATCGTAATGTGAACTTGACCTACTTACGCGCCGTCTTTCTCGCACCTCAACCCTTTGGCGCAGACCTCGCTAAACCATGCCCCCCTTGCCACAGTGTGATTAATTAGTTAATTTCTTAATCGACTGACAGTACTAATTTTAATAAAAAATGGATTAAAATAAAACAAATGACTACTGCCAATTTTCTTTTCAGGTGAAAGATTTCCAGCAGGTGTTGGGTTGGGAACTGGTGGTGTCAGAACTGGTGCTAAACCACCCAAACCAGGTTGAAAAATAATTAATACATCATAAAAATGTTTCTTGATGCCATGCTATAATATCTAAAAAACGTCACAATGTCTTGTCAACAGGCTATGGCTCTTTGGGCACAGGATATGTACAGCCAGGTGAGACAATATTTCTCTAATTCCTGATTATTCCTGACCATTGTATTCCGATTGTAATTGGTTTAAAAGTTCAGTCCGAATGAAAATGTTCCATGTAAACACCTACATTTTTTTTTAATGCCAATGCGATCAAAATTCTGTTCGGATTGTAAGGGGTGGTTTATACCTTTTCTTATCCACTTTGGGACATGTAAACACTTGATCGGATCGGAAAACTGAAACCAGGACTAACATCGACATCGAAATGACGTATGATGCATGGAACGTGCTGTTGTTGAAGGAAAGGACTGTTACGTCCATATATATGTTACATGTACATTATAAAGTTCTCATTTTACTTATAGTTTGTGAAGTAGTGCAGCACAGTGATGCCCCACCACTCCTTGTTGTGTATTCATTAGTTTGACAATTTCCAAACAAATTTCAGCCAAGAAACAAAATTTCCCCATGTTTTACTCACCCTCAAGGCATCCTAAATGAATATGTGTCATGACTCATGACTTTTCACAAAGGAGACGGAAACTCAAATGCATGTAAATGGATAATTTATTGAATAGACCACCATGAAGTGATAAACAGTCCTCCAGACAAACCACGGGAGAACACTCGACCCGACAAGACTCACGGGGGCGAGCACAGGACCACTCCGGGAGATCTTACCCCGCGGAGGGAGAGCAGGAAGCGGGGAGAAACCTTGACCCGAAGATTCTTGAGAGCTGACCACTGGTGGTGAGATGCCTGGTATAGGAAAGCCAGAAGAGCAGACCACTTGGTAGTGAGATGCCGGGGTGAAATCCGCCGGAGCGAAGACTAGGGACTAAGGATGAATACAAGGAACAAGAAACTAAGACTGTGACTAGAGAACAAAACAAAAGCTAAGGTAGTCAGGAGAACGGCTGTAACATACAACGGTCTGACACAAGACGAGAGGGATTATTATAACCTTTATTTAACCAGGATAATTAAAAACTCTTTAGATTTACAATCTCATTTACAAGAGGGTCCTGGCCAAGATAGGCAGCACAATTTAGTTAAATGACAACAAAGTTACATTTAAATTTCATACACAAAAACGTACAAAATTCACTCCAAACAATTTCAATCAGGTGACTCTACAACCAAATCCTTTAAAATACATTTAAAATTATTTAATGATACCAACTCTTTTAAACCTAATTTGTCTTGTAAGTGGTTCCAATCAAATGGAGCCGCATAACTAAATGCCCGTTTACCCACATTTGTCCGAACTTTAGGGACGTTTAAGAGATAGTAGTCCTGTGAACGGAGCTCATAACTCTTTACACTCATATTTTTCTGTAGGTATAAAGGAAATAACCCTAAAATAACTTTATATATAAATAAATAAATACCAATGCTTAAGTCTACGGGATGACAATGCCGGCCATCCAACCCGAGAGTACAAAAAGCAATGATGAGTAAGGGCTTTTGAGTTGGAGATAAACCTCAGTGCACCATGATAAACTGAATCCAACGTTTGTAAACAATGCTTAGGTGCCTGCATATATATGATATCGCAGTAATCCAGTACTGACAAAAATGTTGCTGCTACCAATCTCTTCCTTGCTGCAAGAGAAAGACAATTTTTGACTCAATTTCGACCTTAATTTTTTCACAAGGTTTTGAATATGAGGCCCATAAGAAAGAGAATCGTCAATTAAAAATCCCAAATAGTTACACTTAGATACGTTTTCAATCACAAGACCTTGAAGAGTAGTAATTGAGCATGAACTTGAATGTACAGACTTATTTTTGGTAAACATCATAATTTTGGATTTCTCCGCATTTAGAACAAGTCTTAAATCGCTCAATGTTTGCTGAACTATGTTAAAATCCATTTGAAGATGACTCACTGCCTGATCCAGTGTTGGTGCAGAAGAGTAAATCACCATGTCATCAGCGTACAGATGAAAATTTGAATGTACTAGATTCTCCCCAATATTATTGATATATAAAATAAATAATAATGGCCCAAGGACCGATCCCTGTGGAACGCCAATCTTTACATTCCGAGTACTCGAAGTAATTCCCTCTATTTTAATACATTGAGATCTATCCGATAAATAATTTCCAAACCACCCAACGGTGTTTGCTGATAAACCTACACTAAATATCCTCTGCTTGAAAATTTCATGATCTACAAGGTCAAAAGCCTTATATCGATCAATAAAAAGAGCAGCACTATATTTTTATTGTCCAATGAGACCATTAAATTTGAAACAATGAGAGGATTAAATGGGAAAAGCCTAATGACGGGAATGGGCTGCAGGTGAGGAATAAATGGTAGAACAGGGGAAACTACTGATCGGGAAACAGCTACACGTGTGTGAGTGATATGAAACCGGTGAGGGAAAACCCTGACAGGGAGACACAGGGGCAGGGCGAGTGACGCGGACACCGGACACATGGAGAGCTGTCAAACGGCACTACACATGTTCGACAAAACAAACACCCACACAAGACACAACCCCGAGGTGACTGGAATCATGACAAATATGACTTTCTTCTTGAAGTATAAAGCAGTCTGAGTTATAATACCACGTATCCTTTTACTTCCAAGCAGTAGAATGGGAGTGAATGCGGGGCGATTTTTTTGAAGCTCCAAAAAGTGCATCCATCGATCAAAGAACGGCTCGACACGGCTCTGTGGTCTTAACAAAGGTCTTCTGAAGTAAAGCGATGCGTTTGTTTAAGAGAAATATTTATATTGACAACGTTATAATGATAATGTCTAGCTTCCTTTATCCCTCTCTGCGCATGAACCAGAGGCTTGCTTTTCCGGCAAATGACGCAGGCGAGTTGTAAGTTCAAACAAACGCTGCATTTTTCGTTTCGTCCAATAGGATACCGTCTCCTTTGTGCGCGAGCATTCATCACCATCATTTACCAGAAACATTCCACATTTTGTGCTCCAATATCAGATATGTGTGGGAAGGTATTATCATCTCTCGTCTCCAAATCAGCACACATTTCATCAGACTTAGACAATTCAACATTTTCATTAGAAGCCCTTTCAACACTAACCTATCACACTATTATCCACCAGTTCAGAAACATCATTATAAGTTTTTTGTGCAGCTTTCTGTATGAACGCAGTGTCGAGAAGTTTTCAGTAATCTTGTCTGTGAACAAATCATGTAATAACAGTGTTGAGTGTCTCTGAATCTTTCATTGCAGGTGGTGCATATCCAGGGGCATATGGTGGATACCCACAAGCATATCCAGGTAAAGGATCATAGACATAATCCCAGAATTAGAATGTGAATTGTAGCGGTTTTAGCTAACGGTATTATATTGATGAGCAAAGCTCACCAAATATGGTTCTCCACCAGATCTTTCAAGATCACATCCATGAAATTAGTTATTTAAAACATCAATTTCAGTCAAGGAATTAGTTTAGCTGAAAGGAAAATACGTATAATAATCGTGATCGAATATACATATTTTACGGTCTCTGATTACTAATATAAAGCATAACAATACTTGTAAGCATTCGTCCAGAAAATGCCTCAATGATATTATATACTTTACGTTATCTCATGGCCATAAGTAACGTGACTTTACCAAACAGGATTTAGAGCAAAGGTAGCGTAAATCGAAACACAGTAAAAGGGACCAAGTCTGTGAGCGTGAATACAGAAAACCCATCACAAATGAATATATATGGTTGTTTATTAAACTCTACAAGGTAAACAAAACAATGACGATCGCATAAAACAAACAAATACATGAAGCACAAATGCGATTGGAAGCGCGGAGGGAGAAAGAGTGCGAAGAAAGAGAGAGAGAGAGAGAGAGAGAGAGAGGGCATGGCAGCGATTTCTGAACACCAATAAAAATCATCTTTAACAAAGAGGCACAGACTTAACGCAGCTATTCTATAAATAGAAACGGATACTTGCAAGCTCTGTGCTGGATTGATATCCGTATGCGCGTGTAGAGATGGAATTGTTCAAAAGGTTTCAGAAGGCACGTCCTGCTGAAAGTTGCGGGCCTCGTGATCGGCCGCATGGCTTAACCACGTTGCAGTAGAAGTCCATTGTTCCATCCTTTCCCCCAGGGGAAGTCTCCGAAGAGACGAGAGGAAGAGACGAAGCCGGAAGAGAAGAGAGGAAGATTTTCAGAGCAGGCTCGATATTTAAACTCCCGAGAGGGCAGGCCCACCTGAGTTTGAATCGACCAATCAGAGTTGAGCAGGGAAGAGGTTCTTTGTCCACTCAACAGCTAATTTGCATCTTTATGACCTCCTGGCAACTTTACAAAATAAGTGGTGTAGTGTATTCCAGCCTTTAGGCTCAGCACTTCAAGCGGTTTCATATGCTCAGCATCTGCTCAGTTGCTCATTCACTTCAATTGTGTAGAAAGTGCACATTGAGTATTCTGACAAATTAATCAGTTTGTCTTATGAATTTGAACAACATGAGTAGATTCTAACAAAAATAACATCAAAGTTATTTAGTTAAACTCACTGTATTTTTAATTTATTTCTGTCAGGCAAAGCAGCCAAGTATGGAGGTGGACTGTATGGATTCCTTGGAGGCGGTTATCAAGGTATGATGGATTAGATTTCCTGTGGAAGAAACACAGAATTAATGCCTGATGTTATATAATCACTCATTTGTCATAATCTCCTATGTCCTCTGCTGAATGCTCCGATACAAAATCACACCAAACACTGGGCTACATCCTCTGAATTGAGGCTCAGCTAAAACAATATTCTCTGAGGTCCACTTGTGTTATAAATGTTTTAAAACATTGTTTTTTTTAGCTGTGTTACATTCAAGACTGGGAAGTAAAAGGCCACTGCTATGATTGACAGTGGCTATGCATCATTAACATCTTTCAGTGTTTCCGCTATATTCATTTTGCCGTGGTGGCCGCCACGCCAAATATCCTCCCCACCACGACTTGAGTGATGCACTGTTTCCCATTCATTCCTAATTTCTCTGCCCATTGTTGCTAAATTTGCAACTCTTTCACTAGATTTAGCAACTTTACCGACCCCTTTAGCGGCTTTTGTTAAGAAAACGCGTACAACGACAAACCTAGCACTTTATCGGATAAACCGTTGCTTTGAATCAGTGGGAAAATGTCAATACTGCCCCGCGAGTGCAAGATCTCGCTTTCCCTGTGCAGGAAACGCCTCTCTCTGCATCTGTGAGCGAGTGGAAGGCAGAAGCCAATACACTAGAAGGAAAGCCTACAACATTTAACCAAAAAAAACTTAACAGCTAATGCTAATGCTTTAGCAGAGTGCAGGAAAAAGGAGTCCAGATGCTAGGTTTTTTTTATGTGTTTTGTAAGGTTTCTCCAAATGGAAGTAAGTATCTCTGAAGAAGCAGCACATTCAGTTCACCAAACGGCAGCCAGCTTGTGAATGAAAGCAGAGTCTTCAAAATCTGCCACTGTTATCGACTGTTTGGATATATAAGCACGAACACAGTTTGTCTGTAAATAAACACATGGCTGTGCATGCGCTGTGTGACAGAATATACCCAAAATCTTTGCTCTTTAAGTTGTGTGTGGTGATTTTATCAGACAATGTGTCTTGGTTATAAAACAGAAGTGACTACAGAAACAGAAAATATGTAAATGGAAACGGCTTTATTGGCCAATAAAAGCTGTATGTAATGTTCAGAGAGCAGAATCGAAACGGGTCTGAAGTTGCAACTTTTGCTGCCTTCATGCGCTTTCGGAAATTGGATAATTCCCATTTCAACCTGGAAATAATTTATGGAACGGTGCTCTTTTAATGTTAAAAGATACTTGTAGGCCCGGTTTCATAGACAAGGCTTAGCCTAAGTCAGGACTATGCCTTAGTTAATTTAGGCTATTTAAGTCGCTTTTATTAAAATGCCTTCGAAACAACATTACCGATGACAAAACGATAGCACTGACATATTTTAAGATATGTCAGGGCAAGATATTTTCAGTTAAGACAGCTCAAAAATCCTTTTAGTCTGGGACTAGCCTTAAGCCTCGTCTCGTCTCAGGGGGAAAGAACCCAAGCGCAGGCAGCAGTGGTGGTGAAGGGGTTAACACAGATTTTATTTTAAAATAAACAAAACAAAAACCCACGAGGGGGTGTAGAACAAGAACAAGAAAATAATATGCAAACACAGAACGAAGACTAACTAAACACTAGACTGACAAACACTTGACAAAGTTAACTAAACTGGACACTTACTAGACTCATGAAACAGCAACAACCGGAACACGAACAGGCAAAAACAGCAAGCACAGGATTCACACAAGAACAGGGGTACACTGGACGCAGACAAACTGAATACAGACAAAGGATAATTAGCAAGGGGCAGGTGTGGGTAATGAAACACTCAGGGAAAGTTAACGAGGAAACGAGATGGCGGGAACAGAGACACGGACCGGAGAGAGAGAGTATAGAAGGCCGAAAGGTCAACAATCTCTCTCTCCACATAAAACCTAAGGCTTTGCCATGACTCTGCCAAAATACCAAGAAAACCATGACAAGACGAGGCAGAGTCATGACACGTTATGTTTTAATGCTACTAAATCATTAGTAACCAGGGCCGTAGCACAGAATCTCAGGCCCTGTGCAAAGGCAATGTGTGGGGCCCGTCCACACTAGAACAGAGAACAGAGAAGTTGCACAGACGCGCAGTATACACACACAATTGTAAAATAATAATAATCATAATTTTTGGAACTTCAAGGCCCCTCACATGCCAGGGTTCTATGTACTCAGTCACCCCTTTCCCCCACTTGCGACGCCCCTGTTAGTAACACTAATTGTTTAATGTTAGTAAATCCAGACGTTAATTCTGCATTGTGGTGGGAAACATCCCACTTCCGAGGTGTCTTGAATGCAGTATTAAAACTACGCAATGACGTCACAAATATGTTAAAGGTATGATGAACTGGGCTTGTTTATTGTTTATTACTGTAGTATGAGGTCTACTTATGACGTTTGCGTGGTTTTTACATTCAAAAACATCAAAATCAATAAGTAATAGGCTATTTTATACCCGGGTTTTGAGGCCGGCTCTACAAACGATCGGTTTGAATGGGCGTTCCGCCATGAAGACTTGGAAGTAAACGCCCACTGCTATGATTGGATAGCAGTTTGCATAGTAAACTTAGTTGGAGCCTTCTGTCATGAAGGACACTGGAGTCAAACACAGAGTCAACGTGATTTAATAAAGAATCCCACACTCACAAAAATACCAGCATGAACCAGTCTTTGACAGGAAGATAAACCAAGGGGCAAAAGGCTCGAGCGCTCGGCCAAACGACCGTTAAAGGGGAGTGGGGAAAAATATATAAAAACAAAAGAAAAAAAATCCAAAGATCACCTGCAGCACGCGGGAGGTGAGTCAAGGGAAAAGAGTCCACAATAAACCCAGCCACAACAAAAAGGTCAGAGGGAGAATCCGTTGATTGTGAGTCAAACTCGGGGAGTCCAGAAGCAAGTGTTTGCAATTCCACGACGGAAATCCACCAGCGTGGTAGAGTTACTGAACGAGCGTCCGTTTGGAGATGACAACCTTGTAATCCCAGTGCGTAACTCACACCATCACGTAGCAAGAATCCACAGGTAAAAAAACCCTCCGATAGAGTAGAGAGACTCCCCGGTAGATGAGATGCTTGACTCGCCTCGGATAACTCCTTGAAAATAGCCACAGCTTGAAGCCAGTAGACACGGTTGCCCAAAACAGGAACAGGACAGGATGAGTACAGCACTGGAGCCTAGACAAGACAAGGTGATCAAAACTCGACAAGACAAGACTAGAGCACTAGACAAGAGGGCCAGAGTTCGCCACGAGAAACACTAACGGACTGACAAAGAACAACGCAAAACACAGGGAATAAAACGGGAAGCAATCAGGAAGGAAAATGAGACACCAGTTGGGGAGAGGGAAAGTTAAGGGGAAACCAGGTGAATCAGGGAAATCAATAATGAGACGTAGATATGATAACAAGGGGTCGGGGCCACACACAGGCGGATTCCGAGCACATGGCAACTGTCAAGTGTTTGACAAAACAAAAACAGAAGACAAGACAGACAAAACCGTGTTTAATGATATACTGTACCTGTCAGCATTTGAAACCCGTGATCTCGAACCGGACAGAAGATCACCGCGATTGCGGGTCTCAAGTGTTACAAGAGTTTCCATGATAAATAAACAAACGGGAGACTCCCGGTAATTTATGGATATGACCCAGCACCCAAAATAATACCAAAACACTTCAAAACAGCATCCATTATTCGCAAACTGTGGATAAAACCTTGAAAAGTGATATATGAGCCCGCCAAATCACAGAGATCCCGATTCGCAAGGGATTAAGATCACAGACAACCTCTGCAATTATTACAAATGACTAACGTTACAGTTCCACAGGTAATACTAACTTAATCCCGTGGGCATATCAAGCGATCTCTAACAAAGCAAGTGACGCATGGTACAAAAATGTTTTACTCACATAGATTGCTGCGCCATTCCTATTGGATTCAATATTGACGGCACAGCACTGCTTTTTAATTTTAGTCTCTCCGCAAATCCAGCGTCGATCTGTGCCTTGTTCAGGAAGGAATCCTCAGAGAAATTAAACGATCAAATGCTCCATGTTTTTCTCAAGTGAGCTGGAACGTCTTTAAAAATAAGCTTCAACCACACATTCCTAATATCGGAATCCGAAGGAAGGTTATGCAGCGACTGTGTTCTTTCACAACCAGGGATGGCACAATATTTAGCTATCTTTAACTGCATATTTGTTTATTGCTTGCTAGCTATATCTGGTTCCGCGCCACTTCAGCTCTGTCATGCGCGAACCAGTGGGCGGGACTAGAGAAGTAGTCGTTGATATTCTTTCTGTGGAGGAGGTGTTCAACCTATAGATAGGTGCATTCCAGAACCTGCCGTTCGCTGGGCCTGGTGTCAATAACAGTTGTAATCTCAGTAACAAGGGTGTTTTCAGTTCTGACACTTACATGATGTTCATGTGAATACGTTTCCCTCTTATATAACAAAAGCTTGGGTTAAAATTGTGGTTTTAATTCATGGCGTCTTTAATTAGCGCGTGACGTCATCAAGCGCCACAGTTTCACAAAATCCTAGCGGAAACACTGGCTTTGCATATTAAAACGCTGTTGTCAAGTATTCTTAAAACATTATGGGTCATTTTGGTAATAAAAAAACATGTAAGGTAAGGAGCTGATCTTCTTTCTTTTGATGCACTGTGATGCCATACTGAGATAAAATCTGACATTAAGTGTTTTGGCAGCACGGTTTCAATAAAAGCTTTTTTGGGGGGGTTGGGGGTCTGAAACTTACAGGATGTTTTTTACAGTACAATGACCTCTTATCAAAAGTCAAAAGATGAAGGTAAATTTGATTCCTTAATTGATCACCCCTTTAAAAACCTCCTATAAGCATCACTTTTCTTATCGATGTTACAGTTTTTCTCGATTGCTTAAACACATTTCTTGAAATTATGCCTCGTATTCTCAAAACAGTGAACACAAATCCATAACATCTCACCCAATTCCCCAAACATCGTATTTTCAGGTCAAAATGAAGCTCTCTTCTCTAAACCATTCAAACTTGCTGAAAAACCAAACTTTTCCCCCAGATATGACACACAAGCCCTCAAAAACACCCACACTGCAACATAGTCTTAGACTGGTGAGATAAATTCAAAACACTGTTATTAAAATCTCTTTGTGGGACTTAAGAATAATTTGACAGCTTAGTGTTTATTAGAATATACAACATAAAAGAGTGCACATAGAGCAAAGTGCAAGAATGAGCTTTAGGAAAAAATAAAAATAAAACATTACACTATTGGAAAGTAGATGAAGATGATCTTACAAGACAAGAAAAGTTCAAAAACCAAAGAACAATTTAAACTGGTCATGCAACACAATTCAGTACACATCTGCACAAATAACATTTACATTCAGGCATTTAGCAGATGCTTTTATCCAAAGCGACTTACAGAGAAGATAAAGGAAACAAAACAGTGAGGCGATTTGTCAATAGGAGGCGATGTAAAAAATATGGCATCCTCTGCACCTTTGGCCCAATTTCGTAAAAGTGTACTATTTTCTGTAAAAATACGGAACAGGTAAAAAAGGCTACAAATGCACATTTGTAAACTTGATAATCACAAATTTGAGGGTGTACACATGCTACAGTTTACTGGATACAGAATAGTGAAATTTCTCTCATATAAAGTGTGTACTGTGATTATACTGTCTATAATGTTTACTGTAAGTAGTATAAAGCACAGTAGATGATTCTAGGATGCACACTTACCTGTGCTCCTATTGATATTATCCTGAGATTCTGATTGGTGTGTCATCAGTTTTGCAACTGAATGTTTACTGGTGGACAAATATGTGCTATTTGAGTTTACAACTTGACACTTCAGTTAATTATATTGTGTGTTTGTGTTTTCTGAATGAGAACATGGTTAAACCTTTGCAAATTGAGGCTGTTTGTGTGTGGGGTTTGTACAAGTTGGTGTATTGTTCTGAGAATGTGTTTATGGTTGTCAGAAAATGGTGAGTTGTTTCATGAATTGTGTGTTAGCAATCGAGAAAAACTGTAAGAACAAAACGTTATGTACTGTACTGTACAGAATTTAATTTCTAAATGATGTGGTAAAATCCACCCAAAGATCATTGATTAAAAACAGGTTTGACATCTCATTTATTAAGAAATGTTAATACCGTTATCTCTCTTTGATTTGTTTGTGTGTGGTATTCCTCTGTAGGTGGAGCGGGCTGCCAAGGAAAATACTGCGGCCGGAGGCGAAAATAAGCAATCTCTTGAGACGTGAATGACCTCAAGAAATATGGTGCTACTGCATGCTCTAGAATGTACTTTACTCCAACAACCAATCCCGTCATGCACAAATATTATGTTTTGTACTGATAGTAAATATTATTTCCTATATGCTAGTACAGCTTCTAGTGTTTTGTTACAATATTTTCAGTCCTGATTGTTTATGGCACATTCCATGTTACTGTTTCATATTTTAGGGTTGCATAACATAGTGAATATTAACCAGGCAAACTTTTGTATACGCAATTGATACTATAGCACTCTTAAAAAAATGGCATCTCTAGACATCATTTTTTAATTTTTTTGCTGTTACTTTTTCAACACGTTCAAGGTACACAATTAGAGTTGAGTGTCCTGTCATACTGCTGATATCCCATCTGGCCTTGTGAAAGCTTAGTCAGTGAGACAGCGTACAGTACAATTTCCAAGTCACATTTTACCCTCAATTAAGAAGAGAAAGATACATTACGAGAAACAGAAATATAGCCTGTAAGAACATGCAGATATTGCATTGTGACATTATTCCCTGACAATCAACAATTAAATATGATGTTGCTGGATGTTTGGGGGGGAATTGTAATCATCAATTGTTTTAACTACAATTGTTGTACTTTTTGTGTAAAGCTGAAATCTTAATATTTCCTAAAATAGGCTTCTTGTGAATAAAAAATACATATAGGCCTATGGAATAGTTTCTACATGCAATTTTTTTTCTTTAAATTTGGGGTGATATATAAATGAGACATGTCTGTTGTGAGTTTCCCACTGAATTGACAGCTTTCATGACACAACTTTTGTTGCAGTTTTGTTACTGAAAATTATAGCTCTAATTCTTATAATTTGTGATATGGCAGCACAGTTTTTTTATTAAGTAGGTCATAATATGCATATTGAAGGCATGTAATTGCATATTAATTATTTTATTTTAAGAGGTATTTGGACAATGACTATGGACAGCGACAGCTTGATAGTAACATTCATTTTTGCCTGTTGTGTGAAGTATGAAGAGCTAAATTGTGTCTAGATTGTGCTAAATAACAAGCACAAGTGAATAGTAATTTCAGTGTGTTGGTATTTAATATCAAGCAAAGGGAAACTTTAAGCTTATGTATGGAAAAGCGTTTTGATCTCTGTCCTGAGAGGGAAAGGACACAAAATCTGTAAAATAGTACTCATAGATCTGATGTGTACATTATGTATGTTTGACATTAAACCTGAAAAACTGAACATGTTGTTCCCCAGGCTGGGGTAGTAGGCACTCCCATCATTTGACCAAGAATGTGTTTTGTTAATCATTGTATATTCACATAGAATTACCATATACACATATGTCATATACTTGTTGAATCATTTAACAACAAATTACTTTGCCATACATTGTTTGTTTTGCACCTATTGAACTTGACATTTTGATCAATTATCAAGTTTGTACACATCATCTGACAATAACTTTTTTTGTTCGCTTTAAATAGTTGCATTTATTTTAGTCACTTTAGAATTTGCAAAACTGTATAAGATCTGTTTTAATAAGATGTGCGTGTGTGTGTGAAATAGCCATAGTGTTTCAAATCATGTGTTCTTTTAAAAGCCTCACTAACCCATGTATTACCATATATAAAATGTCTCATTTAACCAGATTTGGTTAATACTGTTTTTAGAACCATCTGAGTGACACTTTATCATTCATAATTATACCTGGTGCTGTATTTGACCTGCCTGTGAGCCCTACCAGGTTTTGTCTATTACTGTGTCATGGGATTTTCATCTTATTTAAATGAAGGGGCAGGGCTGTTGCACTTTTTCCATGACCTACATTCTGACAACCGGAAATCCCGGCATTTTACATGCTCTAGTGAAAAAATAAACTTTTTAAAGTAAATAAAAACTATCTCATGTTATTTATGACTGGATGAACACAGTTAAAAACGAGGTCTCGTTCTTCAAAGCATGCAGCATCTGAACATGATTTTTAACATATTTTAGCAGATCATGTTAAGCAAAGCAAATTAAAAGGTATCTCTATTAGGGATGGGAGAAAAAACCATTCACATAATATTGATTCAATCTGCTAGCGATTCGAATCAATTCACAAATTTCAAAATTAGATTTTTTTAAACGTTACTAAATATAATAACTAAGGGTGTGACGAGACACTTATCCTACGAGACAAGACGAGACTGAGTTCACAAGAACGAGATAATATTGATGATATATATAGGGGAGAAAGTATTTTATTCACCTTAAAAACACAACATGTTTTAAAAAATCATATTGTACTTTATGAAACAAATTAAACTCCTATTTTAATGAATTATATTATTCAGTAATAAACAATATGTAAACACTGCAAAATGTTTTGTCACAAACTCAACTGACAGGCAGTAATTGCACAAAAAGTATGCTTTGTTTTCTTAACAGGCGCAGCTTTTAGTAGGCTAAAGAGCTGTGGTTGTTTTCTCTATATGCTTTTGCATAGTGCTGGTGTTAGCAGGTGTCCTCCACTGACTGAACCCTCACAGCCTTCAGAGAAACAGTTAAAACTACATAAACACATCATGTTTTATGCTTACATTGCACATATGTAAGAGACAGATTTTTGAAAGGTTTGCCCGTGAATGTATTTAGAATAACATAATGTGAATTTGCAATTGCTATACTATACTTGTGGTACAGTCCGCAGTTGTTCAGCAGCGCGCTGCACGCTCCCAAAGTTATGGCAAGCCAATGGTGTTACGCCATAGATTAAACGCGTTTATATCCGTTTGACGACAAAAAACGTGCAAAAAGTCGTCCATAACGCCGTATTTAACACCTTTTGCGCCGCTGTCTTGCCATATGACGGCGTAAAAAACACCGTTTTGGTTGCACAGAGCGCGCGTTATTTACGGCGTTTTGTGTGTTGTATAATGAGCCCCTCCCGCTGATTTCCGCAGCCAGTAAATTTGAACTGTTCTCACCCAATCACTAATGAACTGAGCCAGACCAGAGCAATTTACCACTGATCATTTTACAGGATTTTACTATGTGCGCAGTGTTACCTTTGCTAACATTAAACAAACCATTGCTTGCTTTCCGAAGACTTCTTTTATTTGGAAATGTAATCTTTGCTCTTTAAGTTGTGTGTGGTGATTTTATCAGACAATGTGTCTTGGTTATAAAACAGAAGTGACTACAGAAACAGAAAATATGTAAATGGAAACGGCTTTATTGGCCAATAAAAGCTGTATGTAATGTTCAGAGAGCAGAATCGAAACGGGTCTGAAGTTGCAACTTTTGCTGCCTTCATGCGCTTTCGGAAATTGGATAATTCCCATTTCAACCTGGAAATAATTTATGGAACGGTGCTCTTTTAATGTTAAAAGATACTTGTAGGCCCGGTTTCATAGACAAGGCTTAGCCTAAGTCAGGACTATGCCTTAGTTAATTTAGGCTATTTAAGTCGCTTTTATTAAAATGCCTTCGAAACAACATTACCGATGACAAAACGATAGCACTGACATATTTTAAGATATGTCAGGGCAAGATATTTTCAGTTAAGACAGCTCAAAAATCCTTTTAGTCTGGGACTAGCCTTAAGCCTCGTCTCGTCTCAGGGGGAAAGAACCCAAGCGCAGGCAGCAGTGGTGGTGAAGGGGTTAACACAGATTTTATTTTAAAATAAACAAAACAAAAACCCACGAGGGGGTGTAGAACAAGAACAAGAAAATAATATGCAAACACAGAACGAAGACTAACTAAACACTAGACTGACAAACACTTGACAAAGTTAACTAAACTGGACACTTACTAGACTCATGAAACAGCAACAACCGGAACACGAACAGGCAAAAACAGCAAGCACAGGATTCACACAAGAACAGGGGTACACTGGACGCAGACAAACTGAATACAGACAAAGGATAATTAGCAAGGGGCAGGTGTGGGTAATGAAACACTCAGGGAAAGTTAACGAGGAAACGAGATGGCGGGAACAGAGACACGGACCGGAGAGAGAGAGTATAGAAGGCCGAAAGGTCAACAATCTCTCTCTCCACATAAAACCTAAGGCTTTGCCATGACTCTGCCAAAATACCAAGAAAACCATGACAAGACGAGGCAGAGTCATGACACGTTATGTTTTAATGCTACTAAATCATTAGTAACCAGGGCCGTAGCACAGAATCTCAGGCCCTGTGCAAAGGCAATGTGTGGGGCCCGTCCACACTAGAACAGAGAACAGAGAAGTTGCACAGACGCGCAGTATACACACACAATTGTAAAATAATAATAATCATAATTTTTGGAACTTCAAGGCCCCTCACATGCCAGGGTTCTATGTACTCAGTCACCCCTTTCCCCCACTTGCGACGCCCCTGTTAGTAACACTAATTGTTTAATGTTAGTAAATCCAGACGTTAATTCTGCATTGTGGTGGGAAACATCCCACTTCCGAGGTGTCTTGAATGCAGTATTAAAACTACGCAATGACGTCACAAATATGTTAAAGGTATGATGAACTGGGCTTGTTTATTGTTTATTACTGTAGTATGAGGTCTACTTATGACGTTTGCGTGGTTTTTACATTCAAAAACATCAAAATCAATAAGTAATAGGCTATTTTATACCCGGGTTTTGAGGCCGGCTCTACAAACGATCGGTTTGAATGGGCGTTCCGCCATGAAGACTTGGAAGTAAACGCCCACTGCTATGATTGGATAGCAGTTTGCATAGTAAACTTAGTTGGAGCCTTCTGTCATGAAGGACACTGGAGTCAAACACAGAGTCAACGTGATTTAATAAAGAATCCCACACTCACAAAAATACCAGCATGAACCAGTCTTTGACAGGAAGATAAACCAAGGGGCAAAAGGCTCGAGCGCTCGGCCAAACGACCGTTAAAGGGGAGTGGGGAAAAATATATAAAAACAAAAGAAAAAAAATCCAAAGATCACCTGCAGCACGCGGGAGGTGAGTCAAGGGAAAAGAGTCCACAATAAACCCAGCCACAACAAAAAGGTCAGAGGGAGAATCCGTTGATTGTGAGTCAAACTCGGGGAGTCCAGAAGCAAGTGTTTGCAATTCCACGACGGAAATCCACCAGCGTGGTAGAGTTACTGAACGAGCGTCCGTTTGGAGATGACAACCTTGTAATCCCAGTGCGTAACTCACACCATCACGTAGCAAGAATCCACAGGTAAAAAAACCCTCCGATAGAGTAGAGAGACTCCCCGGTAGATGAGATGCTTGACTCGCCTCGGATAACTCCTTGAAAATAGCCACAGCTTGAAGCCAGTAGACACGGTTGCCCAAAACAGGAACAGGACAGGATGAGTACAGCACTGGAGCCTAGACAAGACAAGGTGATCAAAACTCGACAAGACAAGACTAGAGCACTAGACAAGAGGGCCAGAGTTCGCCACGAGAAACACTAACGGACTGACAAAGAACAACGCAAAACACAGGGAATAAAACGGGAAGCAATCAGGAAGGAAAATGAGACACCAGTTGGGGAGAGGGAAAGTTAAGGGGAAACCAGGTGAATCAGGGAAATCAATAATGAGACGTAGATATGATAACAAGGGGTCGGGGCCACACACAGGCGGATTCCGAGCACATGGCAACTGTCAAGTGTTTGACAAAACAAAAACAGAAGACAAGACAGACAAAACCGTGTTTAATGATATACTGTACCTGTCAGCATTTGAAACCCGTGATCTCGAACCGGACAGAAGATCACCGCGATTGCGGGTCTCAAGTGTTACAAGAGTTTCCATGATAAATAAACAAACGGGAGACTCCCGGTAATTTATGGATATGACCCAGCACCCAAAATAATACCAAAACACTTCAAAACAGCATCCATTATTCGCAAACTGTGGATAAAACCTTGAAAAGTGATATATGAGCCCGCCAAATCACAGAGATCCCGATTCGCAAGGGATTAAGATCACAGACAACCTCTGCAATTATTACAAATGACTAACGTTACAGTTCCACAGGTAATACTAACTTAATCCCGTGGGCATATCAAGCGATCTCTAACAAAGCAAGTGACGCATGGTACAAAAATGTTTTACTCACATAGATTGCTGCGCCATTCCTATTGGATTCAATATTGACGGCACAGCACTGCTTTTTAATTTTAGTCTCTCCGCAAATCCAGCGTCGATCTGTGCCTTGTTCAGGAAGGAATCCTCAGAGAAATTAAACGATCAAATGCTCCATGTTTTTCTCAAGTGAGCTGGAACGTCTTTAAAAATAAGCTTCAACCACACATTCCTAATATCGGAATCCGAAGGAAGGTTATGCAGCGACTGTGTTCTTTCACAACCAGGGATGGCACAATATTTAGCTATCTTTAACTGCATATTTGTTTATTGCTTGCTAGCTATATCTGGTTCCGCGCCACTTCAGCTCTGTCATGCGCGAACCAGTGGGCGGGACTAGAGAAGTAGTCGTTGATATTCTTTCTGTGGAGGAGGTGTTCAACCTATAGATAGGTGCATTCCAGAACCTGCCGTTCGCTGGGCCTGGTGTCAATAACAGTTGTAATCTCAGTAACAAGGGTGTTTTCAGTTCTGACACACGGCGTAAAAAACACCGTTTTGGTTGCACAGAGCGCGCGTTATTTACGGCGTTTTGTGTGTTGTATAATGAGCCCCTCCCGCTGATTTCCGCAGCCAGTAAATTTGAACTGTTCTCACCCAATCACTAATGAACTGAGCCAGACCAGAGCAATTTACCACTGATCATTTTACAGGATTTTACTATGTGCGCAGTGTTACCTTTGCTAACATTAAACAAACCATTGCTTGCTTTCCGAAGACTTCTTTTATTTGGAAATGTAATCTTTGCTCTTTAAGTTGGTGTTGGTGATTTTATCAGACAATGTGTCTTGGTTATAAAACAGGAAGTGACTACAGGAAACAGAAAATATGTAAATGGAAACGGCTTTATTGGCCAATAAAAGCTGTATGTAATGTTCAGAGAGCAGAATCGAAAACGGTCTGAAAGTTGCAACTTTTGCTGCCTTCATGCGCTTTCGGAAATTGGATAATTCCCATTTCAACCTGGAAATAATTTATGGAACGGTGGCTCCTTTTAATGTTAAAAGATACTTGTAGGGCCCGGTGTCAATAGACAAGGCTTAGACCTAAGTCAGGACTATGCCTTAGTTAATTTAGGCTATTTAAGTCGCTTTTATTAAAATGCCCTTTCGAAACAACATTACCGATGACAAAACGATAGCACTGACATATTTTAAGATATGTCAGGGCAAGATATTTTCAGTTAAGACAGCTCAAAAATCCTTTTAGTCTGGGACTTAGCCTTAAGCCTCGTCTCGTCTCCAAGGGGGAAAGAACCCAAGCGCAGGCAGCAGTGGTTGTGAAGGGGGTTAACACAGATTTTATTTTAAAATAAACAAAACAAAAACCCACGAGGGTGGTGTAGAACAAGAACAATGAAAATAATATGCAAACACAAGAACGAAGACCTAACTAAACACTAAGACTGACAAACACTTGACAAAGTTAACTAAACTGGACACTTACTAGACTCATGAAACAAGCAACAACCGGTAACCACCGAACAGGCAAAAAACAGCAAGCACAGGATTCACACAAGAACAGGGGGTACACTGGGACGCAGACAAACTGAATACAGACAAAGGATAATTAGCAAGGGGCAGGTGTGCGGTAATGAAACCCTCAGCGGAAAGTTAACGAGGAAACGAGGATGGCGGGAACAGAGACCGGACCGGAGAGAGAGAGTATAGAAGGCCGAAAGGTCAACAATCTCTCTCTCCACATTAAAAACCTAAGGCTTTGCCATGACTTCTGCCCTTAGAGTTGAGTGTCCTGTCATACTGCTGATATCCCATCTGGCCTTGTGAAAGCTTAGTCAGTGAGACAGCGTACAGTACAATTTCCAAGTCACATTTTACCCTCAATTAAGAAGAGAAAGATACATTACGAGAAACAGAAATATAGCCTGTAAGAACATGCAGATATTGCATTGTGACATTATTCCCTGACAATCAACAATTAAATATGATGTTGCTGGATGTTTGGGGGGGGAATTGTAATCATCAATTGTTTTAACTACAATTGTTGTACTTTTTGTGTAAAGCTGAAATCTTAATATTTCCTAAAATAGGCTTCTTGTGAATAAAAAATACATATAGGCCTATGGAATAGTTTCTACATGCAATTTTTTTTCTTTAAATTTGGGGTGATATATAAATGAGACATGTCTGTTGTGAGTTTCCCACTGAATTGACAGCTTTCATGACACAACTTTTGTTGCAGTTTTGTTACTGAAAATTATAGCTCTAATTCTTATAATTTGTGATATGGCAGCACAGTTTTTTTATTAAGTAGGTCATAATATGCATATTGAAGGCATGTAATTGCATATTAATTATTTTATTTTAAGAGGTATTTGGACAATGACTATGGACAGCGACAGCTTGATAGTAACATTCATTTTTGCCTGTTGTGTGAAGTATGAAGAGCTAAATTGTGTCTAGATTGTGCTAAATAACAAGCACAAGTGAATAGTAATTTCAGTGTGTTGGTATTTAATATCAAGCAAAGGGAAACTTTAAGCTTATGTATGGAAAAGCGTTTTGATCTCTGTCCTGAGAGGGAAAGGACACAAAATCTGTAAAATAGTACTCATAGATCTGATGTGTACATTATGTATGTTTGACATTAAACCTGAAAAACTGAACATGTTGTTCCCCAGGCTGGGGTAGTAGGCACTCCCATCATTTGACCAAGAATGTGTTTTGTTAATCATTGTATATTCACATAGAATTACCATATACACATATGTCATATACTTGTTGAATCATTTAACAACAAATTACTTTGCCATACATTGTTTGTTTTGCACCTATTGAACTTGACATTTTGATCAATTATCAAGTTTGTACACATCATCTGACAATAACTTTTTTTGTTCGCTTTAAATAGTTGCATTTATTTTAGTCACTTTAGAATTTGCAAAACTGTATAAGATCTGTTTTAATAAGATGTGCGTGTGTGTGTGAAATAGCCATAGTGTTTCAAATCATGTGTTCTTTTAAAAGCCTCACTAACCCATGTATTACCATATATAAAATGTCTCATTTAACCAGATTTGGTTAATACTGTTTTTAGAACCATCTGAGTGACACTTTATCATTCATAATTATACCTGGTGCTGTATTTGACCTGCCTGTGAGCCCTACCAGGTTTTGTCTATTACTGTGTCATGGGATTTTCATCTTATTTAAATGAAGGGGCAGGGCTGTTGCACTTTTTCCATGACCTACATTCTGACAACCGGAAATCCCGGCATTTTACATGCTCTAGTGAAAAAATAAACTTTTTAAAGTAAATAAAAACTATCTCATGTTATTTATGACTGGATGAACACAGTTAAAAACGAGGTCTCGTTCTTCAAAGCATGCAGCATCTGAACATGATTTTTAACATATTTTAGCAGATCATGTTAAGCAAAGCAAATTAAAAGGTATCTCTATTAGGGATGGGAGAAAAAACCATTCACATAATATTGATTCAATCTGCTAGCGATTCGAATCAATTCACAAATTTCAAAATTAGATTTTTTTAAACGTTACTAAATATAATAACTAAGGGTGTGACGAGACACTTATCCTACGAGACAAGACGAGACTGAGTTCACAAGAACGAGATAATATTGATGATATATATAGGGGAGAAAGTATTTTATTCACCTTAAAAACACAACATGTTTTAAAAAATCATATTGTACTTTATGAAACAAATTAAACTCCTATTTTAATGAATTATATTATTCAGTAATAAACAATATGTAAACACTGCAAAATGTTTTGTCACAAACTCAACTGACAGGCAGTAATTGCACAAAAAGTATGCTTTGTTTTCTTAACAGGCGCAGCTTTTAGTAGGCTAAAGAGCTGTGGTTGTTTTCTCTATATGCTTTTGCATAGTGCTGGTGTTAGCAGGTGTCCTCCACTGACTGAACCCTCACAGCCTTCAGAGAAACAGTTAAAACTACATAAACACATCATGTTTTATGCTTACATTGCACATATGTAAGAGACAGATTTTTGAAAGGTTTGCCCGTGAATGTATTTAGAATAACATAATGTGAATTTGCAATTGCTATACTATACTTGTGGTACAGTCCGCAGTTGTTCAGCAGCGCGCTGCACGCTCCCAAAGTTATGGCAAGCCAATGGTGTTACGCCATAGATTAAACGCGTTTATATCCGTTTGACGACAAAAAACGTGCAAAAAGTCGTCCATAACGCCGTATTTAACACCTTTTGCGCCGCTGTCTTGCCATATGACGGCGTAAAAAACACCGTTTTGGTTGCACAGAGCGCGCGTTATTTACGGCGTTTTGTGTGTTGTATAATGAGCCCCTCCCGCTGATTTCCGCAGCCAGTAAATTTGAACTGTTCTCACCCAATCACTAATGAACTGAGCCAGACCAGAGCAATTTACCACTGATCATTTTACAGGATTTTACTATGTGCGCAGTGTTACCTTTGCTAACATTAAACAAACCATTGCTTGCTTTCCGAAGACTTCTTTTATTTGGAAATGTAAAGTTACACAACGTGGTCAGCAATTGTATAAAGGCCAACCAATCCCATTGTAATGTATCCTATATAGCGCGTATTGCAAATACGAAATCACTCCTGGTATAAGCGAGGTCAGCCAGATTAAAAAGTAAACTGCATTCCCTTTAAGCAGAGGCTGAGCACTGTGAGTGGTAGTCTGCTGGTTAGCGTGATTGACTCGCAATCGCTCAAACCCGCTCGAACCGTCAGTCAATTTTTACATTGTTGGTCTTGTTCTGTTTATCTGTATCACTTGGTCATTTTTAGATTTATATTTCAGTACTTAATGCGTGGTCAGTATGAAAAGAAAGTCTGGAATCAGTGATCTTTTTGTAAACTGTATCTGCACTTGATTTTTGCTGCTGAACTCACACATCAGTGGACTTTCGTGCTATAAACAGGACGAACATACAGTAATAGATTTTACATTTACGCATTTAGCAGACACTTTTATCCAAAGCGACTTACAGGGGCCTTTTAGTCTATGCATGTCTTTTATCAGTAGCCCATGTGATTTTAGTTTCCATATTACAAAAATTGATTGACTATAAGGAGACGCAATAATGTTGCGCAATGATTGTAATGTAACAAGCATGAACTTATTAACTAAAATATAACACAGCCCAAGTCAATGCCAAATGCCTTGCCATTTACCTCCGTGAAGAGACTCACACTATCGTGCGTGGACCTGCAAAGAAACTTACAATAAACAGCCACGTTTCCTTTTGAAATGGAAAAAAATATTATTCAGCACGTAGAAATAAGTGCGGGATTCAGGCCCGGCAACCCACTCATGAAGCCTAGCCTGGTAAGAACATGGCAAAATGAGTCAGGATGCGGGCATGCTACTTACAAGCCTTCTCGCGCCCCTTAGGAACCTAATGACCAGGTTGTGCTGTCCCAGAGGCTTCCCAGCAACTGGGTCGTGATGAGCGGCCGTAGCGGTTACATACACTCCCAGTGTGGAGGGGGGAGAGGTTACTCTCCAGTCTCTCTTGAGGAAGGGACAGTTCGTTCCCCATCAAGCAACTCCACGGGTCTTCTCTCCGAGAAGAGCACCAGGATGAGAAGAGGTGCCACTTATGGGCGTATAGCCGCCTAGTGGCCGAGGCCCTAGCCTGAGTGATGTCCCAAACACCGCAGGGGGTGGGCCACTCAGGATCTCCTCATCCCGTCCAGACATGGAGGTTCCAGGGGTCTGCCTGGGATGCCGTAACGTGCCCCTTCCCCTGGGAAAGCAGGTCCTTCACCAGGGGGAGCGGCCAGGGGGGAGTTGTTGTCAAGAGCCTTATCTCCGAGAACCAAGTCCGGTTAGGCCAGTAGGGCGTAACTAGTACCACTTGATGATCCTCTTCCCTGGCCTTGCACAAGACATGTGAAATGAGGCTCACTGGGGGGAAGGCGTACTTCCGCTTACCCTGCGGCCAGCTGTGCGCTAGGGTATCCGTGCCGAGGGGTCCCTCGGTCAGGGAGTACCAAAGCGGAAATGGGAGGAGTCCAGGGAGGCAACAGGTCCACCTGCGCCTGGCCGAACTGCTCCCATATGAGCTGGACTGTGCGGGGATGGAGTCGCCACTCTCCACGAGGCGTCGACTGACGAGAGAGCGCGTCGGCTGTCTAGTTCAGGTCGCCTGGGATGTATGTGGCTCGCAGGGAGCTGATCACCTGCTGACTCCAGAGGAGGAGGCGTTGGGCGAGTCGTGTTAGCTGCCGTGAGCGAATGCCACCCTGACGATTAATAACCCCACGGCAGCTGTGCTGTCCTAACCGGACCAGCACGTGCTTGCCCTGCACGAGAGGTTGCCACCTCTTCAGTGCAAGTAGCACAGCCAACAACTCTAGGCAGTTGATATGCCAACGCAGGCAGGGGCCCTTCCACCGCCCGACACTGCGTGCTCATTGCACACGGCACCCCAACCCTGCAGGGAGGCATCCGTCATCACCACGACGTGCCTTGCCCCTGCCCTAGGGGGACCCTGTCCGCAAAAAGGTCATTGAAGACCAGGGGGTCAGGGTGCGTCGGCAGAAAGGCGTGATGACCATACGTCTGCTGCCGGTGTGCCACGCTCTCCAGGGAACCCATCTCTGTAGCCAGTGTTGGAGCGGTCGCATGTGCATCGACCCGAGGGGGACCACCCCCACCGAGGATGCCATGTACCCAGGAGCCTCTGAATGTTTCAGGGGGACCGCTGACTGCCTGAAGTGTTTCAGGCAGATCAACACTGACTGAGCGTGCTCTGAATCAGTCACGCTGTCATGGAGACAGAGTCGAGTTCCATACCGAGAAAGAGGATGCTCTGCACAGGGGAGAGCTTGCTCTTTTCTCGGTTGACCTATGGTCCCAACTGATCTAGGTGCCAGAGCACTAGATCCCTGTGTGTACACAACAGATCTCGCGAGTGTGCCCAGATGAGCCAGTCGTCGAGATAGTTAGTACCCGCACTCCTCTCTCCCCGAGTGATCCACAACGTCTGCCCCAGCGTACTGGAAGCAGACATCGTATCCGTCCCCCTCCTCGATGACTGTGTTGCACCCATGAGAACAGCGGGACATGCCACGCTGGAGAAATTTGTTCTTTTAGAGAAAAAAACTCGAACTGTTCTGGCACTGCCGAGACGCCCAGGGGAAGTCGCTGCAGGAAGGGACAGTCCGCTGCATCACGTCATAAGGTTCCAGCAGTAATTCGGCGTAGAGATGAAGTCTCGACGTCAATCAGAGTGAAGGCTCTGAAAAACAAAAGGTGAATGAATGCAGCACGCTGTCTCCCTTTTATACCCGGATATCTGCTACGCCCAACACCTTCGCGAGGTTCTAATACCTACGCGTGGAACCGGTGTCAGCCCGTGTCCTGCAGGGCAACGTGTAGGACCGGCAGCCGGTAGGGCGTACGCCTGCGAAAGCCCTTCCCCTTCCTCTAGGGGGATGTTTCTTCCTCTAGGAACAAGATGTTGTGTCCTTCTTGCCACAACGCTGGCCGCCCGCCGCAGCGGTCGAGGGATGCTCAGGCTCCTCAGACCAAAAGGTGAATGAATGCAGCACGCCGTCTCCCTTTTATACCTGGATATCCGGGGGTGGAGTCCGGCATGCAAATTTAATTCGCCAATTTCATTGGCCTTTTCTAAACTAGTCAGAAGTTGATGTTCTCAAGAGCGAACCCATCTGTCGGCTCGACACAACGTCGAGAGACCGACAGAAAGGTAGATTGAGTATGTCTCGAAGAGGACCAGGGCTGCTGGGAAGCAGACGGTGCACGGGATCTCGGCGGCCAGAGGGCGGTCGAGTCGCAGCTGGGGAGGATATACTTGATATCCTCTGTCTGCTCCTTTACTGTCGAGAACTGCAGCATGACAGTATCACCAAACAGCCCCCCATTGCGAGATGGGTGCATCGAGAAAGCGGACTTTCTCGGCGTTACTCATCTGTGCAAGGTTCAGCCAGAGGTGTCTCTCCAGGACCACAAGTGTGGACATCGTCCGACCCAGGGCCCATGCAGTCACCTTGGTTGCCCATAGAGCGAGGTCAGTGACGGCGCGGAGTTCCTGCATAAGCGCTGGGTCGGTCTTACCCTCGTGGAGCTCTCTCTGCGCATTGACCTGATGGACCTGCAGGATGGTCATAGCGTGGAGAGAGGGGACCGCTTGGCCCGCAGCAGTGTAAGCTCTCGACACCTCAGATGCTGAAAAGCCTACGTGCTTTGGACGGGAGTCTAGGTCGAGCCACTGGGTGACATCGACGTATCCTCTAGCTGCCCCACCATCGAGGGAAGAAAGGGCCATGGAACCAGTTGACATGTACGCACCGAAGGGGAGCATTCCAGGTCATACTAGGTTCCTCATGCACTTCCGGGGAACATGGCACTGGGGGCGAGTGCAACTTGGAGCCGCTCTCAAGCCCGAGGTACTGTGCATCCAGCCCTGAGCGTTGGGAGAGGCAGTGCGGTGCACCGCAACCCAATGCCGGCGGCCCGGGAAAGCATGGCTGACATTTCGATGTCTGCTTCTTCCTGAGCTCGACCCCCAGAGGGAGGGAGCTTCAAGGAATCGTCGGAGTCTGATGCCAGTAAGTCACCCTCCGATGCTGCAACAGACATCTCATCATCACGTACCGTTTCCGATACGTGGTTGAGGAACAAGACGGTGGGACCGTCTCATGGGGAATGGTCAGACGAGGTGCGAACGGTCCGCGAGCCAGTGGCTGACGGATTAGCGCTCACAGTAATCCTCATATCACCCTCGCTGCTCACCGTAGCGGGCGGCAGGGCCGTAGTCCTGCCGTCACGGAACGGGAAGCAGACGAGGTGGTGGCTGAGTCCCGCGGGAACACCCGTGACGCAACGTCTGAATCATCAACCGCCCGCAGTGCGGGCAGGACGTATCCACAACATCTGCCCGAGAGTACTGGAAGCAGACATCATGTCCGTCCCCCTCCTCGATGAGTGTGTTGCACCCACGAGAACAGCGGGACATGCCACGCTGGAGAAATTTGCTCTTTTAGAGAAAAAACTCGAACACTTCTGGAACCGCCGAGACGCCCAGGGGAAGTCGCCGCAGGAAGGGACAGTCCGCTGCACCACGTCGTAGAACTGGTAGTCTTGTACTTGCTATTTGTAGCGAAGTCTGTTGATCATGAGCGAAGGCTCCGAAGAACAAAAGGTGAATGAATGAGGCACGCCGTCTCCCTTTTATACCTGGATATCTGGGGGCAGAGTCCGGCATGCAAATTTCATTCGCCAATTTCATTGGCCATTTCTAAGAAGTCGGAAGTGATTGGTTCTCAGGGACAAACCCATCTGTCGGCTCGACACAATGTCGAGAGACCGACAGAAAGGGAAATAAAGTTTACACGGCAGCATGATGAGAAAAAACGCCCATGTCAATGCGGGTGGCCACATGAATGCTACGATGTTAACAGAGTATGATGAGAAACGAACGTCTATGTCATTCGCAGATTGGTTGAATGAATTGAATGCTCCAGCATTAAATAATGGCTGTAAAAACCCCTTCACACAGAACTATACGGCATGCTCGCAAACAGCTTCAGCCAAAACGCCCACATACTGTAATGAATCGTATGTTTCACCACAAACAGTAAGAAAAACCAACCCTTTTGAATGGGAAATGAGATGCATGACAGTGCAATTGATACACAGTGCTATGTGAAAAGTACACCAGCAAACTTAAAATCTCAAGAAGTTATGAGCAGTGAACAAACAAACGAAGTCACGTCTCGAAGTATGCCCGTAATGCATCACAAACCCTGCCAACGTGCTACCTGTGCAGCCCTGCATACTGTACACGACCCTGAGAGTAACGCTGTGTGTACCAATGATGATGAGCATTGTTTTCTTGAGCTGAATAGATCCAGACGACACAGAAAGAAGCCACGCCAGATGTTCTACGATCTCTCATCAGACAGTGGAGAGGAATGCAGTGCTGTAAAGAAAGAATCCCAACGCTCCAACCAGGTCAGTTTGATGGTTCCACTTCTTGGAGAGAGTTTGTAAATCGCTTCGAAGATTGCGCAAGAGCTAACCGCTGTGCAGATGAGGTTCTGATTACTGGGTGCTGCAGGTGCTGTGGTTCACAAAAACCCCAGATCACGTCGATGGGATTATGACCGCATCGTGGAGGAAATGGAAGCTGCATATGGGCCGTCATCAGAACATGCTGCTGCCATTGGAATAGAACTGAGGCAGAGAGTCCGAAAAGCAGGTGAGCCGCTTCACGTATTGAGAGATGAGATATGTATATGAGAAAGTCTCCGTTGTCTATGCAGATAGCTCTGAAAAAGAACAGGACTCCATCAGTGTTGAGGTGTTCACTAATGCGATGGGAGATGCTGACATTGTGCAGAGGCTGCTGGAAGAGCGTCCACACACACTGGCTCATGCTTATGAGATTGCACACAGGTATGAAACCACACGTCGCACAGCCACGAGTGTAACACAGCTTATGTAGACTGCCACAAGACCAGCAGAGTGGAGAACCAGAGCAGCTGCGCTACGGGAGTGCCCTGAACAAAGTGAAAGCGACGAGGAGAACTCCGTATCACCAATCCCCAAGTGGAGACAAAAACACAAAACACCTGTGAAATCCAGAGCACAAAACTTTACCAAGCGAAGAAAATAAATTGGGGAGAAATTGTCTGTCACAACTGTCAGGGCGTCGGTCATATGAGGTGGAACTGTCCTTCACCCAGGCTCAACCTGCAACGTGTAGCTCAAGCATTACCCCAAAACCCCAGAAACTCAACCTACCTCAGAAGTTTTCAGAGTCAAAGGTAGTGGCCCTGAAATGTGCATACACACCCTGCTGTATAATATGGAAGCGTGCGCCCTTTTGTACAGTGGAGCTAGGAGGAATGTGTTGCCTCGGCACTGCTATGAGACCATTATAGTCGATGTGAGACCCCCACTCAGACTATCCACCATACAGGCGCTGCAGGGAATCAGCTCTTTAAATGTCAATGTTCTTGGTGAGGTTGATGTCCCAATTCAAATAGGAACTCACACAGTCAGTGTTAACTTCATTGTAGCAGACGTAGCAGAGGCCATTCTAGGGCACCCATTTCTGGAACAGGCCAGAGCACGTCTTGACTTAGGCAGCCGGAAGATCGTACTGTTCGGTGAACAGATACCTTTACTTCACTCCGAAGGACAAACCCAAAGTACACATTGTGCGGATTGCACGTACTACTGTGCTGGAAGCAGGATGTGAGTTTATTGTGCAGGGCAACGCACACTTCCGGAGCATGTAAAAGGCGACGTGCTGCTGAGTCCAACTAAAGGCTTCATGGAGAAACATCATGTGCTAGTGTCGAGGATCATGGTTGACGCCCAGTGAGATAATCGAATTCCCATGAGGCTATACAACCCTGGCCCCGCTGAGGTGAGGATAAAGAATGGAGTTGTTGCTGGAGTTCTCCAGCTGGCAGATGTAGTACCGGTTCCTACTTCATCAGTATTGCCTACAGGCCTAATTCACACAACTGTCCCGAGCCACTTGCAGTCAATGTATGCTGAAAGTGTTGCAGATTTAAAAGAGACAGAACAGCATGATCTGGCAGAGCTGCTCATTGCTTACTGTAATGTTTTCTCCTCCGGCCCGACAGACCTTGGTAAAACAAACCTGGTGCAGCATGACATCCAAACCCGCCCAGGTCCACCTGTGAAGCAACCCTCGCGTAGAATGGCGTTTGAGAAGCAGAGAGACGCCGACAGACAGATCGAACAGAATCTTGAGTCTGGTTTAGCATCCCTAAGCAACAGCAGCTGGGCTTCACCGATTGTGATGGTACAAAAAAGAGAGACCAAACATATCGTCTATGTCTGGACTATTGAGCATTAAATGAGCGCACCATTAAAGATGCCTACCCACTTCCACGTATCCAAGACACGTTGGACACGCTGTCAACGGCAAAATGGTTTAGCACTCTGGACTTAGCTTCAGGCTATTGGCAGGTGGAATTAACCCCAGAAGCTAAGCGGGCCTCTGCGTTCTGTAGCAGGAAGGGACTGTTTGAATGGAATGTCATGCCTTTTGGGCTTTGCAACGCCCTGGCAATGTTCCAACGCTTAATGGATCGTGTCCTGGTTGGAATGCAATGGGAAACATGCCTAGTTTATCTGGACGACATCATTGTGCTGGGAAAGGATGTGAAGGAAATGCTCCATCGTCTGGTCCAAGTATTCGAAAGACTACACCAAGCTAATCTAAAACTCAAACCCTCCAAGTGTTGTCTTTTCCGCCACCAGGTGGCCTACCTAGGGCACATCGTCTCTGAGCATGGCATTGCCACAGACCCGCAGAAGGTGGAGAAAATTTGGGAATGGCCCCAACCAACAACCGTTCATGAGGTTCGGCAGTTGTGGGTCTGGCCTCCTACTACAGACGGTTTGTGAAAGACTTTGCCACAATCGCTAAACAACTTCATGATCTCCTAAAGAAAAACGCCCGTTTCCACTGGAATTCTGAGCATCAACAAGCTTTTAATACAGTGGAGGTAATACAAACCATCAGTACTGCCAGCAACACCTTACCGTTCGGGTGGATTCCCGAAGAGCTCCGTTCGGCCCAGGAGGCTGATGCTGATATAGCACCAATCAAAAGGTGGATGGGAGAAGGAGGAGAGCGACCATCCTGGGACAGAGTGTCAGCTTGCAGACCAGTAATCAAAGCCTACTGGAGCCAATGGAAAAGATTGTATCTAAAAGATGGAATTTTAGTATGCCGGTTCTACCTGATGGAAGGCCCTGAATTCTACCCCCAAATCATCGTGTTCTGTAAAAATGTCATGCATCATATGCACAATGGACCTGTCGGCGGACATTTTGGAGTGGAGCGAATGCTGTCTCGATTACAGACCAGGTACTACTGGTATAAGATGTGGGAAGATGTGACGCTATGGTGTCATACATGCACCAGCTGCGCTGCCAAGGCCCGACCCACCAAAAGACCTCAAACGCCTATGGGCGCCTAACTATGAGAGTGGGAGCTCCCATGGAAAGAATCGCTGCTGATCTGATGGGTCCCATGAATGAGACAGAACGATTCAGCCGATACATTCTAGTAGTACAAGACTACTTTACCAAATGGGTGGAAGCCTACCCCCTTCCTGATGACCGGGCCGTTACTGTAACGGACCAACTTTATGGAGATGCAGATTTAATTTTCCAACAGGACTTGTCACCTGCACACAGTGCCAAAGCTACCAGTACCTGGTTTAAGGACCATGGTATCCCTGTTCTTAATTGGCCAGCAAACTCGCCTGACCTTAACCCCATAGAAAATCTATGGGGTATTGTAAAGAGGAAGATGCGATATGCCAGACCCAACAATGCAGAAGAGCTGAAGGCCACTATCAGAGCAACCTGGGCTCTCATAACACCTGAGCAGTACCACAGACTGATCAACTCCATGCCACGCCGCATTGCTGCAGTAATTCAGGCAAAAGGAGCCCCAACTAAGTATTGAGTGCTGTACATGCTCATACTTTTCATGTTCATACATTTCAGTTGGCCAAGATTTCTAAAAATCCTTTCTTTGTATTGGTCTTAAGTAATATTCTAATTTTCTGAGATACTGAATTTGGGATTTTCATTAGTTGTCAGTTATAATCATCAAATTAAAAGAAATAAACATTTGAAATATATCAGTCTGTATGTAATATACACGTTTCACTTTTTGAATGGAATTAGTGAAATAAATCAACTTTTTGATGATATTCTAATTATATGACCAGCACCTGTATATGGGGAGATAATGTGTTGAATGCATTTCTGCCTGTTTTCTGCAATGTGGAATATGTTACTGAAATGTTACTGTGAAAATGTAATACTGTTGCAGGTCAGTTATGTCATGGTGCTGGAGTGGTGTTATAATTTGAAAACAATCCAGAGTGGGGGTAGTGTTGCGGGAATATCGGCATTGTCCCTTTAAGAAGCATGGGGTTTGTAGTCCTGACCGTACTGGATGCTGGGAAAAGTAGTGCGGTTGCGGTGTATTCACGTGTGTGAGAACAAGGTAGCAGTATTTTATTATTTTTCATAATTTCGTGAAAGCACCCGCGAGTTCAAGTGATTGTGAAATGGTATAGTGATGGATGGAGCTGTCGCTGACAAGATTAAACAACATGTCTCGCAATAACTTTGTCGGCTCATCATTGTGAGAAATGGACCAGAGCAAACTGTTACAGCTATCCGCGATCGGAGAGGCGGATTAACGAAAAAGTAACATAGTGTGTGATGCCCTGTTTTTTTCTGCAAACTTTCAAAAAGTCTGCAAGTGTGTGATGTCTAGTTTTTTAAAAATCTGTGCAGATTTTAAAAGTCACGTGGTGTATTCCAGTCTTTATCTATATGGAATTACATTACGAATTTTGTGTTCTCTCAGCTTGGTGCAACCAAACATTAATGTGTTTCTTATTGAATTTAAACAATATCTATAAACATGCTATGAATCTAAACATGTTAAAGCAATGAAAACTCTGTGATGATGTAATTAATTCTAAATCCCCCAATAGCAGATCTTAATTGTTTAGCTTTTCTTTTTCGTTTGTTTACATAAATTCTTGTGTTACTTAGAAATCATGTCTATTTCTTTATTTATATAATTTTTGTTAACCTTTACCCCCTGGCTAACAATGTTGTTATTCACTGTAGCGAGGAAGGCGGGACGAGAGCCGTGGGGCAGGAAGGCGGGGCCGGTGGCGTGAGTGATAATGAGTGTCAGCTGTACACGCACCGGTCCCGCATGCCTCACGGGGAGCTAGGGAGCATAAGAGGACGAGCGACGGGACTGCCGAGGAGAGAGGACCGGGCCCGGAAATGTTAAGTTTTATTTATGTTTGTGTGGCCGGCAGTCGACCGTGAGGTGGCTGCCGGCCTTTTACTTCCGTGTTATTGTTTGTTTATTTATTTATTTATTTTTACATTTAAACAATAAACTTTAATCAAAAATAAACAAACAATAACACGGAAGTAAAAGGCCGGCAGCCACCTCACGGTCGACTGCCAGCCACACAAACATAAATAAAACTTAACATTTCCGGGCCCGGTCCTCTCTCCTCGGCAGTCCCGTCGCTCGTCCTCTTATGCTCCCTAGCTCCCCGTGAGGCATGCGGGACCGGTGCGCGTACAGCTGATACTCATTATCACTCACGCCACCGGCCCCGCCTTCCTGCCCCACGGCTCTCGTCCCGCCTTCCTCGCTACATTCACTTGTTTTTTTCTTCTTCATGTCAAAGAAATTGTAATTTTTTAACTCTTCTGGCATTGTTTAGGGTAGAAACTGACCGACTCCTGTTTCTACAGAAGGATTTCTCTTTGGTCTACAGCTCCTGGAACAGTTGTCACCACTTCTCCTCCACAGATCTGGTAAAGACAAGAAGATAACAGTTATTCTACAGTCAAGTCATCTGATTAAGAACTCTCTGGACATTTACCGTCTATCTATCTATACAGTATTTACACAGTATATACAGGCTTATTAAACATTTATTTTTAAAGGGGTCTTATGACACGTCTAAAACGAATATTATCGTTTGTTTTAGATGTAATGCAATGTGTATACATGATTTAAGGTTCAAAAATGCTGTATTTTCCACATACCGTGCATGTTTGTATCTCCTCTTTGCCCCGCCTCTCTGAAACGTGCAGATTTTTTACAAAGTTCATCACTCTGAAAAGCGAGGTGTGCTATGATTGGCCAGTTAACCAGTGCGTAGTGATTGGTTGAATACTGCAAGCGTGTGATGGAACTGTAACGCCCACCTTACTTGCGTATACATTTGGGTGGTCTTGGTCAAATCATAACAAGTATTGAATTAGATTTGTGGGGGTGTGGTTACATGAGGCGTTTTAGGCAGGTCTGGGTGAGCATTCGCTTTTAGATAGAATGCATCTTTTGTTCCGACACTTTAATTTTTACAATTTTACATGCCTAATACATGCATGGGCAACTTAAAACACACCAAAGAAAAACACGTATTCGCGCCATATGACCCCTTTAAGTTACACAATAGTGTAAGTCACTTAACATCTTTAGGACACTAAAATTAAACACTTAATTCAATTGAAGTGTTTGAATGATTACACCCCACACAAAGTCAACTTAACCTAATATACTGTATACAGCTACATGTAGACAGAATATAATTTCTTAGATAATGTATTTATAACCAATAAAATCATCCGTCTAAAGTATCAGACTATGCACAAGTTTTCTATTTTAAAATAAAGAAATTTTTATGTGTTATGGTTGTGACAAAAAGGGACAAACGTCTTTGAAAGACAACATACTTTGTAGGATTTTTGTGAAAAATGCACAAAGCAGAAAACAAAAACACACAAAAGGGGGGGGGAGGGGTATTTAAACCACCATATTATTACAAAATACTAACATCTGACCTATCAGTAAGGTACCTTTTTAAAAACTTGATTTTTGCATCTTATCTTTTTACTCATGTCAATAGTAACTGGGGGTATTACAATATACAGGTATTGTCAGCACCCGTCATATTAAATTTGAAGTGTGATTTTTGTTTGCCAAAAAGGAGAAAAATAATGAAAGATGATTTTGATTGACATTGGTATAAATTTGTTCATTTAAAAAAAAGTAAAAAATCGTATATTGTGACAACTCTAATAAAACAATAAGCAAAACGCCTACCTATGTGAAATATCTATATACAATATGAAATGCCATTTATGCTATGTTATTATTTATCATAGGTGTAGTTGTTGGCGCATGCGCAGACGGGATTCTCCCGCTCTGGTGGCTCCCAGGGATAGACTTTAGTTGGCCAATTTCCCTTAGGTTATGGTTTAGGAACGTTCTCAACCCCGATCCTACTACGACGAGGGAGTGGCTTATATGATTCAGAATTCAACATTCTAATTAATTGAGTCTTTACATTGTCAAAGCACATAAAAATCAAATACACACTCACGCAGTAGTTTCTCGGTCAGCGCCCAGTGACGTAATCATACATTTGCCAGCTGACCAAACCCTACTTATCAACTAGGCGTTTAGCCAATGAAAAAAAAGCGTATCGTTGCGTATTTAATATTAATGAGTCCAGCCATTCCCGTAGTAGGATACTAAAAGTATCGACTGGCCCCGCGAATTTCTCTGGTAAGTGATTCCAGAAACGCTGCTCTCTGTACAACGCTTGGATGAGGTTGATGCTGCCCTGTTGCACCTGGAAGGACGAGCGCATGGGAGAGGAGGAAGGTCAGTCCATCTGCATGCTGTTTATACAGTGTTTGAAGGTAAAGATGCGCTGGAGATGCGCAGATCTTCGGTAGAGGTCGTGAAGGATCCTGAGGCGTGCGCGCGCGCACTGATGCTGGCTGCGCAGGAAAATGTTTCCATTGCTCATTGCTTCAATCAACGAGACAGAGAATAAGGCTGTTATTAACAAAACCGTGTAAGAGTGCGTGCGTGCGTTTATTAAGTCAATTCAAGTACGTTACGTGTCTTTACTAGGTTATGTTGGTCTCATCAACTGTAAACATTACAAGCTGTGCAATAATAAAACTACTTGAAGTGCCCATGGTAGTAACATGGTTTGACCAGGCGGATTATAGGAAACCTGGGATATCTGTGAATTTAGATGAAAATAGGGATTTCTGGAACTAGCAAAGTGATGGGAATTTCTGTGATTACAAATGTTAATATTTAATTAAATTAAATTGTATTTAATTACAGTTAATATTTAATTGACTGGAGTGTAAATGCAAGCTCTGCAATTATTTTAAAAGAATCCATATTCAGTTTTCATCAACAACTGGAAAAATTATGCAAATTCACTGAAACCTAATATTGGATACCATGTTAATCCCATGTTACATGAATAATCATTCAAAACCATGATGTGTAGATCTTTAAACCTGTCTGAAGTTTGATGAAAAAACATGTGAATTAATCCACCCATAACAAATAACAAATCAAATATTCTTTTGACCTGCTTTCAGTCTGTTGTTCCATCATCCGCTCCAGTTGGGCACTTTCTCTCTCACCTGCAGTGCTTGTGCATGGGTGCATGCATGGATCTGTGTGCGCATAAAAAAGCTCTTTCTCACGTATTTCAGAAGTCAGATTGCTTTGTAAAGCTGTAAATAGTTGTAAGGTTTAACTTTAGGCGAGCCGAGAAACTTGCATTGAAACGTGTGATGATGACCGCCGCTATAATTGTAGTACTGTATTATAGTACTTAGTAAGCTGCTGTAAAATTCCTAGAGACTAAAGTGTTTTTGAACCTATATTAAAGTATACTGCAGTGTTTACTACAGTTTATGTTTATCATTTTACTACAATAATCTATTTTTGCTATAGCAAATACTATAGTACACTACAGCATTTTTTCATCCGAGTGTTCCGGTTAAACTGACTTTTAAATTTCAGCCCTCCGAAACCACGTTTTATTATTCTGTGCGCTCCTCTTCAATGGAGCTTCTCACTCCTAAGAGGCGATTCACATGTCGCGTCTAAAACCGCGCGGAAAACGCGAGCCGCACTGCTTTCTCCTTTTTTCCAAAGCACCTGGAATTTGCGCTCTCCTGGCGTCAGTCGTCGCTAAGCAACCATGGGCCATGATAGCCATTGAGACGAGGAGGTATAAACAAAGGATAAATGGATTATATGCACTGAAAATATCTTGCAATAACTCTGCTATTAAATTCAGTTATGCTGTGATCCTCTGTGTCTCCATCTTCATTGAGCTTGTCTATATTGGCTGGTTGGTTCTTGTCACATGACCTGCTGTGCGCTTGCGGCTTTTTGAAATGTTGAGATTTTTCATCTCTATGCGGCGCCGATGCGACTGAAAAAAGAGCGTGTTGCACCACATGTGCGTCGCACCGCATGCGTGTTGCCCCGCATGCGTGTTGCCCCCTATTTCCGCATGCCTGCCGTTCGTCTACATTTAAAATAACGAATATGCGTGCAGAAAAGACGCAAAATGTGAATCGGGCCTAATGCGCACTTGTTGCGCTAGCTTGCTCTTTCTCTCCCCACTATTGCGCTTTCTCTCAGTCACTTCTATTCTTCAGTACAGACACAACCCAGCTAACACACGACGTAACTTTGTGATTCTCATATTCGTCATTACGATTTAAGATTGCATGTTGCTGGGATGTGGTGATTACCTCCTGAAGACGTACCTGGAACGTACCATATTTGTCGCAGTGACATACCAAGTAACGTTTCTGGGACATGATGAGTACGTCCTGACGACCAAACAGTCATGTTATTAAAATCGTTTTTAATTTAATTTAAACAATTGTCATCCCTCACATGGATTAAATTAATTTGTGATTTAATCTGTGCGTTAAATATTTAAGTATATTCATAATTTGAGTAATTATTTATTCAAATATGTATAGCACAGTATAACGATTATAAAACTCAACACAGCACTGCACCTCAGAATCAGATATTTTATTTATACTTTAGTTACATGACATAAATAATCAAAGACTTCAACAAAATATAGACGATTTAAAGCAGATATTTATTGACAGAGATGAATAAACATTATCTTTAAGCTTAACCGTCCTATTATGTTCAATTTTTAGCAACACTTTTAATGTGTGGGGTCATTTTGACCCCAACACTTCAATATACAAAATTGCTCAAAAAGAAAGTTTTATGTTTTGTTATTTATTTAGTCACAATTAACCTACCTACTATTTTACTTAGTATTAAGAAAAAACACATCTTTTTCATAATTTCATTATATTATATTCATTTTTTTCTACATGTAACCTGTTGCGTTTACCTAGAAAAACAGCATTTTGCACCACATGAATTTATAGAATATTTAGGATAATATTAACATTTTTTACATTTGATGCAAGTTTTTTTCAAAGGGTAAATGCATTCAAGCTATACATTATTTGTATACTGTATCTACAGTATACATTGTTTTATACACAATACGTGTTCCCTGGCTTTTGAACCAATGACCTTTGCACTGCTAATGCTTTACCAACTGAGCTACAGAAACACTTCTGTATATAGGCTATACTGTACATATGTATAGATATACACACACAAAAAAACAACATTCAACAGCTTCAAAAGTTTTCCTGTTTCTCAGTTGAAAGAGCATCGGTCATGGGTCCCATACACTGCAGTATACCCTGTTCACTGCCAGTCATTTTGAATAAAAAGATCCTCCAAAATGCAAAATTGTAAATGTAAACTGAACACTAAATACAATTTCACAATAGTTAGTACTTTTTTGCTACTGGGAATCTGTTGTGCAGATTGTGTGTGTGTGTGTGTGTGTGTGTGAGTGCTGTGCGTGCGTGCGTGTGCGTGCGTGTTTCTGATGTTTGATACGATAAGTACAAACTAAAACTAATATTTTACTTATGTTGGCAAGAGAGATTCATCAGGAAAAGGTAAAATAGAACAAAAAAATATTTGGCATAGAAAGTTAAGCATAAAAAGAACAAACATCAACGATTAGGTTTAGATGTGTACAGACATTCTGGAAACTCTGTAACATAAGATGAACATGTCTATGAACTATTTTAATGAAATTAGAAAAAGTCAGAAAGAATCAAGTTTTAAATATGTATTTAGCATATTTAAAAAAATTGTAAAAGTAGCTTTGGGGTCAATTTGACCCCAAACATAACAGGAGGGTTAACATTATATTATTGTCTTAACACATAAGTTTAGCTGGCAGTCCATTTTAGAAACAACAATCAAAAGCTTCTTTAGTTACACTCACAAACATCAGGGTCGGTTCATTTAAACGCGCCAAATCGATCAAAAATCACTAAAATATGTTTACTCTCACATATGTAAGGTATAAAGTAAATAAAGATTTTTAATAAACTGCTAAAGTAATATATCAGCAAGTGAGGTAAAAAAATACTGTTAACGTTTAAATGATGCGAGCACGAGGCTCTTTGCAGAACAGAGAAGTCGCGTGCGTGCTGGAGATGCGCACACACATATCAGACGCGCGTACTAAATAAATAGAATGCGGTTTTAATTGTGGTATTGAATTAAACTCCTGTTTAATAGCTGTCAGAAGTCGAATTTATAGCATTCGGCTTGAAATTATAACATATTTTACTCTGATCATAAATTTTCCATACAATAACATAATAAATAGAAATGACCAGATTCATTAATCAAATGACCAGTGTCCAAGTTATCTGAAGATGAGTACATCACATCGCTACAACGTTCTCCATAGGATTAATTCATGACGTTGTTTGAGGACGTGGCTAGGACGTTTCTGGAACATTAGCAAAAATGACCAGATTCATTAATCAAATGACCAGCTACCATGTTATTTGAAGACCAATACGTCACGTTGCTACAACGTTCTCCATGGGATTAATTCACGACGTTATTTGAGGACGTGGCTAGGACGTTTCTGAAGAAGAATAAGAAGTTTTTTTTATATAGCGCCTTTCCATAGCTCAAGGTCGCTTCACATAGTGCTATACATACATTTGCACATACACATACACATTACAAACACATAAGGCCACAAATAGCCACATTATCCAAAATACATATTGAAAAGATACGTTTTTAGCTGTGTCTTGAAGGTAGGCAAGGATGATATATTACGAAGTGTAAGCGGTAGCGAATTCCATAATTTAGGAGCATTAACACTAAATGACCTACCACCTACAGTGGACAGCCGAAAACGAGGAATGGACAAAAGACCAAGCTCAGATGATCTGAGGGTCCGGGCAGGAGAGTAGGAGCAGAGTAGATCAGACAGATATGGAGGCGCAAGACCATTTAATGCCTTAAATGTTAGAAGTAATATCTTAAAGTGAATACGTGATGCCACAGGTAGCCAGTGAAGATCATGCAGTAGGGAAGTAATGTGAGCAGAGCGCCTGGTGGAGGTGAGAACTCTAGCTGCTGAGTTTTGAACATACTGTAACCTTGCTATGAGTTTTTTAGGCAGACCAAAAAGTAGAGCATTGCAATAATCCAGACGTGATGTGATTAATGCATGAATTAGGATTTCAGCATCAGCTAGAGTGAGAGAAGATCGAAGTCGTGCAATATTACGAAGATGGAAAAAAGAGTTTTTAACAACAAAAGAAATATGAGAGGCAAAAGATAGAGATGTGTCAAATAAGACACCAAGATTACGGACAGATGAAGAAGGTTTAACATGAATCCCGTCAATTTCAAAGGACAGGTCCATCCTTTTGACTGAGGTAGCAGCTCGAATCATCAATATTTCGGTTTTGTTATTATTTCGTTTAAGGAAATTCAAGGACATCCAATGCTTGATATCCCTGATGCATGCAATAAGTGAGTCAGGCAGGGATATCCTATCAGAGCTGGTGGTAAGGTAAATTTGAATGTCATCAGCATAGCAATGAAATTGAAGCCCATGCATGCGTATGATGTCACCAAGTGGAGAAATATAAATGATAAACAGAAGTGGACCCAGAACTGACCCTTGAGGAACACCCTGTGAGACCGGAGCAGTGGCAGATTTATACCCTTGTATGGTGATATAATATTTTCTGTCGCTGATGTAGGAAATGAGCCAGGAAAGAGCTGAACCAGTGATACCGATATCAAAAAGGTGAGAGATGAGTATTTCATGGCAGACTGTGTCAAATGCAGAGCTTAGATCGAGAAGAATCAGGATGTTAATTGACCCAGAATCCCTGGACAGAAGAATGTCATTAACCACACGAAGAAGAGCAGTTTCAGTGCTATGTGATGAGCGAAATCCTGACTGAAAAGGTTCAAAAAGTCCATTAGCATTTAGGTAAGATCTCAATTGTGAAGCCACAACTTTTTCAAGAATTTTACTCAAGAATGGTAAATTTAAGATTGGCCTGTAATTGTTCATGTTTAGATGGTCAAGGCCTGTTTTTTTAAGAATGGGGGTCACTGAAGTCATTTTTAATTCAGCTGTAACAATGGCAGATGCTAAACTTCAGTTTATCATATGTGTTATGAAAGGTTCAACTTCAGGAATACACATCTTAAGCAAAACAGTAGGTGTTGGATCAAGATGGCAGGATGTTGAATTAGACTTCACAATTAGATCACTTATGGCAGCAGAAGTAGTTAAAGTGAAAGCAGAGAGAGAGTTTGTTGAGTAAGCCGAGTCAGCTGACATCAAGTGAGCATTTGGGTCAGTTGTATAAGGGGTGTCTTTGGAAATGGATTCAGTGATTGACTTCAATTTGTCTGAAAAGAAATGAGAAAAGTTTACAAGCACATCAGAGCCAGAAATAACATGTTGTGGAGGGTTAGTGAGCTTGTTAACCACAGCAAACAGAGATTTGGGCCTGCACATAGAATTCTTAATAGTAGAAGAGAAATATGAGGATCTTGCAGCATTGAGGGCTGTACGGTAGTTGAGCAAATGTTCTTTCAAGGCCAAGGAGTGCACAATGAGTCCAGATTTCCTGCACAGTCTTTCCAAGCGACGTCCCATAATTTTCATTACTCGGAGTTCCGGAGTGAACCAGGATGAAACATGTGTAGATGGAACCAGTCTAGTTTTAACAGGAGCATGTTTCTCAAGTATTTGGAAAAAGGAATTATTATAGATGCTGCATATTTCTGATGGACAGTTGGATAGTAAACAATCTGACAATAAAGAAGCCCTTATTGACTCAGAGAATGCCGATGGATCCACAGAACAAATTTTACGATAGGTGAGCATTTTTTTCACAGGCGATACAGATGTAGGGAAACTAAAACTGAAGTTTAGGAGTTTGTGATCTGAAAAGGCAAAATCAGTTCCACTAACAAGAATATTATATAAACCAGATGTACATATACGATCCAGTATATGACCCCTGGAGTGAGTAGCAAAAGTTACATGTTGAGTTAGGCTGAAACAATCCAGAACAGATATCAATTCGTTGCATTGTACGGTGTGTTCATGTATATTAAAGTCACCAAGAAAAATTACAGATGAATAACTAGCACAGACAAGAGTGAGTAACTCACTAATCTCTGAGAAAAAGTCTGCATGAAATTTTGGAGGTCGATAAATTAAGATTATAGCCATAGATGTTATTCCAGTCATTTTAAGTGCAAGATATTCAAAAGATACAACGTCATGGAACTCAATCTTAGATATTTTGATACTCCCACGAGTATCAAAACATATTTATATATTTAATATAATATAATATATATATAATTACATATATTTAATATAATAAATAACGAGTATTTCTGGATGTAAGCAACAATTCTAAGAAATGGAACGTTGCCAAGACGTCCTCAGAACGTGGTCACAAAGTAATGTCAAGGTTACCAAATGAAGACAAACTGGTGATGTCTTCAGAACGTACTGTGTTTGCTGGGAAGTTCGGAAGACTAAAAAGATGACCTAGCATCATGCCTGAATTATAAGTGCGTGTGAAACTTGTCTGCACCAGAGGTCGAGCTAACCGAAAATGTCCTTCATTTATGGAGACATATTCTCGAAAATTCACTTTTATAAGGTGTTTGAACTAGGGCTGTGCGATTTGGGGAAAATATCTAATTGCGATATTTTTGACAGACATTGCGATTGCGATTTTAACTTTTCTAATTCAAGCTTCAGCTCAATATTGTTTGTGTGGAGCACAGTATGGGTATAGTTACCCTGCTGAAAGAAAACAAAAACAAAAAACATTACAGAAATTCTAATTGTTTCCATTAAAACCATTACAAAATTCATTTTTGTAGTGTGTTTTGGGCATTATTCAAATAGGGCTTACTGTTGTTCAGTTGGTTCCCAACTTCAAGATTACACCACACCAATAGAATCCAAATACCAGTGTACACTATTATAGTTTCCATTAAAACAAATACAACTCCCATTGTAACCCTTAAATCCATAACATTTTCTATTGTGTTCGTGAATTATTAAAATAGTTCATCGGTTACATAGGCTGATTTATAATTTTTTAAGTATGTGGGATCTTTTAAAACCATTAGAAAATGTGCTGAATGTTTAATTTCATCCAAGTGAAATTAGCAAAACAGTTAGATAGAATTTACATTTGTTTGAAAGGCGGAGATAGGCGTGAGTTGACACAGGGTGCGCACGTGCGTCAAGCCTCGTCTATATTGCCAGATGCCCGTGTGGAGCCGGACTCAAGTACTATAAACGTTATTACGAAGCAGGCTGTGTGTTATGAGGTGTGTGCGCATCAAGTTTAAACGGCTCGTCCGCGAGACGCGCAACGCGGGGCAGAGACGTGCGAATATGAAACAGGCTGTGAGTGCGCGTCAAGTTTAAACGGCTCATCCGCGAAACGCGCAAAGCGGGGACGAGTCGCGCGAGTATGACACAGGCTGTGTGTGCGGTCTTCTGAATTGGACGGTTCTTTAGTATTTATTTGCCTAATATGATCGATCGGACTCTGCAGATGCCATAATAACACACTCTCTCTCTCTCCTGCCTTCTGTTTGTTTGTTTTTTTAATGACGGACGTTTACGCAGTTGACTAGGGCAGTGCTGACTACCCAGCTAACAATTTTACGTTTTAAAAACGTTCCTGTAACGTTTCGATTAAGTTTTAAAAACGTGTATGTTTGAACATTCTTAGAACGTTCAAAACGTCCAGTTTTTTAGACGTTGTATTGTAACGTTATTGTTTGGTTATAAGAACGTTATTCAAAACGTTTTTAGAACGGTTCCGTTTGTTGTTATATTAATGTTCTAAGAACGTTTTTATAAACGTTATAAAAACGTTCCATTTGCCATTATAATAATGTTTTAAGAACGATTTTAAAACGTTCCATTTGCCATTATATTAACGTTCTAAGAACGTTTTCCTAACGTTCACAGTAAGTTTTAAAAACGTTTATGTTTGAACATTCTTAGAACGTTCAAAACGTCCAGTTTTTTAGACGTTGTATTAACGTTATTGTTTGGTTATAAGAACGTTATTCAAAACGTTTTAGAACAGGTACGTTTGTTGTTATATTAATGTTCTAAGAACGTTTTTTTAAACGTTATTAAAACGTTCCATTTGCCATTATATTAATGTTCTAAGAATGTTTTCCTAACGTTCACAGTAAGTTATAAAAACAATATGTTTGAACATTCTTAGAACGTTCAAAACGTCCAGTTTTTTAGACGTTGTATTAACGTTATTGTTTGGTTATAAGAACGTTATTCAAAATGTTTTAGAACAGGCACGTTTGTTGTTATATTAATGTTCTAACAACGTTTTTTTTTAACGTTATTAAAACGTTCCATTTGCCATTATATTAATGTTCTAAGAACGTTTTCCTAACGTTCACAGTAAGTTAAAAAAACAATGTTTGAACATTCTTAGAACGTTCAAAACGTCCAGTTTTTTAGACGTTTCATTAACGTTATTGTTTGGTTATAAGAACGTTATTAAAAGGTTTTCAGAACGTTCCAGTCTCTTGTTATAAAAATGTTCTAAGAACCTTAATTAAAACATCATTAATCAATGACATGCACAAAGAATCAATTAAATGTATACTTTATATTATATTGTAGTTATATTCAGTTTACATTATAATTAACTTCAAACAGTATTTCCAGTTCACATCAATATATAACATGAAAAACAAAACAATCAGAAACAATTCAGAACTTTAAGATTTTTAAATGGACTTGAAATTATTCTAAATATTTAGAACATTCATGAAAAATGTACATATGGCAATAACACTTAAATCTAAAACATAAACAAAAAATAAATAAAAAATATTCAGAGATACAGAGATATACATGACAACTGTTTTTAAGGATGTCACTGTGACTCCATGTCAGCTTCAATCACCGGGACATCGGAGTGGACATAAGCTTCAGAGAATACTGGAACGACAAAAAGACAATAGTATTGTATTTAAAGGGGAAGTTCACCCAAAAATCAACTTTGTGTGATTTTTACTCACACACATGATGTTAAACATATTTAGAGAACTTACGGCATCTTCGGAGCACAAGTTAAGATATTTAGGTGACATCCGAGAGACTTCCAGGCCTCCTCAAAGACATCATGGTGTCAGTTTTTGTCAAGGTCCAGAAAAGTACTAAAGACATCGTTAAATTGGTCCACCCGTGCATAGTGGCTCAGTTCAATTTTTTTGAAGCGACGAGAATGCTTTATGTGCAAATAACAAACCAAATTACCGTTTTGTTCCAGTGTTTGACTAATGTCAGTGTATGGCTCACGAGAGCACTTCTTCTGCATGAAGAAACACAGAGTTGCACTTCCGTGTTGTGAGTCAGAGCGCCGGAGTACCAATAGGGGCAAGCCCCATGTGGCGTTCGTCGCACAAACCTAATACGCATGCGTCAAAGTGCTCTCGTCCAAGAAGAAGACGAAGAAGTGCTCTCGTGAACGCACGCCATACACTGAAAGGACAGAGGAGAATATATCCATTGAAGTCAGTATTTTGGTGTGTTTTTCGCACATAAAGCATTCTCGTCGCTTCAAAAAACTTCAACTGAGCCACTATGTGGGGATGGACCAATTGAACAATGTCTTCAGTACTTTTCTGGACCTTGGGAAAAACTGAGGCTATGATGTCTATGAGGAGGCCAGGAAATCTCTTGGATGTCACCTAAATAGCCGGAAGTTGTCTAAACATGTTTAATGTCATATGGGTGTGTAAAAAAAAACACACAAAGTAGATTTTTGGGTGAACTTCCCCTTTTAGTGTGGTGAGATTTAGTATAAAATAACTGGAACGCTGTACTTGCTCATGCAGAAAATCTTATAAATAAACATAAAATATTTTTTTAATGCTTCAGCATGATGAATTAATGATTAGTCAGAGTTATGGATAGGTGGTTTTTTTTAGTTAGTATTTGAAGAGTATGGTTCCAAAATGAGATAACCATAAATCCAAAATAAAGCTCTGTTTATCAAAATGTTACACAATGAAACATAATAAAAAACATGATTTTTGAAAATTAAAAACGGAGTTCTCTCATCTTGGAACCAAACTCTTCAAATACTACCAAGTATTGTACCACTGAGTACTACTGCATCAAAATAATTGGGTCTTGCTATTGTATCGTTTACAATATTATTTATTTATAAGAGATAGTGATACAAAATATAGTTTCTACCTTGCACAAAATAGTATTTAAAAGAGAAACTTTAAAAGATAAATGTTTAACATGGCAAATATTTTAAATAATTTAATTTAAACATACAATAATTTACATAAAAACCAGCATGCACTAAAAGGGGGAAAAATGGTCATACCCAGTCCCGGTCAGACTCCATGAGGGATATAGTTTTGTGAAAATACCACTGTCAAAGAAATGAGAAAAAACTGAAAATTTAAATAATCTGAAAAAAAACAAGCCTGATGCATTATAGGGAATAATATTCTGATAATTTTACAGTTGGTTTGATAACTTTATCGCAAACGATGGCAGAGTTAAATGAATTGAAGTACATTAAACATAAAAATATGGATTTAGTATATAAAAACATAACACACGCAAAGAGCGTGAATGTCTTATGAATATCAAACGTCAAACTAACTTGACCGCTTTGGAAAAAAATGCGCGGCTTGTCCCTCCGGTCATCTAATCTTAGCCCAGGGCCAGGCAACGTCGGTACTGGAGAGCCGCGCTAGCAGAGTTTAGCTCGATCCAACCCTTATCAAACACAACTCATGCTATCTGGGTTAATAACGTTAATCCTGAATACACTGATGAGCTTGTTTGGGTGTGTTTGATTAGGGATGTAAACTCTGCTGCGGCTCTCCAGCACCGACGTTGCTCTTGTCTTGGCCGATTTGGGGAGAATATCAAGAACGTGCTCCAACGAAAACATTTCGATATATGGAAAGAGTGAACTGAATGCTACGGGAAAACATTGTCTTAGCAAAAACATTTATCAACGTAATTTCGACTGTATTCCTTAGTTGTAAATAACGTTAGCCTACTAGCTAACAGCTCTGTGAATAACGGCCGCAGTTTTCGAGAAAGTTCAATCATACGGTTAACCCAATCATAACCTCATTAAAACAATAGTAACTGCTGCAAAACTAAGATTATCAACATAGTGATTAAAGTATTTTTCATAGAATCAGCAAAATTCACTATGCTTACCTGAAAGTCGCAGTAGCTTTGAACCAGTCGTCCGTTATTCCTGCTGTTTGATACGCACGTGCTCTCTAAAACCACGCCCATACTATCACGGTCATCAGCATCGTAAATCCTTGAAAGTTTTTCATATGTATATATATATATATATTTTAATTAATGTACATTTATAACACTATTTTTGGTATTATACTACCTTTGTATCAAATTACAAAAAAAACTAGTTAATGCTAATGTGGGGGTGTTTCTAATGCAGCGTCTGTAAATTTGACATGTTCTCTCTGCTCACTGCCGTCCATCTCTCTATTTTTTCCCTTTTATTAAATGTCGTGAAAACACTGTTGTGTAGTTTTTCTTTTGATATTTGAGCAAATGGGAATGCAAAAAATATATTTGTGGTACTCTCCCATTCACTGTGACGACTTCCGCTGCTGAGAAATGTTGTGGAGTTTGAATAAGTAGTTTTGAGAATTTTATTTCTGATCTGAAAAATGAGCAAGCGACTGAGGGAAAAGAATCTCTGACAGATTTGCTGAATAGGACTAGTTGTTATAATCCCACTATTTCAGCACAGTTGAATTGCCCAATAGGACATTTCTCATGCCTTATGCAGGGGGAAGCAGTAAAGAATATGAATGGAGGTCTGAGGTTTCACTGGTTCATCGGGTAGGAATCCTCTGTGTTTCGCCATAAATTATTATAATACATATAGCATGCTTACCTTTCCTTACCATTATTAGAGACATCTCATGAGTTGTGTCCCAATTTCATCACATTATCCTGAGTGACAAATGCCTTTTGGTGAGATGCTGCTGATAATGCCCTTTGTTTGGTTCCCATCAATGCAACACATCGTCAGTTGTGCACCTCAGCCTCATTGGGTTTTTCGGCCCTTTATCACAAGACACCCTCAGCCAAGGGAGGCCCACCGCAGGTTGAACAGACCTGGGTGTATCGCATTGTTACAAGGTCATCTGGCAGAAGCAGTGGGCAGCTATTGCTGCAACTCAAAGGCACCACAGTCGTGCCCTGAGAATCGAACCGGCAACCTTCTGGTCACGAGTCCGACTCTCTAACCATTAGGCCACGACTACCCAACCTCCCCAACCGTTAATATGTGCTCAGTCCCCCCGGTCCCGTATGGCATAACATTACAAAATATGACAAAAATTTAAACGCAACCATATGCGCCAACCTGTTGGCTAAGGCTGTTATAGCCCCACTGGGCTCCGTTAATGCAAGCTCAGTGCCCTCGGTCCTGTATGGCATAACAATACAACACACAACACCATTTTATTACGTGGTTACTTGGCAGCCCATATTGCATCCTTCTGTTTCAACCACAGCCAGTTGCTGCTTCTCTCAGCAACAGTGGCAAGTTCTTTGACTACCATCCGTTGGGCCTGTCCTCTGATCCCCACTTTCTTAAGCAGCCTTGTAGTGGAATTGGAAACAAAGCCCCGGCAGCCCACTTCCAACGGGAACACTTCCGCTGTCTATCCCCGATCTTCAGCCTCCGCTGCCACGTTGGCATACTGGAGATTATTTCTTTCAAATGCTTCGTTAATGGCCTCTTCCCAAGGTACAGTTAACTCAACTATGAGGGCTGTCCTACTGGAGCTGGACCACAGAACCATGTCCGGTCACAGATTGGTCACTTGTATGGTGTCAAAACGAAGTGACACTTTATATTTTCATATAGTGACTTTTAAGTAAACTGCAAGTTAAAACGGATTTTAATTATCTGATTGATGGCACTCATTGATATCATTTTGTTTTTATTTTAAATATGAAATGTCACAGCTGTAATATTTAAAGAGTATTTCACTAACAATACATACAATAAGCCAAGCCAACATTTGTTTGCAACCTCAAGAACAGAAAAATTACGCTAGTTCTAAGAATGTTTCAATTTGCGTTATTATTTGTTATTATACTCATCCTTAAATTTTCTTACATATCCCCAGAAGATATTTATGGTAAAATTTTTAGAACGTTACATTAACAACGCAATGATAATGTTTTATGATAATTTTTTTAGAACGTTCCACTAACAAATGCAATTATAGCGTTTGTAATGCTTACGTTTTTAGAACATTACATTAACAACGCAATGGTAACGTTTTCAATGCTAATGTTTTTAGAACATTCCGGTAACAATGCAATTACAACGTTTGTGGTGCTAACTTTTTAGAACGTTACATTAACAAAGCTATGGTAACATTTGAAATTCTAACATTTTTAAAATGTTTCTCTAACAACGCAATGGTAACGTTTTCAATGCTAATGTTTTTAGAACGTTCTGGTTACAATGCAATTACAACGTTTGTGATGCTAACTTTTTAGAACGTTACATTAACAAAGCTATGGTTACGTTTGAAATTCTAACGTTTTTAAAACGATTCACTAACAACGCAATGGTAACGTTTTCAATGCTATTGTTTGTAGAACGTTCCGCTAACAATGCAATTATAACGTTTGTAATGCTAACGTTTTAAGAACTTTACATTAACAACGCAATGGTAATGTTTTCAATGCTATGTTTTTAGAACGTTCCGCTAACAATGGAATTATAACGTTTGTAATGCTAACGTTTTAAGAACTTTACATTAACAACGCAATGGTAATGTTTTCAATGCTATGTTTTTAGAACGTTTCGCTAACAATGCAATTATAACGTTTGTAATGCTAACGTTTTAAGAACTTTACATTAACAACGCAATGGTAATGTTTTCAATGCTATGTTTTTAGAATGTTTCGCTACCAATGCAATTATAACGTTTGTAATGCTAACGTTTTAAGAACATTACATTATCAACACCATGGTAACGTTTTCAATGCTAAAGGTTTTAGAACGTTCCGTTAACAATGCAAGTATAACGTTTGTAATGCTAACGTTTTAAGAACATTACATTATCAACGCCATGGTAACGTTTTCAATGCTAAAGGTTTTAGAACGTTCTGTTAACAATGCAATTATAACGTTTTTAATTCTAACGTTTTAAGAACATTACATTACCAACGCAATGCTAACGTTTTCAATGCTAATGTTTTTAGAACGTTCCTCTAACAATGCAATAATAACGTTTGTAATGCTAACGTTTTTAGAACGTTTATCAATTGCAGATAACGTTAAGGGAACGTTCTACTAATGTTATTGCAAGAACGTTTTTGATAGCTTTGAGAGAACCTTTAGAGAACGTTAGCCAAAGTTACGGGAACGTTCCCTGTTAGCTGGGTAGGCATAACGGAAGTGCGCTCACTCAGTTGGTTAGCAAGAATGCCACTCGAAGCGGGCTTGGAACAGACGCGTTTCATATTTTTCACATCGCTTCCACATCGCAGCCTCTTGCGATTAGCAAATCGCAACGTCTCACATTGCGATTGCGATTTGATTTCGATTAATCGTTCAGCCCTACAGCATACAAATAAAATTAGATTGATCAGATATCTGACCACCACTGAAATACAACAGTCTGAGGTAGTTTATCTTTTTAATGCCTGAGATAGTCTGCATTAGGAGATAAATTTACACAATTTAAACAGTTCTTCATTTTTTTAACAAAAATATAATACCACAGTAAGTGTAGTTTAATCATGGTATTTGCTTAAAAAATCATGGTATACAAATAGTAAGCAATACAGTACACCAAAAACATGGTTACTACACTTTGGGGTGGTTTCCCAGACAGGGCTTAGCCTAAACCAGGACTAGGCCTTTGTAAAAAATTATGTAAATGTCCTAATTTAACTGACATGTCATACAAACTGTAATTTAAAATACCCAAAGACAGGTCTGGTACAGTATGAAAATAGGTGGTACTGCAACTAGTAGTTGTACATGTGGACATACAGTTTTAAATGGTTGTGATGGTAATGTGAATGGATGTGTTGTGTTTGTGATGTTCAGCTGGCAGAAGGTTGCCCGAGTGTGCCGGTTGCAGACAGCACATATATGATGAACAGTATCTACAGGCCCTCAACACTGACTGGCACTCGTTGTGTTTCAGGTAACATATTTTCCTTCTCGCTCAAATGTCACATCACACCTACATTAACATTTGCATATCACCAAAACTATTTGCATCTTTCTCACATTTTATGTCGTCATGTACTTTCTGTTCACTCCCTGAATGCATGAGAAATGCTTGTCTCCTTGGTTTTTGTTACCTTATTGAAATAGTAATGCTTACCATCAAAAATTCATTTTATTTATACGTATTTGTTGATACAGTATATTTGCATCTAATGCAGTTGACCACTACACTTTATTTAAGCAACAATTTTGTGCCGTCTATGATAACACATCTGGGGTTGTTGTTCCCATATCAGGTAATGGCAGAATTTATTGCGATGATAAAAATTTGAGAGTAATGATGATTGATAACCTTTTTTACGCAAAAACATTTGGATGATAAACTGTTTTATGCAACATACTAATGACATTATTGCATGACATTTTGCAAATGGTTGTTTCTTAGGATTGAACCCCAACCTTTTTTGTGTTGTTAACACAATGCTCTTCCAGTTGAGCTGTACAAACACTTCAGGCAGTGTAGGCTGGTGTAATTTTTTTGGGTGGTTAGGGCATTGACCAAATTATGTCAGTACTACCAAGTACCGATTCACATTAAATCAATTGGTGCCAAATTTACGCGAATTTGCAGGTCTGAGTTCACCAAACTTGAACTTTGCTGAGCAGGGAAATGAGAAATATCTTCGGACAGGCTTGCGTTTCCGGTCTGATGCATTCGCATGAGAATGAATGGAAGCCAATGGAACAAGAAGTCAAGTGTGACCGCGGCTTAACAAGTTAATTAATTTCAATGTGGGTTTATTACAGTAAAGTGCCAGCCAACATGAAAAAATACTGTAGTATACTCTATTACCAAGGCTCGCAAAATCGGTACCAAAATCTATGAGTGCCCTGTCCAACGGGCTACCTTAAATAGTCAAATACATTTACATTTAGTCATTTAGCAGACGCTTTTATCCAAAGCGACTTACAGATGAGGTTAACAATGGAAGCAATTGGAACAGCATAGGGACAACAAAAAGCATAAGTGCAATAAAAAAAGGTTGTGCAATAAAAAATACAGGGCTGTACAGTGCGACATATATGTGACATAAACGTGCTACAAAAAAATTGAGTATTCAAACTAGGGCTGGGCGGAATGACGGAATATTCCGTTACTGTGGAATAAAATGTCAACCGTAAGAGATTTTTCTATTCCGTGGAATGTAAATAAGTAGGCGTGGTTAACTCAGCGCTCTGCAAGTTTGGCGTCATGATGAAAAAACATGTGAATTAATTCACCCATAACAAATTAACAAATCAAACATTCTTTTGACCTTCTTTCAGTCTGTAGTTTCGTGATCCGCTCTAGTCCAGCGCTTTCTCTCTCACCCGCAGTGCTCATGCAGGGGTGCAGTGATCTGCGTGTGCGTATAATGTAGCTCATTCTCAGGTATTTCAGAAGTCAGGTCGCTTTGTAAAGCTGTTAATAGTTTTAATCATTTTAACTAGGCGAGCCAAGGCGAAACTTGCGTTGTAACGCGCGATGATGCTTGCCACGTGAGCAAGGGAGATGCGTGTGGAGTCACCAGAGACTCGCAGTGCAAAGACAAGTGCGAGAATAAACTAACCTAAAGATGCAACACACTAAAAGTGCGCATCTAATAGAGAGTGAAGAGCGATGAAGACCTACAATACAGACCCCATGAACACCAGTTCCCTTTCTGTCGGTCTCTCGACATTGTGTTGAACCGACAGATTGGGGTTTGTCTTGAAAACCTATCATCTTCTGAGTATTTAGAAAAGGCCAATGAAAATTGGCGAATGAAATTTGCATGCCGGACTCCTCCCCGGATGTCCAGGTATAAGAGGGAAGCCGGCGTGCTCATTCATTCACCTTTTGTTCTTTAGAGCCTACGCATCTGATGAGCTTCTCTACGATCTTTGGTGATAATTTTTCTGCTGGAATCTACGACGTGGTACAGCGGACGGTCCCTTCCTGCAGTGACTCTCCCCTGGGCGTCTCGGCAGTTCCGGAGGTGTTCGAGCAAATTTCCTTTCTAAAAGAGCTAAATTTCTCCAGCGTGGCTTGTCCCGCTGTTTTCATGGGTGCAACACACTCATCGAGGAGGGGGACGGACACGATGCCTGCTTCCAGTACGCTGGGGCAGACGTTGTGGATACGTCCTGCCCGCACTGCGGGCGGTGATGATTCAGACGTTGCGTCACGGGTGGCTGTGTTCCCACGGGACTCAGCCACCACCTCGTTTGCTCCCCGTTCCGTGGTGGCAGGACTACGGCCCTGCCGTCCACTACGGCAAGCAGCGAGGGTGAATATGAGGATTACTGTGAGCGATAATCCGCCAGCCACTGGCTCATGGACCATTCGCACCTCGTCTCGCTCGTCTTACCGTTCCCCAGGAGACGGTCCGCCGTCTTATTCCTCAATCACATATTCGGATACGATGCGTGATGATGAGGTGTCTCTTGCAGGATCGGGGGGTGACGTACTGCCATCCGACTCCGACGATTCCTCGGGCTCCCTCCCTCGGGGGGTCGAGCCCAGGAAGAAGCGGATGTCGAAATGTCAGCCATGCTTTCCCGGGCCGCCGTGAGTGTTGGGTTGCAGTGCCCGCACTGCCTCTCCCAGCGCTCGCGGCTGGCTACATGGCGCCTCGGGTTTGAGTGCGGCTCCAAACCGCGCCTGCCCCCAGTGCTGTGTTTACCGGAAGTGCATGAGGAACTTAGTAAGACCTGGAACGCCCCCTTTCCATACTGCTAGCCATCGAACCACCCCCCCAGGGGACGATGAAGAAGATCGAACCTTTAGTCCCCCTGTCACAGTTCTGGGAGCCTGGCTCCGGCTTCCCAGACTGTCAGGCTGGCTAGGGAAGACAATCCGTCTCGGCTACGCGATCCAGTTCGCCACACGCCCACCCAAGTTTCAGGGCATCCTATATACCTCAGTCAGAGGCAAGGATGCTCCCGTACTTTGGGCCGAGGTCGGTTGGGGCTACAGGTCAACTGAGAAAAGAGCAAGCTCTCCCCGGTGAGAGCATTCTCTTTCTCGGTATGGAACTCGACTCTGTCCCCATGACAGCGCGACTGACTACAGAGCGTGCCCAGTCAGTGTTGAACTGCCTGAAGCTTTCAGGCAGTCAGCGGTCCCCCTGAAACAATTTCAGAGGCTCCTGGGATACATGGCATCCTCGGCAGGGGTGGTCCCCCTCGAGTCGATGCACATGCGACCGCTCCAATAATGGCTACAGAGTCAGGTTCCTTGGAGAGCGTGGCACACCGGCAGCAGGCGTATGGTCATCACGCTTTTCTGCCGACGCACCCTAACCCCCTGGTCTCCCATGGCCTTCTTGCGGACAAGGGTCCCCTTAGGGCAGGGGTCAGGCACGTCGTGGATGCCTCCCTGCAGGGTTGGGTGCCATGTGCAACGGGCACGCAGTGTCGGGGCGGTGGACGGGCCCCCGCCTGCGTTGGCATATCAACTGCCTAGAGTTGTTGGCTGTGCAACTTGCACTGAAGAGGCTACTACCTCTCGTGCAGGACAAGCACATGCTGGTCCGGTCGGACAGCACAGCTGCCATGGCGTATATCAATCGTCAGGGTGGCATTTGCTCACGGCAGCTAACACAACTCGCCCAGCGCCTCCTCCTCTGGAGTCAGCAGGTGATCAGTTCCCTGCGAGCCACACACATCCCAGGCGTCCTGAACCAGACAGTCGATGCGCTCTCTCGTCAGTCGACGCCTCGTGGAGAGTGGCAACTCCATCCCCGCACAGTCCGGCTCATTTGGGAGCAGTTCGGCCAGGCACAGGTGGACCTGTTGCCACCCATTGTCCGCTTTGGTACTCCCTGTCCGAGGCACCCCTCGGCACGGATACCCTTGCGCACAGCTGGCCGCGTGACAAGCAGAAGTACGCCTTCCCCCACAGTGAGCCTCATTGCACAGGTCTTGTGCAAGGCCAGGGAAGAGGAGCATCAAGTGGTACTAGTTACGCCCCATTGGCCTAACCAGGACTTGGTTCTCGGAGCTAAGGCTCTTGACAACAACCCCCCCTGGCCGCTCCCCCTGTCGAAGGACCTGCTTTCCCAGGGGAAGGGGCATGTTACGCCATCCCAGGCAGGACCCTGGAACCTCCATGTCTGGACGGGACGAGGAGATGCTGAGTGGCCCACCCCCTGTCTGGTTGGGACATCACTCAGGCTAGGGCCTCAGCCACTAGGCGGCTATACGCCCATAAGTGGCGCCTCTTCTCGTCCTGGTGCTCTTCTTGGCGAGAAGACCCGCGGAGTTGCTCGATCGGGAACAGGTTGTCCCTTCCTCAAGAGAGACTGGGGAGTAACCTCTCCCCCCTCCACACTGGGAGTGTATGTAGCCGCTACGGCCGCTCTTCACGACCCAGTTGCTGGGAAGCCTCAGGGGCAGCACGACCTGGTCATTAGGTTCCTAAGGGGTGCGAGAAGGCGACTGCCTCATCCGCGCTCCGTACACTCTTGCGACCTAGGTGGTGGGCCTCAAGAGGCCCCGCCCCCTTCGAGCCTCTCGGAGCTGCCGCTCTTTCTCACCTCTCGATAAAGATGGCTCTCCCGATGGCGCTCACCTCCAAGAGGGTAGGGGACCTGCAAGCACCCTCCGTGTCCACAGATTGCCTAGAACTCGGACCCGGAGTTCTCACGTTATCCTGAGACCCCGTCCCGGCTACGTGCCCAAAGTTCACACCACTCTCCCGAGAGACCAGGTGGTGAACCTGCAGGCGCTCCCCACCGGGGAGGAAGACCCAACCCCATCCGTGTTTTGTCCAGTACGCGCACTGCACTCTACTGGACACTCTACTCTACTTGGACCGCACGCAGAAGCTTCAGAAGCTCTGAGCAGCTCTTTGTCTGTTTTGGAGGTCAGCAGAAGGGAGGGCTCTCTCCAAACAGAGGCTGGTGCACTGGATCGTGGATGCCGTCGTTAGGGCATACCCATCTCAAATCGCCCCTGCCCGTTGGGAGTGAGGCACACTCCTCATGGACACTGGCTCAGGGCGCCTCTCTGGCAGACATCTGCAGAGCTGCGGGTTGGGCTATGCCCAACAACTCCGCGAGGTTCTAATACCTACGCACGGAACCGGTGTCAGCCCGCGTCCTGCAGGGCAACGTGTAGGACCGGCAGCCCGTAGGGCGTACGCCTGCGAAAGCCCTCCCCCCTTCCTCTAGGGGGATCAGCGGCTATTACGCCTCCCTTCTTTCCCCACTGGGTAAAGAACAGGCATTCCATCCATCACTAAGCACCTTCCTCGGGGCAGGCTGGGCAGAGCAGCCCTGCCCCTTAGGCCGGGGAACAGTTGAGTTATCTACCACATAGCTCTAACCGGACCTAGTGCTCCAGACGTGGTAACCCCCCCCCCCCCCGTGGGCTGTTCCGTCTGATGTATCCTCATGAATGGTTCCCACCTCGGCAACCCATGACCTCCCTAGGTGGACTCCCACCTTGCGGTTAACTCCTTAGTCTGCACAATTTCCATGAGTTCTCCCCTGTTGGCAAGACCATGTGGTCTCTCCACTACTCCTTAGGTAGTGGTCTCTGCAGCGTTTTTCCCCCAGGGGGAATAATGCTTACCCAGTGGCCCTTACGGTGCCGGGCGGCTTCTCATTGTTAGAGAATTAGGCCTCCGCCCGTGACGGCCGTTGGCAGGGGCTTCCCAACTTTTTGAAAAAGCTCTGGGACCCCCTACCTCTCCACTGGATGGTTACAATTTCGGCTAGCGCTCACGTCTGACTCGCCCAGGCCAGTCAGCGTTGCTCCGCTAGAGATTGTGACGCGGCTCAGCGCTGTGGTGTGGGAACGAGATGTTGTGTCCTTTATGCCACAATGCTGGCCGCCCACCCCAGCGGACGAGGGGGGGGGGGTTGCTTCAGGCTCCTCAGACCAAAAGGTGAATGAATGAGCACGCCGGCTTCCCTCTTATACCCGGACATCCGGGGAGGAGTCCAGCATGCAAATTTCATTCGCCAATTTTGATTGGCCTTTTCTAAATACTCAGAAGATGATAGGTTCTCAAGACAAACCCCAATCTGTCGTTCGACACAACGTCTCGTTCCCTCCATCAGGGAACTGAGGTTACATCCGTAACCAAGATGTTTATAACACCAGTCATACACTGTACTCTCATTGTTTGTGCATATATTCATACTTCATTGTTATACATGTTGTCTATCTTCCTACTGTATACATATGATATACCCAGAAGATAAATATAATTAATAAATCTCATTATCAGAACTTAATTTGATATATTTAGTACATTTTCATAACTTTCCTACATTTTAACTATATGGTGAGGATTTAAATAAACTGTCATACATAAATAAAGGAAATCAATGTAAGAAAAATGAGGTATAAGATATAGAATTAAAATAGGAGATTGTTACCGTGATGTATATCATTACCGTGAAATAAAACTATTCATTCCGTGAAATAGATTTTTGGTCATTCCGCCCACCCCTAATTCAATCAGACTATGGTATAATAATTTATAGAAATAGTTGAAATTAGGCTTTTTCCGATTGAAGAGACTATCGTGTATTGACGATAGTCAGGCATTTTGGTGATAGCTGATTCTTAGTTGGTTCTTAGATAGTTGGTTGTTTGCCAATGAGTGTTGCAAATTAATATTACAAACGTGCGTTGCACATTACTTGCATTACTTCATGCAAGAGAGCTTGCAATGCACACGGCTCAGGCTTTTCCTCGAGCAAGACAGAGTTTGTAATGTACGGGGTCTGAGTTTTCCGCATGCGAGAGAGCTTGAAATGCGCACAACTCAGGCTTTTCATCACGGCAAAGAGAGTTTATAATATGCAGGATTTTAGTTAAATTTACGCATTTGGCTGACGCAAGTGACTAACATTGCATTATACTATACATTTCTTTCTAATTATGTGCAATCCCTGGGATCGAACCCATGACCTTGGCGTTAACGCCATGCTCTAACCACTGAGCTATAGGAAAGCTCTCATTTTCCACGAGAGCTTGTAATGCATGGCTCTGGCTTTTCTTTGCAGGAATTGCTATTCGCGTGAGGGTTTAAAATGGGGGTGGGCATTTTTAGCTGGATCGGGTATCGGAAGTGCTGGGATGATCCAAAATCCGATCCTGTGCTGAATAATATTATCAAGCTTTATGAAGGATGAGCTATTAGGAAACCGTTTTCATGTGCTAAATTTGACCATTTTCTTATGTCATGCGATATCTTTATGTGAGGAGAAAACAAAATATCATTAAGTTAATTAAGATCAGTAAGTTCTGCTACTGCTGTCATCTGCCATTCTCCATTCAGCATAATCAAGTGTTCGGTGATAGTCAGGACACTTCTCTTTCCAAACTGTTTTAATTATTCTGCATAAACACTATATAATAGTCTTTGGTTTTGTTTAAAAGGATTGGGGCTATCGTGATTGGTCGATATACAGTATATTCAACGGCGTCGATGCTGATAATTAGTCGACATCAATATTTTTGATCGACCAGTCGTTTTATATTATTTTACCTTCTAAATTTCGGAACCGATTCCAGTCTTTGTCCGTCAGAAAAGAACACTAGACCACACATTTAGCGACTCTTAAGTCATGACTGGATATTCTGCTGAACCATGTAAATCTATTTACTGATATACAGTAGATGGGCAAGCTTGGAGTTATATTCCCATTTTGTCAAACGCAAGGCAACCGATATTTTCACTTTCCCTTGTTTTTTTTCAAGGTTATGCGCTTTTTGTTCATGCATGCAATAAAGGTTAAATATTTTGGAAAATAAGAGTTAAGAGTTAACTGAGTGATTATTATTTGTAAATTATTTCAGAAGTAAGAAACTATTTATCTTTATATTAATGCACACTTAAAGAATGCGAGCTGTGTTCGGAGTGCTAAAAGCACTGCATCACTATAAAGGAGACTAGTTAGCTTTACCCTGAAGAAAACAGCAACTTAGTAAGTAGTGAAGCAAGTTTTCCGTTGTTTATGATGAGCATATCTTAACTTTTGATCATCCCGTGTATGTGTCGCGTTTGCGTTACGGAGGCGGCTCACATGAGCAGCAGTCCACGGGGTAAACTCCCACATCTTCATGCGGCAAGCTCCGCCATCTCAGGTATAAAAAAACTTGCTGTAGATTACACAGGACAAGCGGGAAATGTGCATTGATACACCTTCATTCTACACGTTACTTTGATATGTGAACTGTCTTTGTAGTGTTTTTTGTGGAGGGAAAGATGTGGGCGATTTATTTAACCTCTGCCGGCATGCCCTAAACATCAACTTGGGACGATGAATCTCTATTTTTCAGCTACAAACAAGCAAATTTTGCCAAGATGTTTTCAGACATGACAGACAAGATGTTACAGAATAATATTTTAACGAAAACACAATTTTTACCTAATTTTTATTTTTGGATATTCATGAAAACCTCCCTCTGCGACATCCGACAGGTTTTCCCATGATCGCATCACCTTGACTTTCTTCCGCGCATTTAAATATGATTGAATTTGACTCTACAAAATATGTGAAAAACAATACATATGATGATCATATGCTAACTCGAGTGTTCATGTATGTTCTATATATTAGGTATTGTGGCCAGTCTTCTTTATTAACGGGTTTTCGTTCGCTTTGCTTGAGCTTTTAATGCTTTTTGTTCTGTACCCTTTTACTCAAACGCATATTTTCGATTAAGAAACTCAGGATTCATTTCTGAAAATGCCATATTTTAGCCTTATATATATTTATTTTTTTGCATTTGTTTTGCAGTTCCAGCATGCACAAATATACAAATATACTGATTAAATATATTTCATTTAGACGCCGCTGTGTTCCGTTGTAATTTGTATTGAGGCTTTGTTCATTTGCACTAAACAGCCCAAACAGTTAGCTTTTAATTATTTTCTATTTGACTATTTATATTTAGCTTAGAATGGCTGTTGTCCTTTTTAAAAAAATAAAAAGACTCATTGCTGCTTGTCGTTCTGCATTATCAATTAATTACAAAAAGTATATATTTTTCTGTAAAACGTCTATCTTTGTAATTTAACAATGAAAAATTATTCATTTAGAATAGTCGATTATTCGATAGATTGGTCAATATAAAAATAGTCGTTAGTGGCAGCCTTAAAAAGGATTGTATTTTACTGGAGTTGGCCATCACCGATGGGTTTATTAGTTTAAAGCATTGGAAGCATTCTGGGTAAAATGCGTCACTCACACACAATAACTCTGTTTTTAAACCTCTGATTAAAAGGCTCAGTAAACTGTTGGAAGGATGCAAGGCACTTTATGTAAAACATATAACATATCTCTTACCTTTGTGTTGTAACTGTTATTAACTTCAGAAGAAGGTGTGTTAAGCGCGTCAAGGTGTTAAGCCCATCATTCTGCGCCCGGGACGCGCACACTCATGGAAATAAGAGAATGAATGAAGTGCGTCATCCAGCTCCCAGAATGTGCAATACGTGTAGAGAAGCGCATCGCTCTGCACCCGGGATGGGCATGGGCCCTTTCGTGCCACTTTACATTAGAGCAGAGATGTACAGTAGTGAAGTATTTTCCCTTTTACTTTATGTACATTTCTCAAAAATCTGTACTTTTTAAGAGTTTTTTTTAACTTTGAAAAAATTATTGCACTGCATTATAAAGCATATATCATTATGTTCAGTCAACTTTCATAAATACGTTATAGTTTTGTTTAATGCAACAAAATACATGCAATTCTACACTGATCAGGAAAAAGCAGGACTAGTATTGGATCGGTATCGGCCCACCCCTAGTTTAAAAACAGCGCACGAGTTGTTCCCGTTTGGCAATCAAGTAATCCCGCAGGCATCAGTGATGCATTCGGATTAATGACATTGGTTTACAGCAATAGTTTGCTTTCTTTCATTTAAAAGGTTGCAGTGGGAAGTAACTGCTTGTTGCCCTTTTCACTGAACTTACACTCTGATAGAATGCTAATTGCAGTCACACATGAACATTTTCTAGCCACGTTAGCTTCTGTTTTTTGTCAACAAATCCATCTTGTCAAAGATAAATGCGTAAATTGCCCCGCCCCACGATACTATCGTGTATCGGTGATCCCCAGGCTGGCGATAGAATGATCTGACTATAGAGAATATCGTCCAACAATAGTAGAAATTGCATTTATTGGGACTCATAGGGTCTCATTTAAATAATCCAAACTGCAAACTAAATCCAACCCTGGATATTTTGTTTAATTTTAAATGAGTGTGCCAATCTGCAACCCAAATGTATCATGCCTTTACCCGCTACTGGCAGTAGGCCTATGCATTCACTAGTCTTTGAAAGTGTCATTTATGTCAGGGGTTCCCCAACTGTGGGTCATAAGGAGGGTTGCACAAAGTCACCGGACTGTTGCGGTGCATTATAATAAAAAAAGTTTATTCCAACAACCAACAATTACGCTTGTTTAACCTATAGTCCACACATGAATTGAATGCACAAGCAGCATGTTTACAGCGCAGACGAAGCATGTTACTTCATGCCCTTATTTCTAGAGCTGCCCCTGTCTGTCTGCCTGTCTTAGACTCAACAGTAATAAAGCTTAACTAAGAACGTTTCAGGAGACACATATTAACGATAAGGTACAGCTTAAGATAAAACTTAAGAACGATTAGCGTTAAGAAGATTTCGGGAAACGCAGCCCAGAGCTTTACATTCAGTAGCGAAGCTAGAGTGTCGCCGCAGCTGCCATTGACAAAATGCCTGAAAATGTCTGTCATGCTTGGAAGATAACTTTCAGATCCCCGAAATTAGCGAGAGTCACGACGCCCGGCAGTAATCAATGGTCTAATTTTAGATGCACCTCGTGAATGTAAACATAAACTGTGTTCGTCGCGGTGCTGCACAGAGCGGTCTGCATATGACATCAAAGTACCGTGAGAGCAATTTAGGAGCAGAAACACACTGCTCTTGGGGTCTTTTGATGTCACACTGATCAGTTTGCACAGCGCCACATGAAGTCAAACACCCTTTTTGTCCACAGTAGCATAAAATAATGATATAATCCATATAATCCTCCAGCATTGTTCTTCAATAGAATACGCAATCTAAGCACTGTTTATGCCATAAAACCTATTATGGTAGTAAACCTTAGACTCCTGGGGCCTCATCTATCAGCAGTATGTACGCACAAATGTGTGCGCAGCGAGTGCTTAAGAACAGATTCACGCAAAGTGTGGGATCTACCAACTTGTACTTACACATAAAATTGTGTGTAAATATAAGCACACCTCGGAGCATGCTTAGGCAGAAAATGTAGTGGTAGAACAGTGATGCTATACTACAAAAAGAAAGTGCCATCGTGTGTTTCCTGTGTCCTTATTTGCAAATACTCAATTAGTAAATTCATACTGTAGTTCAAGCTAACGTTTGCATAATTAGTGTGAGAAGCTACAAAAGGCCGAACGGAAATCATTTGAAATGTAGTTATAGTGTCATGGCTGATCTCACTTTGCTGGAAGGTTTGAAACTGCACGTATTGCATTCACTAGACTGAGTGTAAATAAGATCAGTGTGATACGTCAGGGCTCCGAGTCCAAACAAACTTTTTTTTACTAGGAGCACTGTAGCCCCGGACTGAAATTTTTAGGAGCGCAAGCAGAAAATTTAGGGGCACATGTTAAATCACCCTGCAATGCAATTATTGTGGTAGTTACTTATTCAAATTCAGTATGTACTGTCATACTATGCGATTTCGGACACAGTGCTTGTCTCTCAGTGCTCGTTCATACTGGCTGTTCACTGCAAATCTTTGTGAGCGGTTTGTTAATTTTACTTTAATTGAATGACATGACATAACACATATAATACATTTTCTACTCATTTTTAAAGTCCAATATTCTTCAAAACTAATATATCAATCTTAATATAGGTTATATCATATTATATTACATAAAATATACATGCATATAAATCTCCTATTTAAAAATTTTAAACCTTTTTTTGTAAAGTTGCAGCTATATCGAACCAACATTCTTTTATTACTGCAGTCCAAGGTGAAGACTGTTTGTTCTACATTTCAGAACAGAAAGCACTGTGTTAAAATATATTCCTAATTTCTTTATTTTCATAAAATAAAAAATAGCAAAAACACCCCTGTTAAGAATACCTTTAAAGGGCGATATCGGACCGATAAGCAGTATCGTTTATAGTAATGCCGTTAAAATCTTAATGATACCCATCCCTTGAAGCAACGAGGCGTAGCGGAGGCTGTACCAGTTGACAAGTTCAAAACTAAGTGACCAGTCTTGAATGGTATAAGCTTCAAAGTGGATCACGCTTTATGCTGACATTCAGAAGCCTGGCTATGCAAGGCCTAGTTATCATGTTAACATCGCTTCCTTGACAACAGTGGACATGCTGTTGCAACAACGTTGTATGCGTCACATTGTAATCGGTCACAAAGTCACAAACCTCTAATCAAATGCAGAAGTTGAACTTCCCCAATACTTTAAGCTGCAGACCTCACCTTCCCTATGGGTCGTGTTGAAGCAACAGTTGCCGCAGTGTGGCTTTGAAAGCAGATGTTTTCCATTGCATCTCATTGGCCTCACAAGCTTCAAGCCTTATGATCTAGGATAATTTCTTATAGTATGTTTTCCTTCGAACAGTCCAGATCCACTTCTCCGATTATGAAAAAATCTTTTGACTGGTTAATGTGTTTTGTTTTATATAAGCAACATTTCCTTCAGCTTTGCCAACATCATCTGACAGACCTGCATGAATTAACCCGAGTTTTAAGACTAGATGGAGGACTTTAGGGGGATTATAGGGGAATATATTTGTATTTGTTTAACACTTTCAGGTAACCCTTTACAATAAGGTTGTATAAGTTAATGCATTTGCTAACATAAACTAACAAAGAACAATACTTCTGCAGCACTTATTAATCTTAGTTCATGTTAATTTCAGCATTTACAAATACTAGTTTCAGCTATAAAAATCCTCCCCACCACAACTACGGTGACACACTGTTTCCCATTCATTCATAATTTGTCCGGCCATTGTAACGACAAACCTAGCGTCTTTTTGGATAAACCGTTGTTTTCATTCAGTGGGTCACTGAACTTTTCATTCAGTGGGTCACTTCAAATGTCATCAGTACTGCTCCGTAAGCACAAGATCTCACTTTCCATGTGCAGGATATGCCTCTCTCTGCGTCTGGGAGGGAGAAGCCAAAATAACTAGATGGAAAGCCTACAATCTTTAGCCAAAAAAGCGTAACGGCTAATGCTAACGCCCTGGCTTCAACGGAATGCAGGAAAGGAAAGGAAAGTAAGTCCAGATGTTAGTTGTTTTTAATGGATGTCAATGTGTTTTGTTAGCTGTTAAGGTTTCTCAAATTGGAAGTATTACAGACCCTTGCATTTCGCTATAATGAGAGTATATCTGGAGAAGCAGCACCTTCAGTTCACCGTATGGCTGCCAGCTTGTGAGTACAAAACAGCATCTACAAAACCTGCCACTGTAATCGAATGTTTGGTTATATAAGCATGAAAACATTTTGTCTGTAAATAAACACATGGTTACTGTAACACTTTAGGGCAGAAGGACGATGCCACACACGGAGTAAACTGATCTGGTGATTTAATGGAGGTGCACAGGAGAACAAATGGCAGGTATTAATCCACAGGTAAGTGTAAACAGGTAACATCCACAGGCGAGTAGTAACAAATAACATCCACAGGTAAGTAACACATCCACAGGTAAATTATGTAAACTATGACAGGGGTTGGAACTAGCAATAACATAAAGCATGACTTTACAACTAGACCTGACGATGAACAAGACAAAACACGGGGTATAAATAGTGTCCGGGGAATGAGGATTAGGAGCGGGTGCAATCATGGCATGAACAGATGCAAAGGATCATGGGGAGTGTAGTCCGTGAAATCAAAAGTCCAGTAAATGGGAACAGGAATAACTGAGAGAAGGCGCTGATGCAGGGGGCGTGGCTGGCAGCGGCGGAGAGCTCGTTACAGTACCCCCTCCTCCGCTGTGCGCTCCAGCGGACCTCATAGGTCGATGAGGTTGAACGCAGGGGCCGGACAGTTCGGGTGAGAGTTGTCGAAGTCTGCGAGGAGAGTGGGATCCAGAATGTCCTCTTGTGCCACCCATGATTGTTCCTCTGGTCCGTACCCCTCCCAGTCAACGAGATATTCTAGGCAGCTGCCTCAGCGCCTGAAGTCGAGGGTGGATTCTACTTGGTAGATGTGCTGGGCGATGTCGAGCGGTGAAGGAAGGGGCGGCTCTTCCCCGGCATCAGGCTCTACGGAGGGAACAGAAACAGGGTTACGGTAAGGTTTAAGCAGTGATGCATGAAATGAAGGGGAGATTCTGTAGTGTGGTGGGAGTTGGAGGCGATAGGTGACTGGGTTGGCCTGGTGCAGGATGGGGCCGATGTATTTGGGACTCAACCTCTTGCAGGGCTGCCGCAGGCAGAGGTCCCAGGTGGACAGCCATACAAGTTATTCTGGCTGGTATTGGGGACTGGACGAGCGTCGGGTGTCAGCTTTCAACTTCTACCTGCGGACAGCCTGCTGCAGGTGTTGGTGAGCTTGAGTCCCATACCCTCTCGCTCTCCCGAAACCAGTGGTCCACGGCTGGCACCGTAGAGGGTTCCCCTGACCAGGGGAACATGGGAGGTTGGTAGCAGAGTATGCACTGAAAGGGGGTTAATCCGGTGGGAAAATGATGGAGGGAGTTCTGTGCATACTCGGCCCAGGCGAGGAAACGGTGCCAGGCTGCTGATGTCCTCTGGCAGGCCATAGTTGCGGAACACCAGATTGAAAAAGGCCTCATCTGTTTTGAAGGCTGTCGTGAGTCGAGGTAAGGGGATGAGCTGACAGGCTTTGGAGAACCGGTCTACGGCCACTAGGATGCAGCCGATCTGTGAGGAAGTCAACTGCAAGGTGGGACCATGGACGATGAGGAATGGGTAAAGGCATGAGTTTTCCTTCAGGCATTCGGCATGGAGTTTTTGAAATGGCACAGACTGAGCATCCTTTCACATACTGAGAGATATCCTGAGACATCTTCACCCACCAGTAACGTGCGGATAGGAGTGAGAGGGTTTGCTGACTCCCTGGTTGTCCCGATCCCGGAACAGAGTGAGCTGAGTCGATGAGGGTACGTAGGTTTTACCCTCAAGACCTCCCGTTGGAGTTTGGTGGTTACCTGCGGTGATCTCTTCGTCAATTGCCCACAAAATGGGGCCGTTATTTTAAATAGGAATTTCTCTGGATTTGCACATTCTTGGGAGCATTTGGGATAATGTAAGTACACAACTGCATGAAGTATATCACTGTGCAAGTGATTTTTGGATATTTCATAACAAAATTATTCCATATTGTGGCTTCAATAAATGCTAAAATGTACAAAGGTTGCATTTACAAAGGTTAAAGTGATAGGTCGCCCATAAATGAAAATCATGTCATCATTTATTTACCCTCTTGTCATTTCAAACCTTTATGATTTTCTTTCTGCCGCAGAACACAAAAGAAGATATTTTGAAGAAAGTTGGTAACCGAACAGTACTGGCCCCCATTTACTTCTATTGTATGAACACAAAACCAGTGCAAGTCAACGGTGGAAAGTTGACAAAATTCTTCAAAATATATTCTTCTGTGTTCTGCAGAACAAAGAAATTCATACAGGTTTGAAATGACAAGGGTGAGTAAATGATGACATAATTGAATCACTTTAACAAATACAACCTTATTGGAAAGTGTTACCCACATTTATTTGCTTTTTAATGTCTTTCTTTTGCACTTAAAATCTTCAAAAATCTGCAACACATTGAACAAAATTTGAGCAACCCATTATCAAGTCGCAGTGCTTCAAGGTTTGAATAATGTTTGTATCAACCTGTCATTTCCCTCTGATTTTAGGGGTAGTTTATGGTTAATGACTGGGGTGGACGAATGTGTCTTTGATAAGTATTTGCAGGACATATACGATCCAGGTAAACACTATACTTGTCCCCCTTTACCTCCTGGAGCATTTTCACAGGCATAGCTTTTGTTCTGCTTAGTGTGCAAAAGCAGTTCCACTGGGCCTGGAAATTGGCAGGATTGTGTAAACAGTCTCAGTACCAGGACTGAACTCTGAGATGAAGGACGTTTGGCAAGGACATGGGTTGGAGGGAAAGCATTAGAGAAGGCCATAGGTTTTTGGAGATTGAGTTCTTGTGTCTGTCTGTATGTGTGCTAGGGCTGGGTGGAGGGATGCACAGGTTCTGAAAAGCTCACATTTGTGACACAAGAACCTTACACATGAGCCAAAGATCCTGAAGAAGAAATATATTCATAAATGTAATTAGTGGAATAGATTGGTAGCGGATTACATGATTAAAGGCTTTGGTTTAAAGGAATCTGCCTAAATATGAAATCAACATTTAAAAATTAATTGACTTCGCTGTTAACTCACTTCTGTCCATATGCAGATATGATTAACAGCAGAATATACCAGCTTTAGAAACAAAAAAAAGGGGTCCGCTAGTAGAAAACGGCTTGGTTTATTTGAAGCGCTGCTAGCTGTCCCTTGGGTGGAAAAACTCTTGGTTTTCCTTGGAGGATGTAAGTGGTGCTTTAATTTCATGGGAAAATAGCTTTCATGCTCATTGCTTTCCTCCATCCCTCAGCAGGGGCCGAAATCACTCGACCTCAGATGAGAAACTACTCAGACCCGATGACAAATTAACACAGTTTGTGGATGTTGTTCATCCATGACATCACAAAGGGCAAAATGTAAATGAAAATACAGTGAACATTTAAAAGAAATATCAGCATGAGGTGAGTCGTCACTCATCTCATATTCCCCTCTGGGGTCTGGGTTTGAAGAAAATAATTGTATGTAAAAATGCATTTTTAGACCCACACAATCATCGTTTTAATGACCGATCGCTGGTGCTGTGCAATATACCGGTTCATACCGAATACTGGTGTGTATTTTTTTATTATATGAGTTTTTAATATACCGCATTAACGGTGTATGTCGCTTAAACAACATGTGGAACGCGGCACAGCGCGACACTGTTTCAGTGGCGTCCCTTTTCACTGTTGCAATGTGACTGGCCATTCACACAGTGGAACCGGCCGTTCCACATGTCTGTCTATGCCGCGGCACTACTTTATCATCATTTTTCAATATAAACATGCGCTAAACGGAGGCGTTTGGATGTTCGCGTGCGTCTCGCGCATGAGCGGTGACATATTCTCTTCTCGCCGTAATGGGAGCGCACACTGCATGGCTGAACAGCAAATGACTGTAACACAGGTGTAGCGATTGCAAGTTCGCATTACACTCACGAGCAAACATCTTCAAAAAGCTATCGTGTTCCCCTCAAACCTGCTCAATAAAAGCATATAATATGATGTGTTTTTAGTTTTAACTGTTTCTCTGTATGCCATGATGAGAAATAAGGGTCAGTAGAGGAAGGAGGATTGACAGGGTGACGCAATCGCTTTCCTCTCACATATCTAATTTAAGCCTTTGTTTTATGATTAAAAAATATGATTTCAGAAATTCCATTGTGACTATGTGAAACAGAGCAGACATCACATGCATGTTTTAATGTTAAAATTGTTACTATTTTGTATTCAACTATTCAGACAGACCATGGTATTAATTTTCAGTGCTACCAAGGAAAAAAGTTAATTTCGAGCCTTGTTCTCTATTTATTTGCTTAAATATGATGTATGCAAGTTACCTTAGCTATTCAGTTGTTAAATAATTCTAAACTTGGCAGTTGTTATAGGGGAAGGGGATTGTTTACATTGTGTAGTTACAAGTTGTTTGCGAAATTTGCACAATTAAAAGGTTCTGTATTTTGACTGCAACTGTCATGCATCCTGATTCCTTCACTTCATCATGAGTGCCACCTCTTTATAAACAGCATCATTTTGTTAGACTTACAAGCCCTGTATAATACTAGTGTAGAATTTTTCTACAATATTCACTCACCATGACAGTTTAAAAGGGCATTTTAAGTCAATAAACTGCGGTATTTCCTCTCTCAATAGTAGAAAATGTGGTTTAAAAAATACCGCCATGTACCGGTTAACCGGTATAAATCTGGAAAATATTTAAATACAGTTAAATTATGGTCATACCGCCCTACCAATTGCAGCTGTCGTGTGTGACTATTTGGGTACTCGCGCCCATTCCTACTGGCAAGCAAACATCAAGGTTTAGTTTTGAAATTGCTGTTCTCTGCACTAGCACACTTCCTGACGTGACTGGGGAAGTAATGCAAAATATAACCACTAACAGACAATAACAGTCAGACTAACAGAGAAACATGTTCATTGAGGGTCAGATCACCTGACCTGAAACCATCCTACAACTACATAAGGAACTACACATGTAGCGTCATTTCATTCTTTTACAGGATTTCTCTCAGACAAATCTTTTGTATTGATCCCAGAGACTCCGAAAATCCACTCTGATGGCATTTTGGCATCGCAGAGCAAGGTAGGTTGACTTTTTACAAGATAGTTCTTATCATTCAAAATCTGTACTATGTGAGGTGGTACCATCTTTGAATGTTTTCCACATATTGTACAGTATATCATGTCATTTAACTCCAGGGTACAGTATAAAGAATACTGTGATACTGCTATCGTATACGTTGGCACTTTTTGGTCAGTGGTATCTGTGAGACGGTAAGTACTGTTGTGACTGCAGGCGAGAGAGGTGAAGGGAGGGGAAGAAGTCTGTGTCATGGGGTCATATTAGCTCCCATGAAGCTGTAAGTGTGCGCAGAGAACAGGAAATGATCAAATGACAACCCAGAACACAGCCTTAGATGACAGAGCGAGCGAGAGGTCTAGCTGTGTCTGCTTTGAGCTAATCGTCGAGATAATCGGTCCCTCTCAATGCTTTAACATGAGCGGTCTTCCGGAAGCCCACAAGAAAGTCTGCTTAATCTACTGCAGACATCAGTGCTATCGTTGCCTCAAGGGCAGAATGTAAGTATGTATTATTTGAATTATTTGTGGATGAAACCTTACTGACCATGACATATTGATGGTTTCATCGGACGTACACGTCTAGCCCGAAGTTCAGTTTCACTTTCTCAACCCAGCTGTTCTACACATGCATTGTCTTTCTGCACTGTACATTTACTCGAGACAAAACCCACAGTGTTCAGGGAGGAAAGTAAGTGCACAGGTGTGAAGGAAAGGAATATGTGCTGGACAGAATGCGGCAGAGGTGCAATAAACGGTTTACCTTGATTGTCTTGTTTTCATAATCGTTAGAAGCGGAAATTGAAAATCAATTTACGATTAATCGCACAGCCCTGCTATCAGAAAACCAAAGGTCTGTTCTAAATCAACATTAATCAAGACTAAAAAAGGAGCAGATATAACATACTCATCGACTCTATGAAGTTTATTTAACAAAGTTTGGGAGGAGTATGATCATGCAGGTAATCATTGTGTCTGGCCCAGGTCTGGCCTCACCTCTGTCCCATGACAGTTTTGCAACATCCCTCTGCCACTCCATCGCCAACACGCATTCATTATCATATTTGATTTGATATTGACGTTAGTGCAAACTTGTAAACTCAAAGAAGAAAAACATTTATTGCTTTGGCTAAATAACTTTAGTAGCTTTAAAGAGGCCTTATGAAAGCATACATTAACACAAACAGACCGAAAATAAGTAATTTCATTACCTGTGACTATACACTCTTAAAAAAGGTGCTTCAAAAGGTTCTTTGGTTCCATAAAGAACCTTTAACATCTGAAGAACCTTTCTGTTTCAAAAAAGGTTCTTTGTGGCAAAAAAAAGGTTCTTCAGGCTATAAAAAATAAGAAAGAGGTGGTTCTTTAAAGAACCTTTGACTGAATGGTTCTTTGTGGAATCAAAAAATGGTTCTTCTATGGCATCGCTGTGAAAAATCATCATTGCATTCCTGGATTTTTATCGTAAAACAGCGTTCTTATGTTTTCTTTCAGTTGCATCGTGTAGCACCTTTATTTTGAGTGTATATGATTATTGTTAATCTGATGGGCAGTTAAAGTGTATTGTCCTTGAAGTTTCACTTCTGTTTTCACCACCCAACTGTCAGGGTTTGACAAAAAGGACTCCTGTCATTGGACAGATTGCATAGATTTACTGTTTTTGCAGCTGAAAACAGGAAGAAACATGTATTGCTATGATTGTGCCAGAAACATTAAGAGCAACATCCAGAAAGGTGTCAGACAGTAGCCGAAAAAGGTTCCTAATTCAAACACAAAGCAAAAAACACATAACCGGACCATGTGACAGACTACATTTCTGATTACAATGAAAAAGAACTTTAATACACTAAAATACAGATACATCTGTTTTATAATTATTTTATATACATACTATCACGATCAAAACTGAATACATTTCTACAAAACAAACTGTAAATGCAACATCTCGTAACTGTAGGCTATAGAAACGTAACCTCGGTGCTAACCTTTAGATCGCAAACGTGATGTCACGCAAATTAATTGGAAATATTCAGTTTATTACAATTTTGTTAGCATGCTCACAAACAATCTCCTCTAACTCATAAATAACTGAAACATGCATTCAAACGTTGCATTATTAAGCATACTAATTTAATTCTAAATCTCTATATTTCAAATTTCTGCGTGATTAAGTTAAGAGAGTGTTAATACTGATTTACAATTCAGCAAGCAGAAAGGCACTAAATAGACTCAAATAGTTACAATAATCCAACATACTGTACACGCATATTCACTTTTTACAGTGTAATGTTCTGATCACATGCAGATACAGGCTTTGTCTCTGTGAATTATCACTGTCAGTCAAATAAAAAAAAAACTGCTGAACTAATTTGGTTTTCACTGAATTAGTCAGATCTTGTTTGCGTCTTGGTCAAACTAAGAAGGCAATTCATTCTTCAGAATGACACAATAGGCACCGAAGCATTGCATTCTGGGAAGGGCTTCGTAAGCACAAAGAAACTGCTGAGACACAACAGTTTTCTCACAGTTTTCTATACTTTTCTGTCAGTATTAGTGTAAGGGAATGCACAATCTTGCAATAATGTAATATTGTTATAAGGGACAAGAAATATTAGGAGTTTGAACAACCTGACACCTGATGCCCTGGCAACCACCTAAAACATCATAAAACACCCTAGGGACTGAATAGCAATTCCCTAGCAAACTCCCAGAACCCCCCCAACATCCCCCCCCCCCCATTACAGGGCTAACATCACTTTCATTTTGTCATGCTGTTACTGTAAATTACACAGGGGGAATCTATTTCGATTTCATTGAGTTTAATGAGCTTTTGTGAGAAATAACAAACTTTCCCTGGTGAAACATGTCTTCTTTAGACGTTTGGTTGGTGAGTAACTATGACACTGATACTCTGACATGGTTACCCAACCCACCCAAAAATAAAATGCTTGTCATCTGTTCACATTCTCTCCACTTCCAAACAAACTTGTTCCTAGTGATATAAACGCTTTATGTGACTAAATGATCTATTCGTGCAGGTCATGTGCCTTCATTAAAATCTAAAACTTCCCCTCCGTCTCTAAACGACTTCTCTTCTCTGCTTGATTTATGTCTCGGCCTGAGGGCTGGATTGTATGTTGTGTCCAATGTCCGGGCTTCCAACTGCCATCAATCCAATCAAATCCGGAAGGATGAAATCAAGTCCCACTCTACATTTTTCTAATTCCAAAAGCCGTTACACTCTAAAATACATGTTAACATTTAGATGGAAACAGTATCGCAACTTACGTTTCATGCCAACTTGAACGTATTTATCTCTTCAGAGTTTAACTGTTAGTTCTCTCTCATCACTACTCAAGGATGAATTATACTGTCAGCCTGAAATGTATCATCTCTCATGTCAAGCGAGCGCCTGTACCTTGACTGAAAAAGTCACTTAAGACATCACTGACATAAAATTTCTTCATCGCAGAGAGCTGGCAGAGTCCGAATAATTATTCAATTAACTTTACTTTTAGATAAGTAAAGATAATAAAAAACTTTAAGCATGATAATAATATTTTATTATGAATAATACGAAAATAAGAATACGTTTAGAATAACTTTAATACTTGTAATACTATCAGCCGTGATTATTCTAGTCGGTTCATTAAAGAGCTGCCTAAATAAATTTATTTGGCTAGGTTGGCTGAATTGCTCTAAATGGAGTGAATGATCTAGAGGATATTTTTATTGAAAGATTTGAGATAACCCCTGTTGGTCTGTACTTTTCATCTCTACCTCTCCCTGAGGGACTATGATGAAGATTATTCAGGGCAGAAGGCCCTGTTATTGGCATTTGCTTAGTGAAGCATCTGTTTTACGGTGTCTCATATAGGGTCATTTGAACCAGTCCCTTACAGGAACATTATAGACTTAATGTAAGTTCTGTTGACAACATTAGTGGTGTAATATTGGTTACAGCGGGAAACAATCATTCAGACTCACCTGTTATTTTATTTATATCTCTGTTTTTAAGCATGTGAAGATTAGGAACCGGATGGTTTGCTAAAGTAGTGAAAGTGATGTGAGGCCAAGTATGGTGTGCCATACTCGGAATTTGTGCTCTGCATTTAACCCATCCAAGTGCACACACACAGCAGTGAGTAACACACACACACCATGAACACACACCCAGAGCAGTGAGCAGCCATTGCTGCGGCGCTCGGGGAGCAGTTGGGGGGATCGGTGCCGTGGTATTGAAGGAGGAGGAGAGCACTGATCATTCACTCCCCCCACCTACAATCCTTGCTGGTACTGAGGCTCGACCCGGCAATGTTTGGGTTACAAGTCTGAGTCTCTAACCATTACGCCACGACTGCCCCTTATTGTGGCAAGCATTTCACTTGCTTAGTCAAATGTGTGAGGTCATTGTTATTGAATGTCATTGTTGTGCATGAATGGAGTGACACTTTGACCTGAGTTTTTCTATGAGTTTCCTGCTCATTTCATCTGTCTACATTATACCACACCATCCTGAGAAAACACTGGCCCACCCCTGAGTGCTGTGTGAGTTAAGATGCCCAGCTGTAGGGTTTACAGTAGTTTAGGATGAGCTTTGGTTATCTGGCTTTATCACAGTTCAGAGGTCATTGAGAGCCAGATGGTCATTAAAGAGTTTGACTCCTTCTGGGTCTGATCCAATCTATCCATACTGTCTCTAATGGACGGAAATGACAGCGAGATATTCGCCTCTGGCTAGTGTTGTGACACCACACACATATGACGCAAGAAGGATTATGTTCATGTAATTCTGGGGATGTTAAGAGTTTACCAGCACATAGTCTGTGTTCATCATGTGCTATTGTACCACGGTTCATCGCAACCTGAGGTCATTCTGACACATTTCACATAATTTCCACTTGTAGTAAATTTAATGCCATGCTCATGAAATGCACCATTGTCCTGGTGCTATTGATTATTAAGCTTGTTATAGCAGATACTGTATACACACACAAGCCCTCAGAAACACTCACACTACAACATAGTCTTAGAGACTGGTGAGATCAATTCGAAACACTGTTGCTAAAACCTCTTATTGGGATTCAAGAATAGAGTAATTTGACAGCTCAGTGTCTATTACAATATACAACCTATAAGAGAGCAGAATGAGCTAAATGTAACGATGAGCTTTAGGAAAAAATATAAAATTACACTACTTTTACTTACATCAAAGTAGATGAAGTAGACAAGACAAGAAAAGTTCAAAAAACAATGTAAACTGGGTATGCAACACAATATTGAACAGAAGTGCATAAATATATAAATAAACATGGCATCATATGCACATTTGGCCCAATTTCGTTACAGGATACTATAGCAATTTCTTGGTCGTCTGATAAAATATTTTTTTGTTAGTAGTAGTCTTTAAGTTTTGCAAAAATACAGAACATGTAAAAAATGTTGCAAATAAACTTACAATCACACATTTGAGGGTGTACACGCGCTACAGTTTATTGGATACAGAATAGTGAAATTTTTCTCATATAAAGTGTGTACTGTAATTATATTGTATGTTTACAAAAGTAGTATAAAGGATGATAGGATGCACAATTACCTGTGCTTCTATTGATATTATCTTGAGATTCTGATTGGTGTGTCATTAGTTTTGGTACTGGATGTTTACTGATGGCAAAATGTGTGCTGTTTGAGTTTACATCTTGACACTTCAGTTAATTATATTATGTGTTTGTGTTTTCCGAATGAGAGCTTGTTAAACCTTAAGTAGAACTTTTTTGTGTGTGGTTGGTGTATTGTTCTGAGAATGTGTTTATAGTCGTGAATAAATGTTGAACAGTTTCATGAATTGTGTTTTAGGAAACGAGAAAAACACAAGTTAAATGTAATATATTTGGGTTTTTTTTAGTATAAACCCCAAGAAGCAAAATCACCAGTCTCCCAGGAAGTAAGCCAGTGGCGACAGTGGCAAGGAACCAAAACTCCACAAAACTCCATGAATATGGAGGAAAAGACCTTGGGAGAGACCAGACTCAACCGGGAGAGCCAGTTCTCCTCTGACATGTAGCACTGCTGCAACTTTAGAGAGAACGGATACTGTAAGCCATGAGATTCTACAGAAATAAATGAGTGAAACTTGTGGGAATAGTAAAAAGTTTTCAGCTCTGTCCCATATTATTCTGGCTATGGTTGACTATAGGTTGTTGCTGTAGTCATCAGCTAAGCTCCTGTCGCAAAGTCAAATTCCTTGTGTGTGTAAACATACTTGGCAATAAAGCTCCTTCTGATTCTGATCTGAGCATCCGGTTGAACTGAGATGAGCATCAGGCCAGATCCGGAGCTGGGACTGACAGCCTCTGGTGTCCTCGGGAACCCAACAAACTGTGAAGCTGCTCACAGAAAGTGAAATAAAATAAAATATAATGCAGTTTGACAAGCTAACTATATTGCAGAATAGACTTGTTTAGAAGGTGAATTAGATGAATGCTTGATTAAAGAGATGCATGGGGAGGCTTTTCCAGAGTTTAAAATGTACAAATGAGATCGTTTTTTAAAAATGTCTGGAAATGCCATGAGATTGTGTTGTTATACTTGGGGTTACCTAACCATCTGCTCTGATTCCTAATGGCTTAAATGCATTGATTTCTGACCTTACTGTTGTCTCGCAGGTGCTGTGAGTGCGGGGCATCCCTGTCACACTGGTACTATGAAAAGGACGGCCGTCTCTTCTGTAAGAAGGACTACTGGGCTAAATTTGGAGAGTTGTGTCATGGCTGTTCAGAGCCCATCACCACTGGACTCATCATGGTGAGTCCAAACCCGTCAGAAACCTGGCCTGTCTCATCTCTCCTCACTCCAAAATCCTGTTTTCAGTCCGGCAGTCCAACGATTGACCCAGTTACACAACTCTACAATACGCCATTCAAAGTTATCTTACATGATGAAGGAAACAGCGCTTTTGTGTGCTTTGGTAAAAAGAGCAGCTATCAGAGATTGTGTCAATGAAAGTAAAGTTTCACTGCTAGCTGTGTGTTTCTACAAGAGCAGTAGCCAACATTTAACATGAAAATAATTGTGTGAATTACAAGCTTTTAAAAATTCATGTGTTGTGCCTGAATCATCACACAGAAATCTTGCCATCTACACTTCAAGCTAAAATGAAACACATTAAAATAAATACATGTTCACTAAGCTTGTAAATGCAAAACATGTGGTTACATACAGAAAGAAGGAATAATGTATAAACATAGACACTACTCTTTTGTTTCAGATGACCTAAAGTAACGTTTTGTAATGAAAGAACGTTACCATCTTATCACCAACAATAAAATAATAACATGCCTCTCCTGAGGTTACAGATGAAAGATATTTATCATTAGTTCTCCACATATACTAATTCAATTCAATTTGATTTATATAGCGGTTTTCACAATGTGCATCGTTCCAAAGCAGCTTTACAGGAGAAAATAAGAAAAACAGAAAGGGTAAAACACAGTACAGTGCATGGTGTTTGTGGAACAAGCAAGAGCATTCTAATAAAGCGATGTTAACGGAATTTACCGAACCATTAAGCTAATCTAATATCTAATATTAGCAGTCTCCTGGTGAGCAAGCCAACACGGCCCTGTGGCGAGGAACCCAAACTCAAACAGGAACCCAAACAGGAAGAAAAGCACGAGGGTTAAAATGGCTTTCACCCACCTCAGCATCCTGCCTTCACACTATTTATATAATGCTCTATCGGTCTTTAATGATCGGGAGGAAGATCAGACCACAGTTTGACCATAGCCGCCTTTTTTTGTGTTCTGTGGAAGAAAGAAGGTCATACAGGTTTGAAATGACGAGAGGGAGCGTAAATGATGGTAGAATTTTCATTTTTGGGTGAACTATCACTTAAATCCACCTTGAGTTGAGATACATTTGTTTACTGTACTATCAAATCAATATTCACATTTATATCTACTAACAATTTAGACTAATAATCTTTCTGCACATTTCCCAGCACTCGTCTGTTGTCATCAATTTCAGATTGACTTATTCCATAAAGTAAGTTTTTCTGATAAAACATTTGAGTTTTTGAAGGGCACTCTACAACGGATCGTGCCAAACACGAGCTGAAATCGTTTAGTCTGAACAGGTGTAAGCTTTTATGTCGACCAGACTTTGTCGGTTGTCCAAAGTTTGATCCCAGCATGCACATGTGAAATTGGAAAGCCCTGTTGGGACTATTGACATGTGATGTCTGACGGCTTCAGAGAGCAGCTGGTGTTGGCATGAGGTCAGAAATCATCACACTGATCAATGAATCTCACAGCGAGATCCGAGAAAGCTCCCCCAAAAATGGGAGTATAATGTTATAAAGTACATGTGCTGTATCTTCATTATGATTTGATAGGGAAACATGCACTGAATCTTGTGCCTAAAATAGTTGATTACATTGTAAACATTTTTTTTACAAAAATATGTATATGATGTCCTGCATATGTGGAAAATTTGTAGATTTGCCATTTGAAGATTTGCTAGTAGCTTTTCATTGACGATAGTAACTTGACTATAGATTTGACCGTGTTTTCCTCCGAGCAGTGAGGTCTGTGTGTTAGCCGGGGCTGGGGTGAGTGGGGGAGGTGTGTGTGTCTGCGCAGATGTGTATGGGCTCACCAGGAAATGAAATCACCCACTAGGATGGGGAGAGAGAGAGTGACACAGAGCTTTCCGTGATGAGCTCAGCACTGGGCGTGTGGGCCGAGCGAGTCTCTCTCTGTCTCTCGCTCTCTGCTGCTGGTGTGTTTTCATTCGAGCATGCCACATTCGCTAAAATGATCTGCATGCTGTAGCCACGGGCTGTCATGGTCGGGGAACTGTTTTACTGGAGCTTCTGCTGTCTGAGACTCTGGAAGAGAGAGAAGGTAGGATGCTTTCGGTCACACATCTGTCATGACAGCACAGCCCTGTTTATGTCTGATCAAACATCCCTAGAATATCATGCTTTCGTTCATTTACATTGAAAAGTTTCATTCAAGAAACATTCATTTTACATCTCATAGTTTAATGCAGTTTGATGGACTCTCAGCCTTGACTGCTTTTCTTGGTCTGGCCTGTTTTCCTCCTCATGTGTTTATATTTGTGATGTCTGACACAAGGACATTTCAGCTAAGGCCTATAGCCAAATTATTATTTTACTGTAAGATGATCAAAGTGGTGGCCAGTATTATAAATCCATACTTTTGTACCATCTGTATCTGTAACTGAAGCCTCTCCATCAGCATTACATTCAAAACGTACTTTAGGAACCTTCAGTAATTGATTTCTAAAGTCCTCTTTTGATTGGCTTTCAATATCAACTGATACGATCAATAAAGCTGCCAGTAATGTCTGAATCTCGTATGGTTACCAGTACTGTGAGTCTTCAGATCCTCAGTCAGGGTAAAAAGGATCATTCATTTTACACATACATGATGATGACAAGGCTGTGAGAGTCAGATTTCACTGAAATAACTAGAGATCACATAGATCTCTTTTTTTTACAATCTTTGATTTTATGAGATCTATGTCCAGTGGATCTAAGAAAAATATTTCTATATATGATCTACACTAAGTTACAGTAACTATTGAATGGTGTTGGGTAATTAATTACTGGTTACTAATAGTGATCGACCGATATAGATTTTTTTTAACCGATGCAGATATCAATTATTTGAATGTTTATGTGTAGAACCGATATGCAAAACCGATGTTTATTTACTGTTATACTTCTGTTTTTGACACACTGATTACAACACAACTGAACAAATAATTTTATTTATAAGAGTCACTTCCTCCTTGCATACAAAGCAAAACAACTTGTATTTATACACCAATAAATAGGGTGGTCTGAAGGAGTGCAAAAAATAAAGTGTCTTTGTTCAAAAATAATTCTAAAAATAAAAAATTTAAAATAACTCCCTCAACTGGTATGTTACGTTAATAGTATTTTTGTCAGTCTTATGAAATACCTGCGGACAAAGCACTGTTTATATATGCATTTACTAACGTTTTATTCAAACTGAGATCGCTTGTGGAGATAATAAATAATTAATTCCACAAGACTGTATTTATTTAGATGTTTATTAGCAAAATAATGGTTATATAGATTATTACTAAGTACTTTCTATATCCTATAACAACCTTGATTAGCTGGATAGACATGAAATGGCTATTTTAATTCATTCAAATAAATAATATAAAACTACATAAAGTAATCTTATTAACGGAAGTCGTGCCACTCGGCGGCTATGTTTGCTTCGCCTCTGGGCAGCTATTTCCGTCAAAGCAAGTCCACAGTCCTATCTACTTGAATGGGGGAAGGCAGATATTTCTAAAATCGCTGGCAAAAATCACAATTGAACAGCATATGTCTGAACAATAATAAACCATGACATGAACTTTGGTTTGCTAAGCTTAAATTGCGCTAAAAATCACCTTTTTTGATGTCGCCTCATCTACTGCGCCTGCGCACAGTCTGGCAAGCGCCTCACGAGAGCCCCGCCCCAGAGAATCGTCAGTCATTATTGATTGTCGATTGGCTTGAGCGTTGCATTCCTCGCCATTCATTGTAACAGCAGTGGCGCATCTTGTTAATATTAAAATCTTTGCCTTTTTTATGTGTATAGATGTGTTTGGAGTGAAATACTTTATGGGTCTCATTCACTGAGCATGTGTGTGAAGTTTGTATAAATGTTTTCACAAACGCTTCCACATGATGCATTAGAAACTTTCATATATAAATGTTTTCTAAATGTATAAAATAATGTAAAAACAACTTAAACCACACGTATGCAATCCATGTTTTTGTCTTGGGTGAAACCAATTTAGGTGCTTTATTAACGCATCCCATGCATCCTTGCTTTTTATTACCTGTACCCGTTACACCTCTGGACAGACTTTTTAACAAAACAACTTTCTGGCTTCCACCTAAAACCTTCTGTTCATTATTGGTGACATTCTTTTTTTGCTCTTTATCTTTTGTACACGTTTCTTTATCATTTCTCTGGTTAGCTGGTTTGAGTGTATTGTTTGCAAAAACTATCCTTGGGCACGCGAACGCTTATTCAAAATACTCAAAAACAAGCTAGAGAAAATTCATGTCTATACACACATGTAGGTGGAAAGTATTGGTGAGATGTTTACTGATACAGTCCACAGACATTCATAATGATGCCTTCAGGTTATAATTCTTATAACTGTAGTCAAGTTGAATTTGATAAATTTGTGTTGTTTCACCATCATGACCTCTACTGATTTTCCAGTTATATTTTCTCAGTGGAGTGTGTCATGCAGTCATATCTTCTGTCCTAAAGGGAAACATGTGCTTCTCAGTGTTGTCATAGGACTCCCATCCATCCACCCAATTACTCATAACCATGTGCATTTACTAAAAGAAGGAAAAAACATTTCCATTTTCATCACATGAACTAACCCGCATGAACAGAAACTCATATTAAACTTTCCACGGGACTTTCTTATTTTTCTTATTTTCTTATTGAGTTTGGTGCTTTCCCAGGATTACAGTCACATGTGAAATGTGTGCTGTTTGTGTGCTGGAGGGCAAAAGTGAAACACAAAACGTGTTTGACAGCTAGTCAGAAGACGCACAAGATAAGTTATGAAGTTAATTGTCTGTAGTTTTATTTGTATTTGTAGTTTTGTATGTACGTATAACTGTCTTCCATTAAGTGCAACAAGGGGGTGGGGAAAGAATCTCCTCATACATTGACGTGTTTGTGGTTTATGTGTTTTTTCCGCGTTGGTTGAGGGTTTGTGAGGTGGGCTTACAGTGTCCTCATAGCATAATGTTGTCACATTTTCCTCTCTAAAGGTGTCATTTACACAATTTATTTTTTTTAATAGTATTTTTATTGAGGAAGGACAGGGTAGTATTTTACAAACACAGTATGCCTAATGGTATGCCACACGTGGCCTAATGGTTAGAGAGTCGGACTCGTGACCAGAAGGTTGCCGGTTCGATTCCCAGGGCCGGTGGGTAACGACTGAGGTGCCGGAGATTATTGGGGGCAATCAAGTCAGTTAAAGAAAGTGAAAGTGACCTATTAGTCAGATATGGTGACCCATACCCGAAATGTGACCTCTGCATTTAACCCATCCAGAGAGTAGTGTATTTAGTCTTCACATAGGCCGTTTGTTATACCTCAAATTACAAGCAAGATCTAATTGCAAAGGAGCATGATCTGATTCCACAATAGGTAAATATTTGATTAGTCCAACAGAAGGAAGAAGGGATTTATCTACAGTATAAAGAAATAATCGATTCTTGAATAGGAATGGTGGACTTGAGAGAAATAGGAATATACCCTGTTATGTGGAAAAAGAAATCTCCAAGGATCAACAGCTCCCACTTGATCCATAAACGTAGATAAGGCTTGTGCCATCTTGGAATGAGATAAGGATTTAGGATTACAGCGGTCCAGGGATGGGTTCATGACACAATTTATGTCACCTCCAAAAATCATGCGATGGGAGTTTAGATCTGGCAATAAAGACACCAACTTGTTAATAAAACTCAGGTCATCCCAGTTTTGGGCATATATGTTAACTAATAAGACAGGGACATGATATAGCATCCCAGATACTATGATATATCTTCCCTGAGGATCTGCAATAGAAGCAGAGGCAGTAAATTGAATACTTTTATGTATCAGTATTGCAGTGCCTCTTATTTTAGAATTAAAATTAGAATTAAAAACTTGTCCCACCCATGATTTCCTGAGTCTAATATGGTCAGCAGTACGTAAGTGGTTCTTGTAAATATGTTATTTCAGATTTTATTTTATTTAAATATGCAAAGATTTTGCCTCTTTTGGTTGGGCCATATAGACCTTTAACATTCCAGCTAACAAATCTAACGTTTGACCCCTCAGGTGATTTCGTTGCATTGGCCATATTAGATGACCACATTTACATTTCAGCAAGCAATCACAGATCAATGACGTAATCAGTAATGAACATGCTTCCTCACTAATAAGTATTTGTGCAAATATAACATAAAACAAAGCCTTAATAACATTTACATTATATAAACTATAACATAAAACCAAACTGCCAAGCCTTCCCGTGCTTGCTTCCCCAACTGAAGCTAGTCGCAGAAATCTGTTTAACTTACTTGGCTCTTGATTAACCGGTGAATATCTCTTTGCTTTTGAGAACCCCAAACCCCAATATTTACATAAAGTACAACATAGCATCAGTTTAACAAATTGCATCAAATAAACATTAAGGCAATAAGCAGGAACAAACATACCAGGTTATCCTGAAGTTTAGATACCTTGTGTCAGGAAATAAATCATTCTTATGGCCAGAAATGAACAGTCAGTCACACTTAATTACATGATCAATGTGTTACGGCCACATTCAGAATTCAAAGACATTCAATCTTTAAGACTGTGCAGAGATGCGATGTTTTCAGAAAGTCTCAGCTGCCTCAGGTGAATCAAAAGTGTGAGTTCTTCTCCGAATCTCACGCGGAGGCGGGCAGGAAACAGCTGCTGAAACTTTATGTCTTTCTGATACAGTAGTTGTTTAACTAGTTGCTAAAGCTGCACGCGTATCCGGGTATAGTCTCAGTGACACACCGTTGTACTTGATATCATTTCGCCAGGCCCAGTTAAGTGCCTTTTCCTTTTCTTGAAATCTGTGGAAGCAAACGATGAATGGTCCAGGAGGTTGTCCTATTCTGGAACGAAGGGCTCGGTGCGCACGCTCAAGTTCAGGAGGTTTATCAAACACGCTCTCCATGGTATCCTTAAGCATCCCAGAAATAAATCCGATGGGGTCTTTTCTATTCTCAGCACCTTCCGGGACGTTGATAATGCGCAGATTAGCCCTTCTGGATCTATTTTCGAGATCATCCATTTGAACAAAAAGAGCATTGTTCTGTGCCTTCAAGGATTTAATCATTGCTTCCGCAGTAACAAGCCTTTCAAAGTTATCGCCAACCAGTACTTCGGTAGATGCGAGTCGGTGTTGAAATGAGCTAACTGTCTCCCGTAGTGTGTCAAGAGAGACTTGTAGCGGCTTAATTGAATCTTGAATTAAGCCAGCCATGTCCTCTTTCAAACTAGCCCGTTGTTTTGCCAGTTCAGAGATTATCTGACTCATCGACAGGTTGTCCATGTTGTCTTTCTCAGGCGTGTCCTTGTTGCTAACGGTGTCATTAGCTGCCATGATTGCTAGCTTACCCACTAAGGTAGTACACAATTGTGTTACTGGCGCAGTATTCTGTTTAGAGTTGCTCATTTTGTTTTCTAAACTAACCGTGGTACTCACACTTCGATACAAAGCAACTTAAAAAAGAAAGACACTTAGATACGTTTAAAAGGAACGTGGTTTGGAGGTCATCGTTAATGCTGCTGTCTCTTACGTCGCTGAACTGGAAGTCCATTTACACATTATTATTATTATTATTATTTAACAAAATTAGATTTGTAATGTAAGCAGTTCAACAGCCCAGTACTTTAAATTTTCTACTATTGCTGAAGTTGAAATGCCACGAGAAATTGGTCAGAAGCTGTATTTTTATATATCTTCTTATGTTCGCATTATCTGCAAATGCAACAATAGTTTTTCACTTTGCCATTTCTACACCAACTGCATGATTCAAGAGTGGACTTATGCATTATTTTACTGTTACTTCCGTTTGGGACTTTTACTTTTACAGTATCAGTCCGGTGTCAGAGAGAAATGCAGCGCGGGGGTAATGGGCAAAACCTACCTCTGCCGAACGGGTTTTGCTTACGCCGTTTATGAGCTTTCCCCGATAAAAGAAAACCGTTTTAGGCGTTTACATGACCTTACATGTTAGCAGCTTATTGAGCATAATCGGAGTCAGGAAAATATTTTCATTGCACAACTGTAATCTTATATGAAAGTAGAAAAAGTCGATGATTTTACAGGACAAGAAAATAAAAAAAACCAAAGGATAATATGAACTGGGCAAACAACACAATACAGTAGCCTATACTGTCAAGTACAAAATGTCATCCTCTGCACCTTTGGCCCAATTTCATAAACGGTTACTGTAACAATTTCTTGGTCTTCTGACAAATGATTTTCTTTACTGTGAGTAGTGATCCCTGATTTCTGCAAAAATACATAACATGTAAAAAAGGATACAAATAAAGTTGACAATCACAAATTTGAGGGACAATCACAGATTTGCACACGTGGTACTGTCGTGATCTCGTGGCGGAAGAACCCAATTGCAGGCAGCGTCCAGGGGTAACAAAAAGGGTATTTATTACAAAAACACAAAACAAGGACCCACGGGGGGGGTAAAAAAATAATCACAGGTAAACAGAAACAAAGACTAACTAGGGATGGGTTGCTCGACACCCCGTGTCGACACACGTATCAAGTTTTCGACACACTAGTGCTTCGAAACAATGTTCCGGAGCATTGCTTGAAATGAGTCTGTCACGTGACCAGAGGAAACGAAGCTTCGTTACCTCACTGACATGTCACGCACGGATCAAACTCAAAGCGCTTTGATTACGCTGAACCATAGGAATGTTATAATTATATGTTTAATTTATATAATTTTATCATTTTGTATTGCTAATTAAAGTACTATTTAAAACCATGTTAATGTCTGTTGTCAAAAAGTTAATTGCAGGTTTAACACTGTTCCCAAAAAGTATAAAAGTGTTTCTTCAACCACAAACTGGTTTTCTGCTAGTAAACGCCGTCCTCGGTTCTCTGCAGCTCACACGTGCAGAAGTGTGTTTGATCTTTAAATGGAGAATGCACGCAAGAGACCCCGTTCTCAATTGTGGGAACACTTCAGTCTCGACACTATTTCCCTCAACAAATGAGCAATAAAGTAATTAAAATGCAAGAAAAGTCACCCGTTTTGAGTTTAGATTTTCATATTCTATTCCATTTTTATTTGTTGTAATAGATTACACTATTTAAGAACACAGAGTACTTTAGTATCCATTAGTTTGGTGGGTTAATCTATCGTATTTAAGGTTTACAGGATATGTTGGATTTAAGGCCAACACCAACCAAACACTTAAAATTGTGTCCACATTCACACTATATTATTATTTATTGTATATACTGTGTACAGTATATATATATATATATGAAGAGTTTGGTTCCAAACTTTTTTTTATCATGTTTTTTTTTGTGTTAGATTGCCGCATTTTTCGAGTTATTATGGCTTAAACCAACTACAGTTTAATTGATATTAAGTGGAATGCACCATAAAAAACATAATTTGTTAAAATTTTGAAAAACAGAAATTTAAAAAATCTAATTTTGGAAGTCATATATATCATATATATTAAATTATTATTCGTGTTACTTAAGAACCGGATGTGCTTATTTTTCTTTGTTACTTTGAGTTCTAATTCTATATATTATTAAATTATATATTAAATATACAAATAAAACTTATAAAAACGTTTCAATGAACAAAATATCTGAGTGACACAGTTGGTGTGGGAATTTTTATTGACCACCAGATGGCGACGTAGAGCACTGTGTCAAAAGCTTCGAAGCACTTTTTTTTTTTGAAAAAGCCTCTTTGATTCAGAAGCTTCATTCGGCACATCCCTACAACTAACTAAACACTAAACTAACCAAACACTAGACATGAACTGAATTCAACACTTACTGAAACAAGACAGAATATAACCAACATGACCACGAGCATATGGACCAGGTAAACACTGGACAAGCAACAAGACGAACTGCATACAATGACCAAGCACAGGACAATGAAACATGAGGGTATTATATAGGGAGACAGACAAATGATAATTAGCAAGGGGCATGTGTGGGTAATGAAACACTCAGGGAAAGTTAACGAGGAAACGAGATGGCGGGAACAGAGACAGGACCGGAGAGAGAGAGTATGGAAGGCCGAAAGGTCAACAATCTCCCTCTCCACATAAAACCTAAGGCTTTGCCATGACTCTGCTACAAGATCAAGAATAGACATGACATGATGAAGCAGAGTCATGACAGGTACAGTTTACTTGATACAGAATAGTGAAATTAGATCGTTTTTGTGTGGAGTTTTGCAGAAATCACTAAAAGAATTGATATGCAAGTGAAAACAAGTGAAAGTGTTAAATGTGTTAAATGTTTTGTGCAATGTGTCCTTTTTTGAGAACTGAATGAATGGTTTGGAAAATTGTGCCAACTGTATCAGCTGTAATAATTTACACAAAGTGTTACATTTAAAGTACACTGACAATTTTTTGGAGTGAAGTTTACTTGAAAAAAGCTAGGAAACAATTTTCACTCAGGAAATGTTAGTACATTTATCAGAACTGTCTAAGTAAAGGCTAAACACATGTCGAATTAGTTTTTAATAGAAATTCCCAAGTCCGGGGTCAAGTAAATTTTACTCATCGTTTGTTTGTAAATTTTATTTAAGTAATGCTTCTAAATATACTTAATATTTCTTTACAAGAGTACTAGTTATCTTTTCCTCCATAATCTTTACTTGTTTGTGTTTTGTAAATATTACTTGAAATCATATATGAGGTATTAATATGTGTTAAGTTAAATGTATCTGAACTTCAAAAACGCTGACAGGCATTTCACAAAAATACTTTTATTCAGAGTTTGAATTCAAATATTTAACAGCTTATTTAAAAAACAGAGAAACAAATAAAACAAGTTAATCAAATAAAACAATTCAGATCCATTAAACCACCTTCACATTTCCTCTGGCATCAGAGTCCAATCCGTTAACGTTAAGTTAACGTTACCTGTGGAACCGATGAACATGGATGTTAATGCCACAATTAGATTATTTGTCATTTACAATTCAAATGAATTTATTGACCTTAATGCATTGAACATAGGCTAACGTTATAACAAATTTTAAATGTTAGAACAAATTAGTTCAAGATCCACCATTCTATCTGTAACAACAACGCCAGTTCAGAGCTAGCTAAGGCAGAGTTAGCTACGGCTAAGTTAACACTCACATACAGCAGGCTACAGCAAGTTTATCAATATCATATTGGTTTGGTTATATACGGAGCTTAAACTTGATTTAAATTGATGAATATGCATTACACGCAAGTTATTTGTCTAAGTTACGTAATGTTAGACATGCGAGACTTGGCACTTATCAAACTGAACACTGTCAACATTAATAGCTTAACTTAGCAACACGTTAATTATATTATCCATGTGCATAATAAAAAACAACCGCGTTTGCAAACGTTGTCCAGAAATGTTAGCAATACCGAGACTCAATAACAAGAACTCGAACTCAAACAAACCAGCGAAGATAAAGTTTATTAACGTTGCACTATGCTGCAAATGTTACTACATGAATTAAAAATAAAACATTTAATGACTTACCATAGTTTAATAACCTCAGGCGCTGAAAAATGTTCCATTGGGCAAGCTTTCCTGAGGCTCTACAAGCCATTTGTAATGTCAAAAGTGAGCATGTGCAGCAGTTATATGGCTGTGTGGAGTATATCTTACTTGCGTTCATCAGTTTTATACATCGCTTAATTTAATGACAAAACACCAAGTTAATATTACTTGGCATTTTCATTTAAATGTACTTATGTATTAGAGCACAAATAATTACAAAAGAACCTCAAGTAACACATTGAATTAAACGCAACCTTTTAAAGTAGAAAGACAAAATACAACTTGCTTGTAAAACATACTCAAGTAATGCTAGCTTTATTTACAAACTCAAAAAAACATTTTTTACAGTGTAATATATTAATAGTACAAAACTCTGATGTCAGCAGTCCCCCGGTGAGCAAACACAGAAAAAAGAAAATAAACTTGTTTTGTGTGAGTTCAACAATAGAAAGTTGCTACTCATTCTATTATTCTAAAGGAGTGGATTATACAAAAAACAATTGCCTAGATATGAGAGGTGCGTTAACTTTATCCACAGGCTCATCTTCCTGATCTAATGATTTCACACCGTACTTCTCTAAATCGTTGGTTAACATGCATTTTTCGCATATGTATGTACCTTGACTTTTTGCATAATGATGAGGTCAATAATGTAATGTTCACTCAGGGTAAAAAGCAGGCTATTGAAAGAAGATAACCCAATGAAAGCCTTTTGAAAGACCAACAAAACAAAACATCTGTCGTTCAGTCATTCACATGTAGATAAAAAGTAATTGCTAATGTACATTGTACATACATTTTGACACAGATAGTGTTGCTAGTGTATCTTAATATATCAAATTATTGAAGATTTGCAATAATACAATGTATATATTCTATAATATACATTTTTGTGTTTATTACTGGATATGTGTATGTGCTTAACTAAGCCCCTTTTCTTCACTGAATGTTTTGATATCTGTAACACAAGTGAATGTGTTTTTGTGTTATAGGTTGCTGGAGAACAGAAGTACCACCCGGAATGCTTCACATGTCTGAACTGTCAAGCTTTTATAGGCGATGGAGACACATACGCTCTGGTGGAGCGCTCCAAACTTTACTGGTGAGCTCATTGGTGATATGGTGAGCATGACAATGAGGCGGGGGGTGGGAACCGCAAGTGTTATGGTCAGTGGTTTGGAGCGTTTATCAAACTGGCCAAAACAGAAATGAAATGTTTGAAGTGATCTAGGGTGATTTCTGGATGCTTAATTACTCACCTGATGTGAAATCTAGCCTAAACGTACTATTAAAACAAATGAGGCCATATGTTGTGTTAAGGCGCACTGACCGTTTTTTCCATCGTTAAACTAGCCAAAGTGGATTTGGACACGCCCTAAGTGCACCTGTGCTATACGCTCCGGACCATGTGCTTAGATTGTTAAAATAGGGCCTGGGGTTTATAGACAAGGTACTATATGTATGTATAGTGTTTCACAATAAATATTCATTGAAGAAGACCCGTTTGAGTCCTAAAATCTTAAAAACTACGCGCACTATAAATAATTACATTTCACACAGTATACATTGATCTTTTTTCAGTTTACAAAACCAAGCTCATGTTGTTGTCAGACAGATGTTAAAACACATAAAAAAGACATCACAGTGATTTAATGGCTCTTATAATGATATTAACAGGAACATTACAAAACAGGTGTTTTTGTAGCTCAAGTTAAGCTTAGGAAACAAAAGTAATGGTATAGTTGATGTTAGGTTTTTAATTGCGAATTTTTTTTCCTTTTTTTTTAAGCATTTTCAGAAATATCTGTCTTCCCCATTCAAGGAGACAGGACTGTGGTCTTGCTATCACTGAAACAGCTGCACGGTGGCATTGCAAACCTGTCTGTTGAGTGGCACGACTTCCTAAAATAAACTGTGGTTATAATTTGTCAGGGCTTTTCTGAATTGTTGTCGAGGGTGTTTCAAATCGGTACACTCAAAGGACCACTAGGTGCCACTAGGTGTTTCGAAGCCTCGACACACCACAGATCTACAGTATATCACCACCAGATGTGTTCAAGCTGCTTTGTTTGTATGCCCAGCCAACAGAGGGTATCACTGATTTACAGTCAAAATAATGTCTAAAATTGCCCGTATGTAAATTAATTGTTATTTTGAATTTTATTTGCAATGCTTTTGTTTATTTCAGATAGAAAACTAATGTATATAAATCGTTAAGGCAGTGTTTCTCAATTCCCTCACAGAATCTTTTAGAGTAGGGGAAGATTAGGGATCCCAGCTCGAACAAATGCCAGCTCCCATAATCAATCGTCATTTCAATAAATGATCAATTATTCGATAACTCGTTAACATTAATACAGAAATATGCATGTATTGTTGTTATATTCACCTACCTAGCATTGTAAAATGAATCGATGTTGTTGATCATATGATAAAACTTTTTAATAATCACAATAAAGACCAATGTACTGTACAACTTGTCACTAACGCCACCTTAGTGTGCACACTCTGGCAACCTTGACACCCGGCAACCTGCCAAATGCGGGTAGATTTCAGCTGTAGTGGGTAAGACTAGCCACTTTGGCAGGTTGAACATAATTCTTGTGTAAAACAATTAACTAATTGCAATGTGACACTACAAAACTACAACTCCCATGAGCATACCCTGCACCCAGTGTTTGCTCATCGGAATGCAAACCACTGACCGACGTCACACAACACACACAATCTCATAATGAGATTGAATCAAGTAAAATTACTCTAAACTCATTTCAGCATGCCAAAGTCAACTTAGGCATGCTGAATATAAAATGTATTTAAAATGTATTTTCCTAACAACAAAATTGTGGCTAGTGAAAATGCTGAGTGGTAGTAATTTTGGAAATCAACAAGCCACATTGGCTGTCATGTGAAAAAAGTTCATTCATATCATTGCTTGTGTCCTTATGAGAAAATGTTGACGTTTTTATTATAAGCGTGTACATTTTTCCCTTAATATGCATACAATACTGCACATATTAAAGGGATAGTCCACCCAAAAAAATCTGTCAAGAATTACCCTCCTCAACGTGTATAAACCTGTATGAATTCCTTTGTTCTTTGTTGTACAGGTTTGGAGCTACTTAAGTAATTCATGACAGAATTTTCATTTTTGGGTGGAGTATCCCTTTAATGAGAATTATAAACGCATTTTTACTCACAAATGTCAATAACGTGTACAGCCTTCTTTAGCAGTCCTGTTGATGTGTACCTCACACGAATAATGTCATTTTTGTATATTACATGAGCAGAAGCTAAATGTCACAGTTAAAGTAAATTATATGCTGATCTATTTTGAATGAAATAACTGATGTAGCTATCCACACTGTATTCTGTGCAATGCGACAACAACACCCTGATGGTACACTATAGAAAACCCGGTGAAGATTCTTTTCCACTGAATAAACTTGTGACAACACAGGTGTTACCGACAGGACTGTTGCAAGGGGGGTGCGAGCATACATATCAAAACTAGATGCCTCATTCAAGCTCTCCAGGCACGTAGATGCGTCCGCCATCTTGGAAAGGTCCTCTGATGTCACTCAAAGTTTGCTAGAATGCCACAACACTTTTAATTCCCCCAAATTGGTTACCCTGTCGTTGTTGTCTTGTGTTGGTGGAGGAAATATAATGTTTGAGTTTACACAACAACAAATATGTTTTCATAATCATACACAGTCAGCTTGCTCTTGAGTGTTAAATGACCGGCTTGGCAGGGTTGGCAGATTTTTTTAAACAAAATCCTTCATCACGAACCTAATGTCCCTAGTCCCAATAACAGAACTTAACATTCATAAATAAAATCATCTTAAAATTGACACCTATATAACAAAATCCTTCCACTCCTAACCTGTGGATAAAACAAACCAGAGCAACAGTTACAAAGTAACCTATTTCCACTGGAAAGCTGCAGACTTGGCAACACAGACCGGCTCGCACCGTTCCAATATGGTGGAGGACAACCTACGTATTGCGACCCATAGAAACAGATGCTAATGCGGCATCTAGTTTTGATATCTATGGGTGTGAGGCCCTGTGCGAACTTGATGTGCGAGGCCCTCTGGAGGAGAGAATGTTTTTTGCAGAGGTTTTATGATGATTCTACAAAAAAATGTGCAGTGAGTCTGTTGCTATAGTAAGGAACGTATCGACAGATAACCCACGCTCTTTCCACACTTTAACAATTTTAAAAAAGTTATATTTCATTTAAATTTTTACTGTTTCTTTATGAAGTTTAACATGCTGAATAATGAAAATCATATTACTTTTTTTACCATCGACAGTACTCAAAAAATATTTTCACACATTCCTGTATTATTACTCGTACGCAGAAATGACATGGTACTGGCATAACACTAGGCTCAAAACAACAGTTTGACATAACTTACTAAAAATGAGTCGTCCAAAACTTCAGAAGTGTACATTTGATCGTTTTTGTCTTTTATGACTATATTTAAAATAATCTTTTAAATATGTGAAAATTTGTACAGTTTTTGTTTATTTGCAATATACCAATATATCGTCATGTAAATGAATGATATAAGCTCAAAATGTACTTTAGCTAAATGTACACAAAAACATTGATGCTAAATAAAAATAAGTATTACCCCAATAATTTGCACCACAGAATTGTATAACAACTATAAAAAGGTCGGGCGAAACAAAACTTTGTTACACTGAGTTATCGACAGATAATAGATTGTCGATTAATCATTAATATCCCTACTCCTTATATAAAACACATGATTCAACTCATTGGTCCCCTCCCAAAATAAGCTTGATGTTGCAGACCAAGCAACGAGTGACATCACAATATGTGAGAGCGTTTCCAAAGCAAGCATGTAGACAGAGATACCTTAAAGTCCCAGTGAAAAAACAAATCATGAAATATCATCAATGTGGGTCATTCTCTTTTTTAAATTTGTGTGCACTCATAATCTTTAGTTAAAATCGGAAAATGCACTTTCTTCCTGTAATGACTTACCATCTTAAATGACGTACATTATGTTAGATGGCTTGGGTGGGGCATCCGTTAACTCCTCCCCTTCAACTTTCAGTCTGCTGCCAGTTAAATTTCAAAATGCAACCGACGTTTTAGTACATCCAAACAAATCGCAGAGAAAGATGAAAGCCATGCCCACCATTTTTTCATTAGAAATTCCATTTCGCTCAGAAATGCGTCAAAATACGTAAGTAAAAACGATCACAACTTCCGGTTCACGGGGACTTTAATATTATGGAGTTGACAAATTCTACCATTAGAAAAGTCAAAATGGCTAACTTGGATCATGTGTGGCACTTCAACCAGTCATATAATGGCAGTGACATCAGTGGGAGGCATTTAGAGTTTTACCACAGTCACAGTTCACGTTGCACAGTTTCTTGTCAATATTTCAGATTAGATTTTAATCTGCTAATTAAAAAACAGCTTCAGTGGCAGTGTATGAGAAGCTACTCTGAAACCTTAGTTAGATAAATTACAAGCTACTCACAAGTCCAAGTAGTTAAATTAAAGGTCAGTTACTCATCTGATCTGCATCTAACATGAAAATATACAGTACTATACTATCTAAATTAATGTTTTAGAATGTATAATAACCTAAATTAGTGTGTATATTTGTTTTGGAGTTCACTCATTCACTATTCACTAGTCGGTAAGAATTGAGTGAATGATTTCGGACACGTATCCATATACCATATACAGTCTGACAGTACTGTCGCAGACATTTGTCATAAAGTCTGTGTGGCTTTATGGATTGTTTTGTTACATTGTAAAGTTAATTTTCACCTTATTTGCTTATTTTATTTGTTTATAATAAACAGAACAAAACAACTGTTTGTCACATTTATTTAATATTACGTTTATTTTTTATTGTCTATTAAATAAAAATATTTTATGTTGTTCAATTTCTCCCTTGCTTACTTCAGCTTCAATCCTCCTAGTAACATGGCCTGGTAAACTAGGCTATCAGTACTGTTTAGCGTGTTGATAAAATGTTAAATGTGCTTTGGATAAAAAAAGTCCATGCAATGACAGCGCAAATCCTGTAACTGTTAATCATGCAGCTGCCATCCTCTGGCAGGTAAGTTAGGGTTGCTTTAGCCTGTTAAGTTTTAAATGGCTAAATACATATAAAAATGCTGACAGCTAAGTTTTAACTCCTGCTAATATTATTATACCACTATTTGCATACTGTTTATTAAGTTGTTACGTTTTGTTTATATGTAATCTATGATATATAATAATGATATTTTTCTACATTTAGTGTCGCTCTCCCCATAAATGCCTGCCTTTAAACGATGTTTATTAGTTATTGTAGTCAAGAAGGTGAATTGTCCAGGAGAAAGAGCATCCAGTAGGCTAAAATAATGAATAATGGATGCAGATCATAGGGTGTGCGACATCCAGATTCAGTTCTGGTGCAAGGATTACGGTCAAAACAAATGTTTTGTAGAGATTTTTTGCGTTTGTACCAGCTATTATGGCAACCTCCAACTGCACACATTAAGCTTGTACCCTTGGGTTCCATAATAAATATTAACTAGCCAGTCAAAACAGCACATTCGTCTCACTCGCAATACGACTGTCATTAGCTATAATGGCTCACCGGAAGTCTAAATACAAACAGCACAAAGATGGCGGCGTCCACATTTACGTCAAAAATAAGGTGAATAGGAGACAACTTTTTTAAACCTTAGTGAGTTGGCCAATTGGTGGGTAAGCTATGCCCATGTGGGAGACTCTGTTTTAATTCCCAGTCAACATGTGTCAAATAAATAAAACATCCTTCAAAAATGTTAACATGATCGTGTAACGTCAGATTTTATCGTTGTGTGTTATATTTGTGGGGAAATGTTGCTTTTACACTAGAGACAATCAAATGATCAAATCAAATGATCATTAGCACAAGATTTCCAATTAATAATATAAACACACTTGTATATACATGTTACCCCAGAATTGTTAAAGCCATTTAAGAGTTTTATGCCCGGTTTCACAGACAAGGCTTAAGGCTAGTCCCAGACTAAAATGAATGTTTGAGCTGTCTTAACTGAAAATAACGTAAAATTGTCAGTGCCATTGTTTGGTCTCAAGATGCAAACCAGTAATGTTTTATTCTAAGGCATTTTTATAAATTAGATTTATAATTAAAATAAATAAATGTATAATTAAAAGTGTCTTAAACATCCTAATTTAACTATTAGGGGTAAAACCAGGTGACTTGAATAGAGCTTGTATGATAATAAATATGCTGTGTCTCCCTCTAGTGGTCACTGTTATTATCAAACCATCATGACACCTGTCACCCTGACCGACTCTCCGTGCTCTAGGATTCCTCACACAGTCACTCTGTTGTCCATTCCCGCCTCCACCGATGGCAAGCGTGGATTCTCCGTGTCCATCGATCAAGGGCCGAGTCCCAACAGACACTGCTCCGACCACACTGTCAGAGTCACACAGTGAGTGTGTCTGTACGTGTTTGTGCAGGTTTCTATACATTGTGGGGTCCCATGGTTCAAATTGGTTGTTAAACAAACTTAATGGTGTTAATTTTTTTAATTTAAAAATGGAGCAAGGTTGTTTATGGGTTTGGTTTAGGGGTAGGATGAGGGTTCGAAGGTTAGAAAATACAGTTTGGACAGTATTCAAGTAGTTATGAGTATGGAAAGTCCCCACAACGTATACATTATTATTATTATTTAATTATTTTAATTATGTGTATAAAAACAATGTCAAAGCCACCTGTGTTACTCATATGGGTGTGTTTTATTTATTATGATTTGAGTGCATGTTTGTTTTGTGTTTAAAGGGTGGATTCTGAATGCATCAGTCCAGATGTGAAGAACTCTATTCATGTCGGTGATCGGATCCTCGAGATCAACGGCACCCCGATTCAGAATGTTCCTCTAGATGAGGTAAACTTGCAAAACCTAGTGAGCAGTGTATGAAGGGTTCCTGCTAAATGACTTTACTCACACAATTAATAACTTATCATCAAAAAATATAGTTTATTTATATTAATCCAACAAACCCTGTTGAAAAAACAGCATATGCTTGGTTGGGTATGTTTTGATGCTGGTTTACGCTGATCACATGCTAGTTTAAGATGGTCACATGCTGGTTTTAGCTGGTCATGTGCTGGTTTTAGCTGGTCGTGTGCTGGTCTTTGCTGGCCATGTGCTGGCTTAAGATGGTCCCGAGCTGGTTTAAACTGGTGAGGAACCAGCACATGACCAGCTAAGACCAGCACATGACCAGCTTAAACCAGCATTTGACCAGCACAAACCAGCATCAAAACATACCTAACCCAGCATATGCTGTTGTTTTCAACAGGGAAGTATTTGGAAGTACCCTTGCTTCTAAAAAATTTTGATTATTTATGTGTGGTCAATGAATAAGAAGTTCCCTTTCTGTCGGTCTCTCGACGTTGTGTCGAACCGACAGATGGGGTTCGTCCTTGAGAACCAATCGCTTCCGACTTCTCTAGAAAAGGCCAATGAAAATTGGCGAATGAAATTTGCATGCCGGACTCCGCCCCCGGTATAAAAGGGAGACGGCGTGCCTCATTCATTCACCTTTTGTTCTTCGGAGCCTTCGCTCGTGATCAACAGACTTCGCTACAAGACTGCCGGCTCTACGACGAGGTGCAGCGGACTGTCCCTTCCTGCAGCGACTTCCCCTGGGCGTCTCGGCGGTTCCAGAAGTGTTCGAGTTTTTTCTCTAAAAGAGCAAATTTCTCCAGCGTGGCATGTCCCGCTGTTCTCTTGGGTGCAACACACTCATCGAGGAGGGGGACGGACACGATATCTGCTTCCAGTACGCTGGGGCAGATATTGTGGATACGTCCTGCCCGCAGTGCGGGCGGTGACGATTCAGACGTTGCGTCATGGGTGGCTGTGTTCCCATGGGACTCAGCCACCACCTTGTCTGCTTCCCGTTTCGTGACGGCAGGACTACGGCCGACTACGAGCAGCGAGGGTGATATGAGGATTACTGTGAGCGCTAATCCGTCAACCACTGGCTCGCGGACCGTTCGCACCTCGCTTTGCTCGTCTGACCGTTCCCCATAAGACGGTCCGCCGTCTTATTCCTCAATTACGTATCGGACACGGTACGTGATGATGAGGTGTCTGTTGCAGCATCGGAGGGTGACTTACTGGCATCAGACTCCGACGATTCCTTGAAGCTCCCTCCCTCGGGGGGTCGAGATCAGGAGGAAACGGATGTTGAAATGTCAGCCATGCTTTCCCGGGCCGTCGGCTTTGGGTTGCGGTGCACCGCACTGCCTCTCCCAACGCTCGCGGCTGAATACACGGTACATCAGGCTTGAGAGCGGCTCCAAGCCGCACTCGCCCTCAGTGCCGTGTTCCCCCGGAAGTGCATGAGGAACCTAGTACGACCTGGAACGCCCCCTTCGGCGCGTACACGTCAACTAGTTCCATCACCCTATCTTCCCTCGATGGTGGGGCAGCTAGAGGATACGTCAATGTCCCCCGGGGCTCGACCTAAACTCCCGTCCAAAGCACGTAGGCTTTTCGGCATCTGAGGTGTCGAGAGCTTACTCTGCTGCGGGCCAAGCTGCCCCCTCTCTCAATGCTATGGCCTTCCTGCAGGCCAATGCGCGGAGAGAGCTCCACGAGGGTAAGACCGACCCAGCGCTTATGCAGGAACTCCGCGGCTTCACCGACCTCGCTCTCGGGCGAACAAGGTGATCGCGCGGGCCCTGGGTCGGGCGATGTCCACACTTGTGGTCCAGGAGAGACACCTCTGGCTGAACCTTGCACAGGTGAGTAACTCTGAGAAAGTCCGCTTTCTCGATGCACCCATCTCGCAAGGGGGGGGCTGTTTGGTGATACTGTCGGGTTCGACAGTTAGGGAGCAGATAGAGGATATCACGTATGTCCTCCCCAGCCGCGACTAGACCGCCCTCTGGCCGCCGAAATCCCGTGCACCGTCTGCTTCCCAGCAGCCCTGGTCCTCTTCGAGACATCGAAGAGGAGAACACCACCCCATCAGCAGCTGCGGCGAAAGCCTGCGGCCCTCATGGGAAGACCCCAGGGAGTTCGAGAATACCTTTCTAAAGTTTTTCTCCCTCTCTGGGCGTTTATATCAGCCGCTCTCACCCTCTACACGACGGTGTTCGGCAACTCGACGTTGCGTCACGGCGAGACCCAATGTCGAGGATAATCAGCAGCCTAAGCACTCTCAATCGACGGTGCTTTGTGCCATATATCGTCTGGGTATTTTCACAGCCGCTCTCACCCTCTACACGACGGTGTTCGGCAACTCGACATTGCGGCAAGACCCAATGTCGAGGATAATCAGCAGCCTAAGCACTCTCAATCGACGGTGCTTTGTGCCACATATCGTCTAGAAATTATCACAGCCGCTCTCACCCTCTACACGACGGTGTTCGGCAACTCGACGTTGCAGCGAGACCCAATGTCGAGGATAATCATCAGCCCAAGCACTCTCATTCGATGGTGCGTTGTGCTACATCTTCGCCAGACAGGTAAAACTGCAGTGCCGATCTCCTCCCCGGGGGTCCCCCCCCACGGTGAGGGATCCGTACTGCCAGCCATCGAACCACCCCCGGGAGGTCGATGAAGCAGAACGTACCCCTAGCCTCCCTGTCGGTCCCTGGGAGCCTGACAAGAGCTTCCCAAACCGTCACGGTGACTTCGGGATACGGTCCGTCTCGGCTACGCGATCCACTCCCCGGACGCCCGCCCAAGTTTCGGGGCATCCTCTTAACCTCAGCAGAGGCAAGGATGCCCCGTGCTTCGGGCCGAGGTCGCCACCCCTCTGGTGAGGAAGCGATCGTGCTCGTCCCTCTAGCCTAGATGTTCAACGGGTTTTACAGCCTGTACTTCATTGTCCCCAAAAGAGCGGGGGTCGCTAGATCTGCGTACCCTGAACAGGCACCTACTCAAGCTGCTGTTCAGGATGCTCACGCAGAAGCGCATCCTGGCATCTGTCAGATGTCAAGATGGATTCATGGCAATCGACCTGAAGGAGGCTTACTTTCATGTCTCTTCTCCCTCATCATCGCCCATTCCTACGGTTCGCTTTCGAGGGTCAGGCATATTAGTACAGAGTCCTCCCCTTCGGTCTGTCCCTGTCCCCACGAGTCTTCACGAAGATCGTGGAAGCCGCCCTCACTCCCCTCAGGGAGAGAGGTGTGCGGGTACTAAACTATCTCGACGACTGGCTCTTTTGACACACTCGTGAGATCTGTTATGTACACACAGGGACCTAGTGCTTCGGCACCTAGATCGATTGGGACCACAGGACAACTGAAAAGGAGCAAGCTCTCCTCTGTGCAGAACATACTCTTTTTTGGTATGGAACTCAACTCTGTCTCCATTACAGCGCGATTGCACTCAGTCAGTGTTGTACTGCCTGGAATTTTCAAGCAGTCAGCGGGAGGAGGCTCCTGGGTACATGGCATCCTCGACGGTGGTGATACCCCTCAGGTTGATGCTCATGAGACCGCTCCAACACTGGCTACAGAGTCGAGTTCCCTGGAGAGCGTGGCACACCGGCAGCAGGCGGATGGTGATTACGCTTTTCTGCCGACGCACCCTAACCCCTTGGTCTTCAATGACCTTTTATACGGACGGGGGTCCCTCTCGGGCAGGCGAGACGCGTCAGGGTCGACAGACGCCTCCCTGCAGGGTTGGGGTGCCGTGTGCAACGGGCACGCAGTGTCAGGGCGATGGACGGGCCCCCGCCTGCGCAGGCATTCAATTGCCTAGAGTTGTTGGATGTGCTACCCGCACTGAAGGGGTTACAACCTCTTGTGCAGAACGAGCACGTGCTGGTCCGGTCGGACTGCACAACTGCCGTAGCGTGTTTTACCGCCAGGGTGGCGTTCGCTTATGGCAGCTAACACGACTCGCCCGACGCCTCCTCCTGTGGAGTCCGCAGGGCCACACATATCCCAGGTGACCTGAACCAGACAGCCGATGTGCTCTCTCGTCAGTTACGCCTCGCGGAGAGTGGCGACTCCACCCCCGCGTAGCCAGCTCATTGGGGACAGTCAGGGCGGGCTCAGGTAGACCCCTTCGCCTCCCTGGACACCACCCATTGCCGCTAAGGTACTCCCTGCCTCGGCACGGAGGCTCTAGCGCACAGCTGGCCGTGGGACAAGCGGAAGTACGTCTTCCCCCAGTGAGCCTCACTGCACAGACCCTGTGCAAGGTCAGGGAAGAGGAGCATCAAGTGTACTAGTTGCGCCATACTGGCCCAACCGGACTTGGTTCTCGGAGCTAATGCTCTTGACGACAGCTCCCCCCTGGCCGATTCCCCTGACGAAGGACCTGCTTTCCCAGGGGAAGGGCACGTTATGGCATCACGGGCTAGACCTCTGGAACCTCCATGTCTGGCCCCTGGACGGAACGAGGAGATCCTGAGTGGCCTAACCCCTGCGGCGGTTAAGACCACTACTCAGGCTAGGGCCCTGGCCACTAGGTGACGATACGCCTAGTGGTGCCTCTTCTCATCCTGGTGCTCTTCTCGAGAAGAAGACCCGCGGAGTTGCTTGATCAAGTGGGTGCGGTCCTTCCAGAGACTCGAGAATAATCTCTCCCCTTCCACACTGAACGTGTATGTAGCCGCTGTTGCCGCTCATCACGACCCAGTTGCTGGTAGTCTCTAGGACAGCACAACCTGATCATTTGGTTCCTAAGGGGCGCGGGAAGGCTACCACCTCACCCACGCTCCGTACCCTCTTACGACCTTGATGCGGTCCTGGAGCCCCTCGGAGATGCCGCTCTTTCTCACTTCACGATGAAGACGGCTCTCGGGAGGACGCTCAAGAGGGTAGCGGACCTACAAGCATTCTCCGTGTCCACAGATTGCCTAGAACTCGGGCCCGGTTATTCTCACGCTATCCTGAGACCCCGGCCCGGCTACGTGCCCAAAGTTCCCACCACTCCCCCGAGACACCAGGTGGTGAACTTACAGGCGCTCCCCACCGGGGAGGAAGACCCAACCCCATCCGTGTTGTGTCCAGTACGCGCATTGCGCCTCTGCTTGGACCGCACGCAGAGCCACAGTAGCTCTGAGCAGCTCTTTGTCTGTTTTGGAGATCAGCAGGGAGGGCTGTCTCAAACAGAGATTGGCGCACTGGATCATGGACGCCGTCACTATGGCGTACCTGTCCTAAGATCGCCTATGCCCACTGGGTGAGAGCTCTCTCCACACGGAGTACAGCCTCCTCGTGGGCACTGGCTCGAGGCGCCTCTCTGGCAGACATCTGCAGAGCTGCGGGTTGGGCTACACCCATCACCTTCGCGAGGTCCTACAGCCTCCGCGTAAAACCGGTATCGGCTCGAGTCTTGCAGGCATCAGGCAAGACCGGCGGCCGGTAGGGTGTACGCCTATGACAGTACCTTCCCCCCTTTCTCCTAAGGGGGTCAGCGTACTAACTAGCCTCCCTTCTTCCCCCACTGGGTGAAGAACAGGCACTCCATCCATCACTAGCAAGCACCTCCTGCGGGCGGGCTGGGCAGAGCAGCCCTGCCCCTTAGGCCGGGTATCTCCGGAGTTATTCGCAACATAGCTCTAACCGGACCTAGTGCTACCAGACGTTGCAACCCCCCAGTAGGGCGGTTCCGTCTGATGTATCCTCATGCTGGTTCCCACCTTGGTAACCCATGACCTCCTTAGGTGGACCTCCACCTCGCGGTTAACTCCTTCAGTCCGCACTTTCTTCCCATGAGTTCTCCCCCATCGGTGAGACCATGTTGGTATCTCCACTAGTCTCCTCCCTGTGGTAGGAAGTGGTCTCTGTAGCGCATCCCCCGCTTGAGGAAGTAGCGCTTACCCAGTGGCCTTACGGTTCCGGGCGGCTTCTCGCTGTTAGAGAAACAAGGCCGCCGCCTGTGAGGCCGAAGGTAGGGGCCTTCCCACCTTTCAAGAAAGCTCTGGGACCCCCTACCTACCCACTGGTAGGTTACAATTTCGCGGTAGCGTTCACGGCTGACACGCCCAGGCCAGTCACCGTCGCTTCGTTGAGATTGTGACAGGGCACAGTGTTATGGCGTTTTCCATTGGAACCCCATCTGTCGGTTCGACACAACGTCGAGAGACCGACAGAAAGGGAACGTCTCGGTTACGTTTGTAACCTCGGTTCCCTGATGGAGGGAACGAGACGTTGTGTCCTCTTGCCACAACACGTGCTGTCCACTGCAGCAGTCGTGAGAGGTCTCAGGCTCCTCAGAACTAAGGTGAATGAATGAGGCACGCCGTCTCCCTTTTATACCCGGATATCCGGGGGCGGAATCCGGCATGCAAATTTCATTCGCCAATTTTCATTGGCCTTTTCTAGAGAAGTCGGAAGCGATTGGTTCTCAAGGACGAACCCCATCTGTCGGTTCGACACAACGTCTCGTTCCCTCCATCAGGGAACCGAGGTTACAAACGTAACCGAGACGTTCTGTGTCAATAGAAATTTTGATGGGTATTTTCGTGGAGAATCGAGAATGGTTATTGAATGATTTTCTTACTATACTCTATAATGGGAACGAGTTTACTTCATCAACCTTTTGGGATTTTTAAGATGCAAAAAAAAGAAATATTTTATGTCAACTAGTAATTTTGGTTTATATAAACTTGATTTGTCTACTGCAAGTGGAGCCTTGCAAGCTGCTGTGGGATGAAACATTTGAGTGTGAACACTTTCTAGCTGCCATCAGTAACAGTACAGTAACAAAGTGCAGCATAGTCAATTCAACATTTTCATGAAATTTACACAAATGTTGACTGTCTGTGTTTGTATCAGATTGATTTGCTTATTCAGGAAACCAGTCGATTGCTGCAGCTAACTATCGAACATGATCCACATGACCTCGGGCGTCCTATGGACCAGACCGATGGTCCCATGCCCCTGTCTGAAGGGTCCAGTCCCATCACCCCCATCACACGACCCCCGAGTCAGGACATCAATAACCTACGGTCACGCATGATCACGTAAACCTCAATATTCACTTCAACTACATATTGATACAATGTCTTAAATGAAATCTTGAGGAATATATTATGTATGGTTACACTTTATTTTAAGATGTCTGTGATACAGTGCATACATACATACGAGTACTGACTACTTACCATACTGCAGTTTTTAGTGAATGGTTAGTTGCATGGAATTATGGTCAATTGTTGCATATAGTTGCTACTGTGTAGTAGGTACATGTAACATGTAAGAAAGACACTGTAAAATAAAGTGTCTCTCTCTGAATACGATAGAGACCTGATCAAATAGTGCAATCATCTGTTAATGTTTTGTCATGTAGTGTTTTGTCAAATGTTTAATGCTCACTCATTTTTTGTTCACATTGGATAAAATGGCATGTGCATGTGCATGTTTTAAATAGGTCACATGACGTGGCAAATTAATTTAAACATATTGATATTAAGTACATTTAAGTACCAGTTCGATAGCTTAATAAAAATGCTTCAAAAGCATCAAGCTTTCATAACAGACATCAACATGAGGACTCATGGTAAAACATTACTTTATCAGTCAAACAAGTACACTGAAACCGTGATAGCAATAATTACATTAATTATTTGTATGTATAATTAGCAATTTGCCCTTTTAATAATAATTTATAATGTGATATTGCATTTTATGTGGAAATGAAATGAACAGTTGATGTGTTTTGTTTCTGCAGGCGCAGCTACAGTATTGACAAATCCCCAAGCTCCAGTAACACGCCATCACCAATGTCTCTGAGGAAAGACATCGGCCGTTCAGAGTCACTGCGAGTCATGTCCAACCACATGCACCGAATATTCAGAGCCTCCGACCTGATCCATGGAGAGGTGCTGGGGAAGGGCTGCTTCGGCCAGGCCATAAAGGTGAGCGCACACATGCTCTCCCACTGTCATTTTACTCTCGCACATGTTTGTGAATGTTCTGCATGCATGAAATAATGTGCAGTAGGCCTATACAGCCATAGCACACAGGCTTATCTTGGCTCACTCGCGAGATCTGTCGTGTATGCACAGGGACCTTGTGCTCCGGCACCTCGACCGATTGGGCCCACAGGTCAACTGGGACAAGAGCGAGCTCTCCCCTGCGCAGAACATCTCTTATCTCGGTATGGGACTGGACTCTGTTACTATGCGAGTCCGCCCAGTCAATGCTGCGCTGTCTTACTCTCGTCAGGCAACACTTGGCGGTCCCACTGAAACTTTTTCAGAGGCTCCTGGGGCATATGGCGTCCTCGACGGTAGTTGTGCCGCTTGGGTTGATGCATATGAGACCGCTTCAGAGTCGGGTTCCTTGGAGAGCGTGGCACACGGAATCATGGAATATCTAGAATATCATTATAAGCTGTAGCATTAGGGCAGTCGTGGCCTAACGGTTAGAGAGTCGGAATCATGACCAGAAGGTTGCCGGTTCGATCCTCAGGGCCAGTGGGTAGCAACTGATGTGTATGGGATGAATTTAATATCAAAATGATTAACAAATGCATGCACAGTCATCCGTGAACGTGATACAAGTTACACTTGTATTTTACTATTCACAAACAAATGCCGTATGATTTGAATCTGTGAAATTTAGATTGTAATAAACATGAGGCGATTTGTACAAATAGAGACAGATTTGTGAATACAATGTTTTATTTTGTGTTCATGTATAATCATTTTGCGCATACCAATGAGAAGTTGTGCATTTGTGTATCCTGCAGCGCGCGTCCATTCATCCTGTTCTGTGCATTCGGATTTTGAGACATTCTTTACGCGGTTTTGCATTGGACAATCCACACACAAACAACTTCAGATCCACGCACAACCGTGCATAAACTACCACCTACCACTAGATGGCAGTCTCAGCGATGCAGAGGTTTGCGGCAGAGGTTGCGCTAGACTTTTTCATTGTCAGTCATTTTGACGAACAGGCTCATAAAAAATCTCTCATAATCTATTTTTACCCGTCACTATGGTCCAAGGTTGATGTTACGTGCTAATTAGCATGTTTGTGACATCATCACTATGTACATGTGTTTACTCTCTGAACTGAATACCCAATAAAGTCGTTCACATATTTAATGTTTCTGTTGTCAGACATAAAACAATAATTACAGACAAATGTTTATAATCATAACAGTAACAATGACAGGTGCTTGTAAACGCTGTTTTGTAATCATTTATTAATTCACTTACAAGTTACTTTAAGATGCTGTTTTGTTATGAATGTGCTGCTTCTGCCGCTCACTGAACGGAAAAGACGCAGAGAAACATTTTCCCCCTAATTAAAGTTAAGGTTTATCCAAAATAACGATAGTCGCTATCTCTCTGAAGGAAAAAAGTCTGTAAACACCACACCACTGTGCGCGCCTGTGTGTATGTGTGAGCACGCGACGCGGGGGTCTGATTAAGTGACAGATGCATGCATTGCAGAATCAGATCCTCAAACAACGTTATCGTTGTGTTATTATGAAAATGTAAAAATATTTTCAGCTCGTTTTGAAACTATCGCGAAACAGATTAGACGGTGAAACGAACTGAAAATATTTTTACACTTTTTATAATAACACAGCGATAACGTTCAAAATGACTGAAAATGAAAAAGTCTAGCGCAACCTAGCTGCCGCAAACCTCTGCATCGCTCCGTGAGGCCGTAGTTTATGCACGGTTGTGTGTGGATCTGAAGTTGTTTGGATTGTCCAATGCAAAACCGCGTAAAGAACGTCTCAAAATCCGAATGCACAGAACAGGATGAATGGACGCGCGCTGCAGGATACACAAATGCACAACTTCTCATTGGTATGCGCAAAATGATTATACATGAACACAAAATAAAACATTGTATTCACAAATCTGTCTCTATTTGTACAAATCGCCTCATGTTTATTACAATCTAAATTTCACAGATTCAAATCATACAGCATTTGTTTGTGAATAGTAAAATACAAGTGTAACTTGTATCACGTTCACGGATGACTGTGCATGCATTTGTTAATCATTTTGATCAAATTCATCCCATAGAGGTGCCCTTCACCTTACCCCTACTTGCCCCCGGGTGCTGCAGTTATAGCTGCCCACTGCTCCGGGTGTACGTGTGTTCACTACTCTCTGGATGGGTTAAATGCAGAGGTCACATTTCGGGTATGGGTCACCATACCTGACAAATAGGTCACTTTCACTTCACTTTCACTAAATGGTTAGTTCGCTGAAAAATGTAAATTATTTCATTATTTACTCACCCTCATGTTGTTCTGAACCTTTAAGACGCGCCTTCGAAACCCAAATTAAGATCCAGCTTCCAGGCCTCCCCATAGACATTGTAGTATTTGTGCAAAAGAAACACAAATAATGGCTTTAATCAACAAACTCTTTCCTGTCAGTCTCCGACGCAAGTTCACGAATGCATTTCAACGCAGGTTGTGCGCCAAACGCTGCATGTGTCTGTAGTGTTTGCGTCTGCTTACTCTGCTTGTAAACACAGTGTAGCGCTTCCGGGTTGTAAATCAGAATGTCGGGGTCTGCCACCACGCATGCGGCGTTCAGTGCACAACCTGGATGCTCATGCATTGAAGTTCTCTGAGACTGACAGGGATGTGAAACTATGTTGATTTAAGTCTTTATTTTTGTTTCTTTTGCACACATAATGTATTTCCGTTGCTTCATAAAATTTCTATTGAACCACCATGATCACATGAACCATTTTTACGATGTCTTTATTACTTTTCTGGACTTTGACACTGACAATTACTACAATGTCTATGGGAGGCTTGGAAGCTGGATGGATGTCATCAAAACGATCCTAATTTTGGTTTCGAAGACGCACGGAGGTCTTGACGGTTTAGAACGACATGAGGGACAAAATATTACATTTTTGGCTCACAGAAACGACTACAGGGGTTAAGCAATATTTTTATCCAGTGTAACTGAATGCCCCTTAAACATGCAATATAACGAGGTCGTGTGACAAACATGCTGCATACTGCTATTGTTGTTGCGTGTTGTTCCTGTACAAAAAAACAGAAGGCAGTAAACAGTGTACAGTATATTGGACAGTATGAAGTACACACATCTGTTGGTCCCACATGTTGATGACATCATGGCTTGTGTCATTATCAGGTGACTCACAGGGAGACAGGGGAGGTGATGGTGATGAAGGAGCTCATTCGCTTTGATGAAGAAACACAAAGGACCTTCCTTAAAGAGGTGTGTATTCAGAGGAATGACTGCCACTATAGCATACACAGGGTTGAAGAGTGACAGATTACATGTAACAGCGTTATGTAATCAGTATGCAAAAAAGTAGTAACTGTAATTTGCTACAGTTACGTAAAAAACATAGTAATCAGATTACAATTACATTTTGTAAAAAAAGGAATACTGTCAAGATTACAGTGCTTTAATTTGAAACTAAATAAATCAGTATTTTGTCATAATACATCTTTTTGAGGGCTGCTTGATTATACAGTAGTTTCTGGTTCTGTTGTCAGTGATGACTCACGTGAGCCACCTGCTGGCACATGCACAAATAACATGTCTCAAACGCAGATTGAATCGCAGCTTTTTTTAATAAGAAAAGGCAAAAACATGGTTGTACAGTGCAAACTAGGCCTTCCAGCTAAAAACACTTTCTTTGTCATGGGTTAAAACTATATGACATTTTCTTAAATATTTTGCATCAAATACCTTTCATTTTGGACCAAATCCTTAATAAATACAAGTTGATTTTTAATATTTCTTCTTAATTTACTCTTTATATACAGTATGAGATGAATCTTGTAGGAATCCAAAAGTAATCAGATTACATTACTTTCATATGTTGGTGCTTGCTTGGATTAAAGGGATAGTTCATCCAAAAATGAAAATTCTGTCATTATTTACTCACGCTCAAGTTGCTCCAAACCTGTAAACATTTATTTGTTCTGTTGAACACAGTGAAAGATAGGTTAGTTCACGTATCGATACCAGCTGCGCGTTCTTGCTCTCTCTCCTTTTTCCGACAGTAAATTGACACACACTGCACGTGAACGCAGTGACAACAGAGCCCCGCCTCCTCTCACAGACTTGACTCGTTTGCGGCAGTTAAATAGTGTTAATGTTAGAAAAGATGGCCAGTGCAGAGTCTCAGTAACACATCTGGCGCTTGGTGCACGCTCATTTACGTTTCCCATGTTTACCATAGCGCTCTATGTATGTGGGCTGATCAATAATTTCATCCGCTTGTCTCATTCGCTCCGATTAAAATGATGGTTGAAATGATGCTGGTGTGCGGGTAAAGTCTCCGCAACAGTTCTCGCGTGTGATACACATTTGCACTTCTATGTTTACCATAGTGCTCTATGTATGTGCGCTGATGAATGATTTCATCCGCTTGTCTCATTCGCTCCAGTTAAACGTCGTTAATGTTAGAGAGATGGCCAGTGCGGAGTCTCCACAACAGTTTTTGCGTTTAAAGTTTGCGTTTCTGTCTCTATGTGCGCTGATCAATGATTATATGTGAATAAAAGCCAAATTAACATTTGTTAATCATATAAATGTACTAACTAGCATTAACAAACAACGAATGAGCAATACATTTGTTCAAGTATTTATTAATCTCTTTTAAATGTTAGTTAAAAAATTCATGACAGAATTTTTGTTTTTGGGTGAACTATTCCTTTAAGTCACTGAATACTTTTTTATGAAGTAATTAGTAACTGTAACCCTTACACAGGGCTGTACATTAACTTTCTTTGCATGTAGCACTGGTGCTAGAGAGGTTTAAAGTTTTGTAGCACAGGCCAAACAGTTGTAGCACAAGTGTAAAACATCTGTTATATTAGAAAAAATATACACATCAAAATATTTATGTGTAGTTTATCACATAAATAGGCAGGTAACTGATAAAGGACGTTAATGTTACAGTTGGGCAAATTAGGGCCATGTAATTTAGTTTTTCCCATGTTTCTTTTTCTGTTTAAATTTCTGTTTAGAGTTCTGAGTTTTCCATTCTTTTACTATAATTATATATTTATCCACATACTGTAGTACACTATTATATTATTTACTATGGTAAACTGCAGTAAAATTCCTCCTTTTGCAGATACAATAATGTTTTTGAACCTTACTATAAGAAGCATTAGTTTAGTAAATAAGAGTAAGTATACTCTAGTGCAGTGGTTCTCAAACTTTTTCGTTGTAAGGCCCCCTTTGTGTTAAGTGCATCGCTTTGCGGCCCCCCATATAAAGACGTATAATCTTAAACTTAGAATTTGAATTAAACCAAAAACATTCAGTTATACAATGCTGGAACCTCAATTCGTTTGGTTGATGGTGTCATTTTTCTGATGTTTCATTGCATAAAATCTATGATAAATTTCTATATTTCATAAAATGCCACAAAATCTGCCCCCAGTTTGAGAACCACTGCTCTAGTGTTTATGTAGTTTATCAGTTTACTACTAGAATAGTACAATTTACTAAACGTTATAATACAGTACAGTGTTTTTAATCTGGATGTTCAAGCTAACCAGACTTTTATTTTGACGGGTCGTCGCAAAGAGAGTGTGGTTGATGATGGCTTTTTTCAAACATTAGGTGCGTTTTACATGGAGCATTGTAATCGGTTTAAAAGTCCAATCCGAATGAAAATGCTCCATATAAACACCTCAATCGGAATAAAAATGCCCAAACCAAGGAACTTAATATAATTAAGCAGGAAGATTAGAAATGTGGATTTATTCAAAACAGTTTGTGGAAAAAAGCTGGCGCAGCCCATACCATCGAACAAATCCGAAACCGGTGGAAGACTTTGAAGACGGTGTACTTCAAAGCTAAAATGCATAACAGCTTCCAAGTTTGTACAAAACAATCGCGACACGCATAATTAGGGGAACGGGATCTCTGACGGTCTCTTCTTCTGGGGCCAAAAATCTTTCTACCAGTCCACACAGGTGTGAATGACCTGCCACTCATGCAAAAGTTTAGCTTCCATTCCAGGTCGCTAATTTCCAGAAATACAACCCGCTCCTACCAGTCTTTACTACGGACCTTCATCCATACGCTTCTGTTTTTCTGAGGAGGGAGGGGTAGTACTGAGATAGTCCGTAGTAATGGACAGCCGCCAAAAAGGTCACCTTCCTGCGCGCGTCTTTTCCTAACACCTTCCAACGCCAGTATGGCTAAAAACTCACGCTGTTGCTTAAGATTTTAGATTTAGATTCAATTTATTGTCATTGCACATGTACGAAGGTACAAGGCAACGAAATGTGACCTCTGCATTTAACCCATCCAGAGAGTAGTGAACACACGTACCCCCGGAGCAGTGGGCAGCTATCACTGCAGCGCCCGGGGAGCAAGTAGGGGTCAGGTGCCTTGCTCAAGGGCACCTCAGTTGTTACCCGCCGGCCCTGGGAATCGAACCGGCAACCTTCTGGTCATGAGTCCGACTCTCTAACCATTAGGCCACAACTGCCCCTACGCGAACGCAGTCCCCCACTACCAGAAATTATGCAGTCGAGATTCCCACATTTGGGGAATTCGCAGAAGTCCCTTTTAATTAAAAGCAAGACTGTAACGTTACATAAAAATAGCGCGCATAAGAAAACATGAAACTCCATATTGACAGGAATAAAAGGCACATGCTAATGTGCGCAAAATCATTCCGATTAAAAGTGCCCGCACATGTAAACACCATACCAGATTAGATGGCATTGAGTTTATGTGTTCATGTCCTAATACAGTGAGATGCAGACAAATGCATGAGCGTCACACGTGTGTAGTAATACGTTAAACTGTGCAGCTCATTCACATTCACGCAAAACAAGCAGATGACATATTTAAAAAGCCGGATCACGCCTCCGCTATTCCTAACTTGTTTCCACATCGTGGAAATCACAGGGCTCTAAATATGGACTCAGTCCAGCATGAAAACAAGTTTTGAATGCAAAAACATTTAAAATGGCGGTGCACCATTGATTTGCACCACACAAACAAGCATCGCGACAAACACACTTCACACAAACAAGCAGCTCGGTCTAAAACACGTGCAAAACTATATCACATGCGTGCTACACTGGCAAATTTATTCTTCGCACAGATACATTTTTATATACAGGTATATACATAAAGAAGAGTGGGCCAAAATTCCTCCACAGCGATGTGAAAGACTCATCGCGAGCTATCGCAAACGCTTGATTGCAGTTGTTGCTGCCAAGGGTGGCACAACTAGTTATTAGGTTTAGGGGGCAATTACTTTTTCACATAGGGTCAGAAATGTTTGGATTGTTTTTTCCCTTAATAAATAAAACCATCATTTAAAAACTGCATTTTGTATTTACTCTGGTTTTTTTTGAGTAATATAAAAATGTGTTTGATGATCTGAATCATTTAAGCATGACAAATATGCAAAAAACAAAAAATCCGGAAGGGGGAAAGTACTTTTTCACAGCACTGTATATGTCGCACTGTACAGCCAGGGCCGGATTATCCAATGGGCATTATGGGCACAGGCCCAGGGGCCCATGCGCGCTTGGGGCCCAGGCAAGAGAAAACATTTTCACATAACAGCGCCATATTCATTCTGCCGTGCGCTTCTCTCTCCCGCGCACACGGAGGTGCACACACAAAACAGTGTTTCTAAATTAGGAAGTCTGTCTTTTGATTTAATCGGATTTTGTTTAGAAGAAGCACATAGCGACAAATCTAGCGACTTCTTGGATAAACCTTAGCTTTCATTCAGTGAGAAAATATCGCCAGTGCTGCCCCGCGAGCGCAAGGTCTCCCTTTCCCGGCAGGAAGAAGCAGCACCATACGACAGGTAACTCATCAATAAAATGAGTACAAAACAGCGTTTCCAACAACCTGTCACTAGCCGGGTTTCCATCCAAAGTTGCCAATTTAGCTTATGCGCAAAATTGGAATATCGCATAAAACATTTGCGAATAAGCACCGTTTCCATCCAACTAGTCAACTAGTCACTTCCTAATAAACTGGCACTAAATATCAGTAAGAAAAGTAAGAAGCCACTGAATATAATAGTTTTCATATATAATAATACTTGCGCAAACAGACGATTAGAAAACACAATAAATGCGCTGCTTTTGTGGATGTCTGCTGTTCGGGAAACACAGTCGTGACAGTTCTAAGAGGCAATTACAGAATACTTTGACGACTTTGCTCAGGCGTTTAAGAATGACCATCACAACATTTCTGATGCTGTGTAACAAGATCAGTACTCTGGTTAGTCAGGTTACGCCGTCTCATAGTGCAGTTACGTGACTTTTTGGAGGAATTTATTCGGCAAATGCGTTTCCATCTCCTATTATTCGCATTAACAATTTTTCGCAAAGATGAAAAACCACCTCAAGCGATCTTAAAAACTTTTTTGCGAATTAAGGGTTTTTAATTCGAAATTTGGCGTTTCCATCACTCGTGTCTGATGCGAAACTTCAAAATACGAATAAAACCAGAGTGATGGAAACCCGCTTACTGTTATCGACTGTTTGGATATATAAATATGAACAAAGTTCGTCGGTAAATATGCACATGGTTACCATGAGGCTGTGTGAAAGAACAAATAATCGAAATCACCGCTTTTTATTCTAAGTTGTTAGATGATGTCGCGTCATGAACTGACAACAGAAACTGAAAATGTCAATGAGAACGATTTTATTGTTGTAAATATAATGAGTTGATATACCCTCGTGGCTGTCTTAAATCTTAAAAGATTAGAGGTTTTTTTACATTTGGTGGTGTTTCCTTGCCAATTGTGAATTATTTTATATTGATATAATGTTGATCAGTAACTGCCTTTATCTAATAATGAAGGCTAAATATTGGTAATCCACAGTGCTTTTACATACATCGCAAAATGTTTTTAAAAAAAAGATGTCATAATATATATGCTAAATAATACTTATAATACTTGTTAATGTCGTTTACTGTAACACATTACACGCTTACATAACGTGAGTCGAGAGGTGCTTGTTACACAAATAAAGTTTAACAAATGGACAAATTACTCTTGTAGTATAATCATTGACAAAGACTGCCCTGCCCGTTTAGTCTTTGAAAAAATGAAGATGGAAATATTTTAGAATTGCATTTAAGAATATTTTTAAAAACTTTCTGTAATTTATCTGAAGAAAGTTCTTATATTTTCTCTTAAGAACAGTTTTGTGAATCTGGCATGTTTGTGTTGAATTATGGAAGAATCTGATAGAACTGAATTAAAAGGTTGAGGTGGTAGTGTGTGCTTGAATATGCCAGTGAGTTACAGTATGCAGGGAAAGGTCTTAATATTGTTGTTGCTGGTCCAGGAAAGCCTTGTTGCAATCTTGTTGTAAATCCTGTATGATGGGGGATGTGTACAGGTGTTGATATTGTCCTTCAGGTTGTGATCATAGTTTGTAACTTGTCAATGTAATCCTGTAATCCTGAAACATAGAGGTGTTTCATACACATAGTACCCTAGGCTAATTTAAAACTTTATTGTGCGCATGTGTGTGTATGGGGGGGTCCATAACACACTTGTGCCCAGGGGCCTCTGAGTTCTTAATCCGGGCCTGTGTACAGCCCTGCCCTTCCAGTACCATAATTAATCTGCAGAAGGTCGTCTCCTCAAATCATCATTTAGCCAGCTGATGCACCAGGGTAAATGAGGGGTTATACTATGAAGACACTGCAGGTTTGGCAGATGATAGTTTAATTTCTACAACAGCACTTGTTTGTCTTTCATCAGTTTATAATGCATTATAAAGCAGCTCTTGTGTTGCACTGATGTTGCACTCTGCTGGAAATGTAAGAGTTTTTCCGGAAGTGCTTCTTGGAAATGGAAATGTTAATAAGATAAAACAAACAAGATGAAGAAAATGTACTGTGCATTAGGATTAAATGGTCTTTAAAAATGGAGATGTATTGTACTTATGAGCAGATGAGTTTACAGATTTGAAGATTTTTTTAATATTATTAATATCAGCTTGTGTTATTTGTTAATGTATAATACTGTGTATAATTGTCTTAACTGAAGACTTGTGTGTTTGTGCTGTGTTATGTGCGCAGGTGAAAGTAATGAGATGTTTGGATCATCCTAATGTCCTGAAGTTCATCGGTGTCCTCTACAAAGACAAACGGCTCAACTTTATTGCCGAATACATCAAAGGAGGAACGCTGAGAGAAATAATCAAGAAAATGGTGTGTGTTTGTGTAGCGAACCTGACAAATGTTGCATTTAATGCATTCCTGTTAATATGCGCTGTTCTGTGATTGAACAGGATAGCAGTTATCCGTGGAAACAGAGAGTCAGTTTTGCCAAGGACATCGCCTCTGGCATGGTGAGTGAACTCTATAACCAGGGTGTGATTTTCCGGGGGATGTGGGGATTTCCCCACTCTGGTCTTTTTATCTGTGCTTCTGCTGAAATAATTGTCTCCCGTCTACATGCGTCACAACTGTCATGATTACAATGAAACAATGGAAGTATCCATTAAAGCATGGGTCTTAAACCGGGGGTCCGCGTTGGAACTGCAAGGGTCCGCTAATTACTGTTTACTCACAGGCAACTTTTTGTTAAAAATGTAAAGCATGGGTACAGAAATATTACAACCAATGTTCTCTTTAAGTTGCGTACGTGTGCCGCGACCGTGCGGACTCATTGAAGCTCCCGCAGATTGCAATTTTAACTTGCGTGCGGACAAGCACATCCATTCAGGCAGCAGAAGCGATAGAAGAAACGTTACATCTGTATCATAAAAACCGGTAGGGCCTAAATCAAATAGAAGTACCCATGTCTTTCTTTAAAGACTGTGGGTTTAGAATCAGTGCAGTCTATCTCTCCCTTCTGATAAATTCAGATTACGCATGAAAGGAGTTGCGTGCAAATAAAGTGCATTCTCATATATTTCTGAACTTCTGTTCAAATTTGTTAAAGCTGTAAAGCGCTAATTTGACAGGCAAATGACACCACACCGCTTCTGCATTTTAAACTCTGACATGAACTATGAAAAACTATCGTACGTGTTTAAAATCAATGAAACGCGCACCGTGTGTCAAGAATCTCAGGGGAGAGAAGAACCCAGATGCAGGCAGGCAGTGAAGGGGTTAACAAGCAAGATTTCAATTTAAACACAAAGGGAGAGAAACAAAACACCCACGAGGGGGTAAACGACAAGGTGACAAAATAATAATACAAACACCAGGACCAAGGCTAACTAAACACTAAACTAGACAATACTTAGACAAAGACTAAACTAAACACTTACTAAGATGGGGAAAACAGGAACACAGCAAACAGGGAGCACATGGAACGTAAGGCTGACATCAAACACGGGTAGGCACGACAAACGTACAATGACCGAGCACAGGACAATGAAACAAGAGGGCATATATAGGCAAGACAAACTAGGGATAATGACAAAGGGCAGGTGGGAAACATTAGACAAGGCAGGGAAGCAATACATGAAACGAGAGGGGCGGGGCCAATGACGAGACACGAGAAAACACATGAGATGTACAAACGTAAACAACTCATGGCTTTCTCACATAAAACCTAAGGCTTTGTCATGGCTCTGCCACAGGACCAAGAAAACATGACTAATAGAGGCAGAGCCATGACACCGTGTAGTACTGATGGTGCACGTCAAAAAAGTTGCCCCAAAAATAATGCGGACTCGTTGCATGTTGCACTCCTTAGTCTGATATGATGCTCTGCAGAAAAAAACTCGTGAATTTTCCTGTAACCGCCGTGACAATGCTGATCCACGAGAAAGACCACGGAGCTCAGAATTATAAAATAGCGGTGTGTTCTGCAACACACAGAGAAGCGAGAGAAAAAAAGAATTAAACTTAATAAAACAGCCTGCTTTTACAACAGAATGCATAACATCTGCACTGATTTCTTACGCATCCAGAGACAACCTCTACCGCCACTAGAATAGTCTTTGTACCATTAACCAGGGTCAGTCATTACATTGAAGCCTTAATAAGAAAAAGGTTCAGGATAAGTAAATGTTTAACTGTCCATCTCACAGTAAAATGAAAATATATGATGCTGCAAATCCCTTAAAATAATCAAACAATCTATATTAATAATAAAAAGAATGCACAGAAAAGTATGTATGTGTAACCCACAGTCGCTTTCGGATGATACCGTGTTATCTACAAAAGCAAGGCTACTGACAAACTACGCCACCCCAATTTAACAGGAAGGGGAACCTGAATGATTTATGCACACAGGTAGTCCAAATCAATGAACCAAGAGTCACAGAGCACCAAACAGAGTCATTTAAATCTTCATGATTTATTATAAATAAATTAGAAAAGATCGATGATCTAAAACACAAAAGACACAACAGTAGTCCATTAGAGGTTCAATCAACAGTCAACATTTATCAGGGTCCACAAGTAAAATAAATACATCAAATAGCCACAGTACAGAAGGACTAATATAAACACGACAAGACCAAACCAACTCAAATGTGCTCAAAGAAATATACAACCCAAATGTGAAAACCACCTAAGCAAAGAAAACTTCTGTATGTGGGAAAAGAAATGTAAAACAATTACTACCCTGGATAATCCATGCAATGTGACTATGCATTGATTAGTAATGGTCTACCTCACAGGACTAAAATAAAAAAAAAGAACTTTAACAAACAAAACAATAGAAATAACGTGGGGAAAAGAAAACAGTGGCTCTCGGATACGACAGTCTATCCAGAGCCTGCAAATAAAACAACATTAAATATACAATACATTAAACTTTTCTCTTTAAAATAACCATGCATCCAATACAAACTATTTCTATATAACCATTAGAAATTAATATACAATGCTTACACCTCTTGAAAGTCTGATTGAATGAACTGTAAGAGCAGGCCACCTCATAGAAAGGAGAAACGCTGTAAACGGCCACACGACGAGCCGCCTCGTGAAAGGGAGAGACCTTGTGTTGCTGGGCTATCAAAACCAACCACCTCACTAAAGAGGAAAAGTATTAACAAGCATGATAAATATAAAACCAAAATAATCACCTAAAATGTTGCCCAATCCTTTTATACTCAACACAATTAAGTCACTGATACATGACTTCCTTTCTCCCAGTTACACAATCATTCCCCAAATATCAGATAAATACATACATATATATATGTATATATATATATATATATATATATATATATATACACACACACCGTACCTTGAATAATGAAATTAATACCACTAGACTGGTAGAAGCCACCTCTTTCGTACAGGAGACGAGCATCGCACACGGCGTCTCCTAGAAACCCCGAATTGCATTTAAGAGATAATTTTATAAACTACTTTAAAAGTATGCATATCCAACTGCGGTCAGGCCAGCCTCCACTTTGAAAATGACTGTCAAGCCAGCCCTCACGGTGGTTTTCTGTGCGCGCATGTATGACAGATTGCGGTAGGAGCAAAGGACAAATTTCAGGAGGACAAATTTCAAAATAAAAGTGGTTTCACACGCTATCATTTGCTAGTGTTTTCCCGGTTGCAAGTGATGTTGCTAGTGCAATGAGAGACTATGTTAAAGGGTTGCTATGCAGTTTCTATGATGTTCTGGGTGATTTCTAGGCCGTTGATGAGATATTTTGGTGGTTGTAAGAGTGTTGCTATGTAGTTTCTATGATGTTCTGGGTGATTTCTAGGCCATTGATAAGGTATTTTGGTGGTTGTAAGAGTGTTGCTATGCAGTTTGTGTGGCGTTCTCTGTATGGTTGCTAGGTCATTGCTAAGGCATTCTGGTGGTTGGTTTTGGCCTAGTGGGGAAGTTGTGGCCTGGTGGTTAGAGAGTCAGACTCGTAACCAAAAAGTCATGGCTGTCCTCTGCTCCGGGTGTGTGTGTTCACGACTCACATGATAGGTTGAATGCAGAGGTCACATTTCGGTTATGGCTGACCATGAAATAACTAAAAATAACTGACAAATAGATAACTTTTAATACACAATATCAGGACTGTCTGATGTAATGTTCTAAATACCTCCCCAAATGTCCCAAATAAGCGTTTTTTTTTTCTATATGTTCAGATAGCTGATAAAAGGAAACTACCTGTTTTGTGAAAATGATTTCACCTCATATTCATAGTACACCATCTCAGATTGTCCATCATACAATATCAGGACAGTCTGATGTGGTGTTTTTAAGTAAAAGTCCCCTGAATATCCTATATACACTGTTTTTTCCTATATGTTCAGATAGGTGTTAAAAGGAAACTACCTGTTTTGTGAAAGTGATTTCACCTCATATTCATAGTACACCATCTCAGATTGTCCATCATACAATATCAGGACAGTCTGATGTGGTGTTTTTAAGTAAAAGTCCCCTGAATATCCTATATACACTGTTTTTTCCTATATGTTCAGATAGGTGTTAAAAGGAAACTACCTATTTTGTGAAAGTGATTTCACCTCATATTCATAGTACACCATCTCAGATTGTCCATCATACAATATCAGGACTGTCTGATGTGGTGTTTTTAAGTAAAAGTCCCCTGAATATCCTATATACACTGTTTTTTTTCTATATGTTCAGATAGCTGTTAAAAGGAAACTACCTGTTTTGTGAAAGTGATTTCACCTCAGAATCATAGTACACCATCTCATATTGTCCATCATACAATATCAGGACAGTCTGGTGTGGTGTTTTTAAATAAAAGTCCCTCAAATGTCCAATTTATGCTGTTTTTTTCTATACGTTCAGATAGGTGTTAAAAGGAAACTACCTGTTTTGTGAAAGTGATTTCACCTCATATTCATAGTACACCACGTCAGATTGTCCATCATAGAATATCAGGACAGTCTGATGTGGTGTTTTTAAATAAAATTCCCCTGAATATCCTAAATACAGTGTTTTTTTTATATGTTCAGATAGCTGATAAAAGGAAACTACCTGTTTTGTGAAAATGATTTCACGTCATATTCATAGTACACCATCTCATATTGTCCAGGACTTTTATTTAAAAACACCACATCAGACTGTCCTGATATTGTATGATGGACAATATGAGATGGTATACTATGATTCTGAGGTGAAATTACTTTCACAAAACAGGTAGTTTCCTTTTAACACCTATCTGAACATATAGAAAAAAACAGTGTATATAGGATATTCAGGGGAATTTTAATTAAAAACACCACATCAGACTGTCCTGATATTGTATGATGGACAATCTGACGTGGTGTACTATGAATATGAGGTGAAATCACTTTCACAAAACAGGTAGTTTCCTTTTAACACCTATGTGAACATATAGAAAAAAACAGCATAAATTGGACATTTGAGGGACTTTTATTTAAAAACACCACATCAGACTGTCCTGATATTGTATGATGGACAATATGAGATGGTGTACTATGATTCTGAGGTGAAATCATTTTCACAAAACAAGTAGTTTCCTTTTATCAGCTATCTGAACATATAGAAAAAAAACAGCTTCTATGGGACATTTGGGGGGGTATTTAAAACATCACATCAGACAGTCCTGATATTGTGTATTAAGAGTTATCTATTTGTCAGTTATTTTTAGTTATTTCATGGTCAGCCATAACCGAAATGTGACCTCTGCATTCAACCTATCATGTGAGTTATGAACACACACACCCGGAGCAGAGGACAGCCATGACTTTTTGGTTACGAGTCTGACTCTCTAACCACCAGGCCACAACTTCCCCACTAGGCCAAAACCAACCACAAGAATGCCTTAGCAACGACCTAGCAACCACACAGAGAACGCCACACAAACTGCATAGCAACACTCTTACAACCACCAAAATACCTTATCAATGGCCTAGAAATAATCACCCAGAACATCATAGAAACTACATAGCAATACTCTTACAACCACCAAAATACCTCATCAACGGCCTAGAAATCACCCAGAACATCATAGAAACTGCATAGCAACCCTTTAACATAGTCTCTCATTGCACTAGCAACATCACTTGCAACCGGAAAAACACTAGCAAATGATAGTGTGCGAAACCGCTTTTAATTTGAAATTTGTCCTCCCGCGCTCCTACCGCAATCTGTCATATATGCGCGCACAGAAAACCACCGTGAGGGCTGGCTTGACAGTCATTTTCAAAGTCGAGGCTGGCCTGACCGCAGTCGAATACAACACTTACGTTCTTAAACAGAAGTCACCTACAGCTCTTCCAATCGGCAATCCAGGGGAGAACAACTGACGCGTGCGCTCGCAGAGATGAGAACAAATGATTATGAAGGCATTATAATGCCATAAAGAAACGAGCGCAATGCTGATGCTGGCATATGGCAAGCCGATGGTGTCAGAATTACGCCATAGATTAAACGCGTTTATATCCGAACGCCGTTTTTGACGGCGTTTTAAACAGTATTTGCGCCGCAAAATACGGCGTCGCGATTCCAAACGCCGTAAAAAACGCGCGAAAAGTCGTTCATAACGCCGTATTTAACGGCATTCTAAGGCGCTTGAAAAGCACCGCCTTTTGCGCCGCTGTCTTGCCATATGACGGCGTAAAAAACGCCGTTTTGGTTGCACAGAGCGCACGTTATTTACGGCGTTTTGTGTGTCGTATAATGAGCCCCTCCCGCTGATTTCCGCAGCCAGTAAATTCGAACTGTTCTCACCCAGTCACTGATGAACTGAGCCAGACCAGAGCAATTTACCACTGATCATTTTACAGGATTTTATTATCTGCGCAGTGTTAACTTTGCTAATATTAAACAAACCATTGCTTGCTTTCCGAAGACGCGACTTCTTCTCTTTGGAAATGTATAGTTACACAACGTGGTCAGCAATTGTATAAAGGCCAACCGATCCCATTTAATGTATCCTGCGTATTACATATAGCGCGTATGGCCTACGTGAAAAGCAAAAAAGCAATCGGTTGAAATACTGTATTAGCTAATTTCCAACACCACAAATCACTCCTGGTATAAGCGAGGTCAGCCAGAGTAAAAAGTAAACTGCATTCCCTTTAAGCAAAGGCTAACTACTGTGAGTGGTGGTCTGCTGGTTAGCGAGATTGACTCGCAATCTATGACAGCATCAAACGTCGGTTTGAGACCCGCTTGATCCATTAGTCAATTTTTACGTAGTTGGTCTTGTTCTGTTTATCTGTATCGCTTGGTCATTTTTAGATTTATATTTCAGTACTTAATGCGTGGTCAGTATGAAAAGAAAGTCTGGAATGAGAGATCTTTTTATAAACCGTATCTGCACTTGATTTTTGCTGCTGAACTCACACATCAGTGGACTTTCGTGCTATAAACAGGACAAACGAACAGTAATAGATTTTACATTTACGCATTTAGCAGGCACTTTTATCCAAAGCGACTTACAGGGGCCTTTTAGTCTATGCATGTCTCTTATCAGTAGCCCATGTGATTTTCGTTTCCATATTACAAAAATTGATTGACTATATATTAGGGCTGTCAATCGATTAAAATATTTAATCGCGATTAATTGCATGATTGTAATGAGTTAACTCGTGATTAATCGCAACTTAATCGCACATTTTTATCCATTATAAATGTACCTTAAATGAATACTTTTCAAGTTTTTAATACTCTAATCAACATGGGCATGGACAAATATTGATGCTTTATGCAAATGTATATTGTTTATTATTAGTGAAACCATACTCAACATAGAGCATGGAGACTAGACATGTTTCAAAGGTCATAGATGTTTTTCAAAGAACTTGTACATGTCTATTAAACACATGAAAAAAAAAACTGGAAAAACACAGGTTCCCATTACTTCTTTCTCTGCACTGAACTATTTACTTACACAAGCATGTTTACATTTTCGCAACTGTGATAGCTCGGTGGAGGCTGTGTGCAATGCAAGGCATATGCTCGAACGGAAGCTGCCTGGCCGCGGCAATCATGTTGCGTGCACTATCGGTGGTCAGTGGGCTAATTTTGAATTCAATATTCCACTGTCTGGCTACCTGCAGAAAGTGCTCAGCGCAAACGTCAGCATAGTGCCTCTCGTCTGTCTTCATGACGGTCAAAGCGTGCGACCGTAGTTTCCAGTGTGTGTCAAAATAATGAGCCGTGACCCCCAGGTAGCTATGGTTACTGAGGGAAGTCCAGTAATCACTGGTGAGCGCAACCGTGTTTGTCTGTCTTATCGCCTCCTCGACTTTCGCTTTCTCCTCTTCGTAAGAGTCGTGAATCTTGCTTGTAACAGTGGCTCTCGAAGGTAGTTCGTATGTGTAATCGTTAGATGCGATGCGAATAATTTCAAGTAGACCCTCATCCTCCACTACATTAACTGGCCTACATGCTGTAGCCACCCATTAAGCTATCGATGTGGTGAGTCTGTTGCTTGTGAAGTTGTCCATCCGTCTCTGCTGAAAACAATCTAGTGTGGTCTGCCGCGAGGAAGAGAGCTCTCTGCATCAGTTGTATGCTTCGCTTCAAGTGATATTTTAAACTCGACGTGCTGCGGTGATAGCTTAATTCACATCGACAATAAATGCAGATCACTTTAGTCTTGTCGACAGAACCATCAGACATCGTTTTATATATGAATTTTACGTTCAGAAGACCTATTTATTTCTCCATTTCTGTTTGCTGCTGCATCGTTTACTTTCTCAAACTACGGGCAAGGCCAAGGTTCAAACAGAAAATGCGCGCTGCGTTAATCGCACGTTAATAAAATTAGTGCCGTTAAAAGGAATTTGCGTTAACGTGTTATTAACGTGTTAATTTTGACAGCCCTACTATATATATATATATACAGTGAGGGAAATAAGTATTTGATCCCCTGCTGATTTTGTAAGTTTGCCTACTTACAAACAAATGAAGGGTCTATGATTTTTATGGTGGGATTATTTTAACTGATAGACACAGAATATAAAAAAAAATCAGGGGAAAAAAATGTTATATAAAGGTTATAAATTGATTTGCATTTCAGTCAGTGAAATAAGTATTTGATCCCCTACCAACTAGCAAGAATTCTGGCTCCACAGATTGGTTATGTGCCTATATGGACCACAGATTAGTCCTGTCACTTTAAGAAAGTACTCCTAAATCAGCTTGTTATGTATATAAAAGATGCCTGCCAACAGAATCTGTATCTTCCAGTTCAACCTCTCCAACACCATGGTCCAGACCAAATAGGTTTTAAAGGATGTCAGCGACAAGATTGGAGACCTGCACAAACCTTGAATAGGCTACAGACAGAAGCTTGGTGAGAAGGAGACAACTGTTGGTGTGATTATTTGGAAATAGAAGATATACAAAATAACTATCAAATGCCCTTGTTCTGGAGCTCCCTGCAATATTTCCCCAATGGGGTAAAGATGATCATGAGAAATGTTAAAGATCAGCCCAGAACTACACGGAAGAAGCCTGTTAATGATTTCAAGACAGTTGGGAACACAGTTAGCAAGCAAAACATTGGTAACACATTGGTAACACGCTATGCCACAGTAGACTGAAATCCTGAAGCACCCGCAAGGTCCTCCTGCCCAAGAAGGCCCGCCTGGCTCGTCTTAAGTTTGACAATGAACATAAAAATGATTCAGAAAAGGCTTTGGCGAAAGTGCTGGCACTGCTGTGAGACCAAAATGGACTCCTGTGTTTGGAGGGAGAGAAATGCTGACTATGAGCCCAAGAACATCATGTCTACAGAGAAGCACAGTGTTGGAAACATTCTGCTTTAGGGCTTTTTCTCTGCTACAGGTATACAGGATGACTTCACCGCATTGAGGGGCTGAGGGACGGGCCCATGTACCGTAAAATCTTGGACGAGAACCTCCTCCCCTTAACTAGGTCACTGAAGATGGGTCATGGATGAGCCTTTAACATGACAAAGACGCAAAACATATTGCCAAGACAACCAAATAGTGGCTTAAGGAGAAGCACATTAAATGTCCTAGCCAGTCTCTAGACCCTAGTCCTATAGAACCTCTGTGAAGGAGGCTAAAACTCCAATTTGCTGAGCGACAGCCAAGAAACCTTAAAGATTGACAGAGGAGTGGACTAAATGTATCCGGACACATGTGCAAACCTGGTGACCAACTATCAGAAATGTCTGACCTCTGTGCTTGCCAACAAGGGTTTCTCCACAAAGTACAAAGTTATGTTTTGCTTGGGGATCAAATACTTATTTCACTGACTGAAATGCAAATCAATTTATAACCTTTATATAACATTTTTTTCCCCTGATTTTTTTAAATATTCTGTGTCTATCAGTTAAAATAAACCCACCATAAAAATTATAGACCCTTCATTTGTTTGTAAGTAGGCAAACTTACAAAATCAGCAGGGGATCAAATACTTATTTCCCTCACTGTATATATATGTTGCGCAATGATTGTAATGTAACAAGCATGAATTTATTAACTAAAATATAACACAGCCCAAGTCAATGCCAAATGCCTTGCCATTTACCTCCGTGAAGATACTGACGCTATCGTGCGTGGAACTGCAAAGAAACTTACAATGAAATGGAAAAAAATATTATTCAGCACATAGAGATTAAGTGCGGGATTCAGGCCCGGCAACCCACTCATGCAGCCTAGCCTGGCGAGAACATGGCAAAATGAGTAGGGATGCGGGCATGCTACTTACAAGCTACAGGAAAAAACAATTTTAAAAAGTTGGTTTGCACAAAGATGGTGGTTATAAGCCTACTGATCCCATTGCTCCGAATAGTAGGCCTAATTAAACGAAATTACATACACAGTAAAAAAATCCTGTTAAAACAGATAAAGTACTGGCAGAAAATTACCAGTACATTTTCCTTTATTTTACAGACATTTCCGTTAATGCTAAAATGTAATTTAATTCAGTGCAAAGTGTAAAATACAAGTGAAATAAAATAATATATTATGTTATTAGATTAAGGTTTGGTAAATTCCGTTAACATAGCTTAATTAGAACGACCTTGCTTGCTCTACAAACACCATGTGCTGTTTTACCTTAAGTGTTTTTGTGTTTGTTTGTTTTTTATAGATTTTCTTCTGTAAAGCTGCTTTTGAACAATGCAAATTGCGAAAAGCGTTATATAAATAAATTAGAATTTTTTTTATGCATGCAGGAAGAAAAAAGCAAAATGGTTCAGAATTACGCAATGCGTTTACATCCAAACGCCATAAAAACTGTGCGAAAAGCTGTCCATAACGCCGTATTAAACGGCGTTTTAAGGTGCCCCGAAAAGCGGCGCCTTTTGCGCCGCTGTCTGGCCATATGACGGCGTAAAAACGCCGTTTTGGTTGCACAGAGCGCGCGTCTTTTACAGCGTTTTGTCTGTTGTATAATGAGCCCCTCCCGCTGATTTCCACAGCCAATAAGTTTGAACTGCTCTCACCCAATCACTGATGAGGTGAGCCAGGATCTAATTCACCATGGCCTTGGTACTAAATCCTTGTAGTGGCCATTGATATTACTATGTTTTGATTAGTGGAATAAAGATTTTTTTGAAAATCCTTTTTTCAAGTGAATTTTATGTAAAAAATTACTGCATCCAATTCCAGCAAATTTGGCACACACCAACTCAAAACCCCCTATCTATAGGTAAAGTCTATGTTTTTTATTTATGTTTATTTTATTCATTTGATTGACATCGAGAGTTAAGGCCTTAAGACCTGGACGGATCAAATATTTCCCCCGGCATGTCACCAAGCATTCACTTGAGACATAATTATGTTTGCGAGACACATACATTCTGATGTGCGCACTTTGGATGTTTCAGTCAGAGTAAGATCATTACCCTTTGCATAACCCTTAACATCAATCAAGTCCCGCACTTTATTACAGTATGTTAATTCCTTTAACGCAATAGTCAGTCTCGCTCTGCTTGATATGCATCTTTTGCAGTAATAATGAATGCACTTTATTTAGCCTACAATAAAGCTGTGTGTTAACATGTATATGCTTTTTAATTATGTTTTTTAAAAGTCTATTCTTTTTTTAAATGCGTCATGCAGAATCGTTCTCATCAGCAGGTGCATCATAAACATCGCCTACACTAAAAAAATCCGTAAAAACAAGGCACAATATACTATATTAATCTGATCATCCAAGTCAAGGGTATTGACAAACAATGTGTCTAAAAATAATAACTAAAAAATTCTGATCTTTCATGTCTTTATTGAACACAGTCATTCAACATTCAAAATGGCAGTGGAAAAGTAAGTGAACCCTTAGAATTAATAACTTGTTGACCCCCCCTTAGCAGCAATAACCTCAACCAGGCGCTTCCTGTAGCTGTGGATCAGACCTGCACATCGTTGAGGAGGAATTTTAGCCCATTCTTCCTGGCAGAACTGCTTTAGCTCGGTCATATTCTTTGGACGTCTCATGTGTATGGCCCTCTTCAAGTCAATCCATAGCATCTCTATTGGGTTGAGGTCTGGGCTCTGACTTGGCCACTCCAAAAGGTGGATATTGTTTTTCTGAAGCCATTCTGTTGTGGACTTGCTCCGGAGTTTTGGGTCGTTGTCCTGTTGCATCACCCACCTTCTACACAGTTTCAGCTGACGTACAGACATTCTCACATTATCCTGAAGAATTGTCTGATATACTTGGGAATTCATCTTCCCCTCAATGATTCCAAGCTGGCCAGGCCCTGATGCAGCAAAGCAGGCTCAAATCATGATGTTTCCTCCACCATACTTTACAGTTGGGATGATGTTTTCATGATGATATGCCGTGCCCTTTCTACGCCAGATGTAGTGCTGTGTGTTCTTTCCAAATAGTTCAAGCTTAGCTTCATCGGTCCACAAAACATTTGGCCAATACCGCTGTGGAGTGTCAATGTGCTCTTTTGCAAACTTCAGGCGTGCAGCAATGTTCTTTTTAGTAAGCAATGGCTTCCTTCGTGGTGTCCTGCCGTGGATACCCTGCTTGTTCAGTGGTTTACGTATTGTAGACTCATGAACAGAGATGTTAGCAAGTTCCAACGATGCCTTCAAATCTTTGGCTGTCATTCGGGGTTGTTTCTTTACCTCATTGATGAGTCTTCGTTGTGCTCTTGGTGTCATTTTGACTGGGCGCCCACTTCTTGGTATAGTAGCAACAGTCCCAAAGTGTCTCCATTTGTAGATTGTTTGCCAAACTGTAGACTGGTGAATTTCTAAAGTCTTTGAAATAACTTTGTAACCCTTGCATGCCTTATGTAAATCAACCATTCTTGATCGTAGATCCTCTGCAAGCTCTTTTTGGCGAGGCAAGGCTCACATAAGCGTGTTCTTGTGCAAAGCAAACTCCAAAAGTTTGAGGGGTTTTTATCAGTCCAAGTAGCTGTAGTCCACACCTCCAAACGTATTATCTTAAGGAGACTCCAGGTGTGCTAAAACCTGACTCCTATTAGCTTTTTTGAGGTCATTAACTCAAGGGTTCACATACTTTTTCCACAAGCACTACGAGGTTTTTTGGTTGTTCTCAATAAAGACATGAAAGATCAAAAAAATGTTGTGTTATTATTTTAGACACATTATGTTTGTCAATACCCTTGACTTAGATGAAGATCAGATCACATTTTATGACAATTTTTTTCAGAAAACCATGAAATTCCAAATGGTTCACATACTTTTTCTTGCCACTGTACATACACTGTAAAAAAATCCCGTTCGGATATAAACGCGTTTAATCTATGGCGTAATTCTGATACCATCGGCTTGCCATACACAGAAGATGTCATGCGCGCGAGGGCTTGTATTGCGCGCACTATGGATGCCATGTGTAGAGACAAGGGGGCAACACATGCGCGCGCGAAGGTTTCAAAACGAGCTCGCGGGATCCCGTTTCCTCGCGTGTATATCCGTTGTCCTCTCGCGGAAGTTATTTGCCGTGTGCTGCAAGCATCAGCATCGCGCTCGTTTCTTCATGGCATTATAATGCCTTCATAGGAGGGTGTGAAAGTATGCCAGTTAAGGCATGAGCAGATGCAAATGTTGATCATATCCTGTCTATACGACATTATTCAATTTCTAAGTGGTTGAACGAATTGATTACGTTGAAGTATTTGACAAAAAAAGACAGCATTTAATAAGGTAATTACAAAAATTGCTCTCATTAAGATAATAAATCCCCCTGGAAATAATTTCCAAGGGGCAAATTTTGCCTCTTAATAAAAAAGTTAATTCCTGACCCTGGTTAGAGGTTGATATTCATAGCACACAGTGATGATGTGACCTGCTTCATCTAACAGGCGTACCTGCACTCCATGAACATCATCCATCGAGATCTCAACTCGCACAACTGTCTGGTCGGAGAGGTCAGTCACAGCCCCATCACACACCTTCTGTTGACTTGTGCTTTATGCAGTACGGTTTAATGCTTGTATTTATGCAGTATAGTAGAGGACAAGAAACTGTTTGTAGAGAAGAATTTGCTTTATCTGTGTTGTTGCTTAGAGATCATGAGCAGGAGACAGAGATTTAAGAAGAAGAATAAGCCTTCTGTATATCAGTATAAATGAAAGCTGAAGATAGGAGAGATGAACATCTGCTGACGTTGTCTGGTGTTTTGTGCTCTTAAAGAACAACAGTGTGGTGGTGGCAGACTTCGGTCTGGCCCGGCTCATGGTGGAAGAGAAAAGCCAGGACAAACTGACGTCCGGACAGGTGCCCAGTGTAAAGAAGGCGGACCGGAGGAAGAGATACACTGTGGTGGGAAACCCGTACTGGATGGCTCCTGAAATGATCCACGGTGAGATAGTGACGCTTTTTATTGAATTTATTATACATTTAGTGTTAATTGTGTCGTAATTTACAATAAATTGTGTCGTAATTCACTATAAAACGTATTTATAGTGGTCAATTTGTTTATACAAAACAGTCAACTGCTTAACTGCTTGTTTCTTATTCTAAAAATGCTGCTAAAATATTGGACTTGTTCTGATTGGAGAGTTGACTAAATATCTAGATTTCTGTATTTTTGTGTATAAACTGCATTCTTTGTTTCTTTAAATGATTAGATCTAGACACAAGAAATGAACTTTACATCAGTTTTATTGCATCTATAAAAGAAAAAAAGCGTGTTAATGAGTTTTCTGTGATGAATGTTTTCCATAGGAAAGAGCTATGATGAGAGGGTCGACATCTTTTCCTTCGGCATCATACTGTGTGAGGTGAGTGCTTCCGGATGGAATAATCACAGACTGCCAGGCAGTAAACGTTCAGAATAGCTGCTGAACTTCCAGGGAGTGTGTTTAATTGGAGTCACTGACAGTAGTGGTTAGTACAGAGAGAAGCTGTTGGTGTCTATGTGGTCTGACCATGTTGTATGGATTAGTAAAGCCCAGCGTTATACATGTTGTTACATTCATTTGTCGAGGGCACAGGTCATACTTCCGCTGTTTTCAAAGCTTTCCTGGTCCGACTGTCTGTTGTTTCTCAGATTATAGGGCGAGTAAATGCTGACCCTGACTATTTGCCCCGGGCGATGGATTTTGGGCTGAACGTGAAGGGTTTTCTGGATGACTTTTGCCCTGCCGACTGCCCGACCTCTTTCTTCCCCATGGCGGCTCTGTGCTGTGACCTGGACGCTGAGAAAAGGTTCGGGTCAAACACTTCCAATCCTTCAAGAGAAAACTCACTTCTTGTAATGTCTTGTTAGAAACTTCAGTAAAAAAATCACAAAAGATGGTAGTTATTATTTGTTATATTTAATATAATAATAGATTGTGACAAAGCCAACATTCTTGTATTGTATTTGATAGTTATGCCACGGTCACACTGACTCCTAGAATGCAACATTTCAACAAAGAGCCCTGCGTGTATGGGTAGCAACCAAAAAACACATTGCTAAAAATCTTCTATTGGTCACACATCGTCACGATACGTATGAATGGAAGTCAATGGAACAAAATGTCTAGTGTGACTGTGGCATTAATTATACACTAATCAATGCCATGGCAACCATTCAGGACACACTAGCAGCCGTTTAGCCACCCTTCCAAACACCTTAGATGTCTTTTGAGAGTATGTACTGTAGCCTAAGACAGCCCAAGTATTCACTCTACTTTAGAACTATGCAACATTTATTGACTAAGAGATTTAAAACATCAATCAAGCTCAACATCAAGTTTTGCTTTCCTTTCCTTTTCTAGTGTTTTTGTTTTTTTTAGAAATGTTATAAGTAACTATGTATTCTGAAATGCTGTTTTGAATATATGCCTTGTGTCTGCTCTACACATACTGTGAGTGAACACATGTTTTCGTTGCAGGCCTGCATTCACTAAGCTGGAGGCGTGGTTGGAGAACCTGAACATGCATTTGGAATTGGGTCTGCATTTGGTGTCAGAGCTGAAACACATTCACAGTGACTTCTGGCAGAAACAATTACCCAGCAGCCGGAGTAACCCGTGATCTCTGATGAGCCCCTGATGGTTTTCACAGAAGACCCTGTTGACAGAGGGCCAGCGGTCTCATCTCATGCCTAAACATTCCCCTGAAGACTTTGAGGTCCACTCCATTGCTGTGTTGATGGGTCGACGGTCACAGACACCGTGCTGATAGAAATTCAGCCATCAAATCATTTCACAACATATTGCTTGTGTGTCAATACCAAACGGCAGTGCCATGACAGTTTGGATCTGTTACCATAACAGTTTCAGTTGAAAGGCTTTCGCTGTCAACATTGTGTTTACACAAAAGCTTTTCACTGTCAACTGTTGTTTACAGGCGTTTTAAGTGGCGCTCATGTCCGTTGCAGAACCTCTGTGTTACAACATCAGAAACTTAGTTGTGGTTCATCCGTCCTAATGCATTCAAAAATGCGTCTGAAAATAGTCTTTGTTGTGGCTTATTGTTTGACATTCATTATAATGGTACTGTTGTCTTTAGTGAACACAATTACCGCAATTGCAAGTTTCCAGTTCGTAAAATATTTTCAGGTCTTTGTCAAACTCCTTATAACGAGAGCTTGTTGTAAAGGTCAGACTTCTGCCGCATGATAACTTGAACAGTCAATCTAGTTTCATCTCGTCATTGTGATTAGACACAATTCATTGAGTATTTAGAACGCCTGTTTTAAAGCATAGACATTGTCTTTGCATTCTCTACGTTAGGTAAATTCAGTCTTATCGTGAAAACCAACAGTGTTGGTTCTGGTAATATTCTACATCTGTTCCCGCACGGTGATGCCGGGCACGTTCTAGGGCTGTGCAAAAATATCGATAAAGCAAACATCACAATATTTTTTTCACGATATTCCAACCTCTTCTATCGCTAGGCCTACGTATTTTTTTAATCATGTACATACGCCCATTGTCTCAAAAACGGGTGTGCATGGCGCTCCAGCATTCAGAGCTGACATGTGGGTGCACTTTAAAAATAAGTCAGGAAGTAATAAATCTAATGAAACAAAGTTTGTGGGTTACCACTCAGTCACATGTCTATTGTGATGCAATGTACTTTTATTCTACACACTCGTTTGGCACTCTCGCATGTCAGGGCCACTCTGTTTATACTCATTCTTACAGAATACCCCAGGTGGTCCAAAGCAAGTTTTAAATAAAAAAAATGGTTGCAATATATTGAATATTTAATGCATCACAATATTGGATCGTGAACATCTACCATGATGTCCTTGCCAATACACAGCCCTAGCACGTTCCCTGGTGTAAATTTCTAAATGTAATATATATTGTAAATGTTTGACATATTGTATATGTGCGGAAATTATTTTGTATACAGATCCCATATTAGCATATTTTTAATTCGTACATTTGCTAAAAGGCCCTCGCGTACAGGACCTGAGAAAGGTCACTTTAAAATAATGAACATTTTAGTGGCTTTACATTTGTGTCGACAACAAAGAAAATGAAATACACATGTCTTAGGCATTTACAGATCTTTAGTGATTAACTGATCCTTTGACGAAGTGAATCTCACAAAAACATGTCTGTGCCAAATATTACGGTAAGGTAAAATAACATTTTTGCATTTTCTGGCAATGGATGAAATTTTGAAGTTTAACAGCTATGAAAATTGTCACAATTGTCAAAAAAAAACATGCTTTAGTTTCTTTCATTTTGGACTGCAGTGTGACCTGGACATGTTCCTCGCAGATTTTGTGACTTTCACTTGATCACTGTTACAAATTTTCTGTGTTTTATCATTTTCTGCAGCTTATTGTGAACCGTTGCAAAAATGCTTTGGGAGCCCTCTTGTTTACACAACGCTACCGCCTGTAAATATCTTGCACAAAACGCTTCCCCTGCATGCTTTTCCTTACTTTTTCCGGAGACATGCTGCATGGCGTCACTCGCTAAGTGTCGCACCCTCCACTCTAAGTCCAGCTATCCTCTTAAGGATGAGCAAATGTTCTTAATAATAAAGAGAAACAGAGGAGGACTGCAAGGAAAGGATGTCTATAGATGGAAGTCAAAGGCCATTAAAAGAAAAAACAGCCTCTATTTCTCAATAGAACCACTATTATCTCTGTTAGAAAATGATTTTATTTGCACTATGTGAAGAAGGGGCTACCTCGGAAGCCTTTGCATTTTTTTATTACTCAGAACTGAGATTTTTGTAAATATGAATGCAAGTCACTGATGGAGCCTTTTGTGAAGTTTGGCCCCACCTCCTGAGCAGAAAACCGATAACATGACAGACTGGAGAATTAGCTAATATGAGTTGATTTGAATGTGTGCATTGGCTTGGTTCAGATTCATGGGATTAATGGCCATATTTGCCACCTGCCCTCTCCCTTCTTTAGTTTAAAGAATCACACGGCCTGATCTTGCTCGTATATGGTGCCAATAGTGGTACCTGTTAAAAAGCCATGTCACGTGTCTATTTTTGTCTGTAACCAAACAAAGACACTGTAATAACATCACACACATTCATTTCAGTAGCGTGTCTGTGTGTGAGAAAGGCTGCTCAGGAGTGTGGTCACACTGCTGCCTATCAAGGGTTTTTTGTGAAAGTTGTCTTTACATTCTAACTGTTAAATCTTGTCAAGTAAGCTTGAATGAATCGCTGCTGGCCTGTACAGTAAAAGAGCACTTAAATGATGTAGTCTAGCTTTGAACATTTATATGTCCAACTCAGGGCACCAGAACTGGTCAAGAAGATCATGGCATTAGTGGAAATCACAGTAGAATGTGATGACAGATTTGTACATGCAACAAGAGTTGAACAGTTCATAAACAACGTGTTTGCCATGTACCCTGAACTTTTGCGAAAATGTCATGCACGATTCGGCAGACATGAATGAATGCTGAAACAATGGTTTTACCTCTAGACATTGCTGTGCCTTTGTTTTATGCTAGCCTTGCCAACGACTTTTAGTGCGTTTTGAGCCTGAGGAGTTGATTTTGTTTTGTTTTTATTGTCACTGCTTAGGCCTACATGTTTTAATGAGAATTCCTTGTTTTTTTTATATATTTATATTTTCCATATCTCCATTGTCAAGTTGAATATTTCAGGTACACAGTTTTGTTTGTTTCCTGTAATTTAATGTTGTTATTAAAGCTGTGAAAATGACTCTGCACTTTAAACATACTGGCTGTGAACGACCAACATTCAAGAAGGCGACTGTAATTCAGCACAGAATAAAACTGATGCTCCTGATTTTACGCTGTTGTTGTCATTCCTAACTCTTGGCAGACTGTTAAGGTTAGAGATACGGTTAGGATTAGGAGAATAAATTGGCATGTAGTTGCAAAATTACTTATATGTTAAATGTCAGAAGTGGACTATCAAAATAAAGTGTTACTAATAATAATTATGACATTTACAGCCGTCATTTTGAACATCGAGATGTTTTTGCATATGAAGCAATACAGTGTTTAGTATATTAATTAGTACATGGTTTATTAATACATTTGGCTTCACATAATATACAAAGTGTCACGTGCAGACAGTGTAGTTCGCGTGTCAACGTTTTTTTATTCACACTACAACAAAACAGAACATATGCACTTATAAGACATCCAAATAAAAGAAAATGTCAAGATTACATTTTTAATTGCCTATAAATTAAAGATATATAGTTAACAATTACTGAAAAACAACATCATGATCATATTCCAGAGACGGCGTATTTAAATTATTTTCCAATTAAGCTTAGCTTTTAGCAAATACAATTGTGCCTTTATGTTTTACTGTTAACAAATCGAAGAGAATCCAAATATGAGTGGAAATCAAACGCCTTCAAACAAGGTTTAAAATCATAAGATTAACAATAAAATCAAATATATATTTTGTTGATAAAAAATATATACATATTTTGCAGTCAAATTAGTTCGCGCGTCCACGTGCGATTGTTATGAATGTGCGCGTGACGTGCGATGTAGGCGGGGCGTGATGTCACGGCGGCACGGAGGTGCGTTTGGGATCAGTGATGCGCTGATGCAGTCACTCTTTACTTCTGCGCGCAAAGGGCACATATTTCTCAGGCATTGTGTCTCGTCGTGACGTGAAGGAGCTCTTATAACGACTGGACGTGACTGGAAAGAGTAAAGCGCATCGTTTTGAAGCTATGGAAAACTCGCCTCTCAACGGCCGGTTCAGGACTGCGCTCTTCAACCACGGTGGGTAACGATCTGCGCAGTGACTGCGCAACATTTACCCACAAAATGAGTTTATGTCGTGAGCACAGTATGTGTGAATGTGGCGCATCTAATTCACCCTGCCGGAATGCATGATAAACAATAACTCCGTAAGTAACTTGTTATCATTAGCATCAGTGTGAGGGACTGTAGGGTCTGTAGACACAAACATTCACTGACTAATGTAGCTGAAGCTAAACGGTTCGATCCCGAAGGATTTGAGAATACAACCATTCTGTTTCAAGCCTTTATTTTACACCACCGTGACATCCTTTTACTTCATAATGACGTTGCATACACCAAAGGTTGTGTGACATTATCCTTAAAGATATGCAGAAAAATACGCTTTTCGTAGATCGAGGTTATTTTGTTCCCGTGGCTGTGTAAAGACCTAGTAGCACACATACATCTGGCAGACTTCTGCATTTGATATCTGCAAGACTTTTTTAATTGTTTGCTCATATGCAATAGGTCTATGTGACGTCTGCAGCTGCTGTCAGATGTCATATAGATTGAATGCACTGTAAATCGTCCTGATGTGAAAACATTAAAAATCCAAAGTTGAATGTTAAGATTTGCAAAATACATTGACATACACAATTGTATAGTACATATTTACACTTGTAAAGCATTGTCAATTTCTTAAATTGTCACTGCGATTTCAAATCTTCACCCCTTGACTTTTGCGACCTACTAGTTGAAAAACCCACATGTGAGCTTGCAAAGGCAAGAGAGAGACGACATTTGAATTCTGTGTCCATGATGAAAAGAAAAACAAAGATGACTGGAAAATTGAGCACTACTTGGCGATGAGATTTATTTGTAGTACTGTAAATTGTCATTTAGCAGATGCGTATTTAAGGCATGGATCACCATAACCTTCTGGCTACGAGCCCTGGATTCCACCAGTGTTTACGTCATGTCCCCACGGCGAGAGGAAGAACACTTACTGTTTACCATCTGCTCTCATGCCGTTCTGTACCTCAAACATTCCAATGCAGTTGATAATATGTCATGTTTGATCTCCTATTTTTTTAATAGCATACTACTATACAGTACAACTAGTACCAGAGCCGTTTCTTGCTATATGTGGACAATGCGGCTGCATAGGGCCCCGCAGCCACCAGGGGGTCCCCAAACTACAAGTTCAGTCTCATATTTTATTATATTTTGGAGAATTAAAAGTACCTGTCTTTATTTGCATCACATCACTTCCCCGCAGCACTCTCGATACGACGGTGCACCGGGTGACATAACTTCTCGCTGCCTTCCGCAATCTCCACTTGATGTTGGCCGGCGGTAACACCAAGCAGGTAAGTTATCACTGGGGTCCCGCAGTGTAAGAGGTGAATGCTCTGTCAGCTACCGAACCAGCCTCCCACGGCACGGTGAAGCAGATCGTTTCTCTGGTTCCGCTGTCATGGTTCTTCGGCGCTTGGCTAGAGTGCACCAGCCCGTCACGCTGGCTAGAGAGGACGATCCTTCTCGGTTATGCGATCCAGTTCACCAGGTTTGAGGGGAGACCGCTCCCGTGCTTCGGGCCGAGGTTGCCGCCCTTCTGGCGAAAGGTGCGATCGAACCCGTCCCTCTAACTGAGATGTCTTCTGGGTTTTACAGCCCGTATTTCATAGTGCCCAAAAAAGGGTGGCTGTGCCCCATTCTGGATCTGCACCTACACAAGCTGCCGTTCAGGATGCTGACGCAGAAGCGCATCTTGGGCTCAGTTCGTCACCAAGATTGGTTCGTGGCAATCGACCTGTAGGACGTGTACTTTCACGTCGGTCTGGCCATGTCTCCATAGGATTTTACCAAACTCGTAGAGGCTGCCTTAGCTCGCCTCAGAGAGCAAGGCGTGCGGATACTCACCTATCTCAACGACTGGCTTATCTTGGCACACTCACGAGATGTGTTGTGTATGCACAGGGACCTCGTGCTCCGGCACCTAGACCGTCTGGGCCTGTGGGTCAACCGAGAGAAGCGCAAGCTCTCCCCAGCTCAGAGCTCCTCTTATCTCTGTATGGAACTAGACTCTGTCCGTATGTCAGCGCGTCTCACAAACGAGCGTGCGCAGTCGGTGCTGAACTGTCTGAAACTTGTCAGGCGGACTCCAGCGGTCCCGCTGCAACATTTTCAGAGGCTCCTGGGGCACATGATGTCCTCAACAGGGGTAATCCCTCTCGGGTTGATGCACATGCGACCGCTTCAGCACTGGCTTTAGAGTCGTGTTACGTGGACGGCATGGCACACCGGCACCAGGCGCATTACGAATGCCTCTGTGCCTTCGCACCTTCACCCCTTGGTCAGACCTGACCTTTCTCCGAGCAGGGGTTCCGCTCGGGCAAGTTTGAGGCGCGTAGTGGTCACAACAGATGCGTCCCTGCAGGTCACCACTGCAATGTGATTAGACCGATCTGCTGCCGATCGGAGCATCCCTTGTACCAAGAGAAACAAAAATGTTTTTCAAGTCAAAGCTGAGTCTCTTGAGTTACCAAGGCAGCGAGTGACGCTTTTGTGTTTACATTCTAAAGATAAACCCAGAGTGCGTTGTGTTTTTGACCTCTCAGCTAGATGAAGGAACTGTGTGCAATAAAATCTACAATTCTGAAAACATTTTAAGTAAGAAATGGGTTAAAATGCACAATAGCCATATTGATGTATTAATTCGGTCAAGTGCTTAAGCAATGCAGCTAGTTAATACACATAACCTGTACAGTATTGGAGATATCATTGATTGCAATGAATCCTGGGGAGTTGAAGCGCGGTCTCTCTGAAGTCCAGCTGAAACAATAGTTGTTAGCTGCAGTTCGCTGTTAACATGCCAGATCGTTTAGTGGTTAACATTCCTCGGCTAGCGTCCTAGCCTGTTTCCATTTGAGTCAGTGAGCTGCAGAAATACAGAAATGTGTGAAATACTTGAGTGGCAGACAGATCGGACGCTGGTTTGATATAGCGGGATCTTCTGACACTGGAATAGCCTTATTTCACTGTACTGAATAAAGGTGGTTAAAGCTACGCTCCGTAACTTTTGCTTCTCTGTTGCCATCTCTGTTCGAACATGAAATTACAGGTTACTTCACCCACTTGGGTACCTACTAGAGATGCTAATGATTAATCGACGATAACAGTTTACTCGAAATAACTTAATGATGATCGAGTTCAAAGTCATGCATGTCGTGCATGCGGCTTATGCGCATAACACATACAGCAGACTCGTGGAAAAACGCAATGGCTATCCACTTATTACAGTACTTGGCTACTGACACACCTTAGTTTTGCATTTTCTGTTATAGAAATAAAAAGAAAGTTAATTTGAACAATGGACGCAAGAGTTTGCGAGGCGCACGTCTGTCAGCGGGAGCTGCAGCCGTTGCAGTCGTGAGGCACGATGTTTGACAGGTCAAGGCGGAGGAGAGCTTTCATTAATAAAAGTTTTATTTCTTCGTTTAGAATATAAGATCTTCGTTTATTTCTTTTGTATTGTTGCATTTTCATTTAAAATAATAATAAATCACAAACTGTGTTGAAGTAAGGGGAAAATCCGAAGATATTCTATTACGTTACAAAACAGGTACAATGTTATCAGTCTTATTCGTTTTGTTAATAAACATTCTGTTTCATATAAGCAAGTTTGTCACTGTACTATTTTTTGTTGTTTAATTAAAAGTTAATAATGAACCCAACAGCCCGGACGTATCCTCATGAATGGTTCCCACCTTGGCAACCCATGACCTCCCCAGGTGGACTCCCACCTTGCGGTTAACTCCTGCAGTCCGCACTTTCCTCCCATGAGTTCTCCCCTGATGGTGAGACCATGTGGTGTCTCCACTAATTCCTCCCTACGGTAGGTAGTGGCCTCTGCAGCGTTTTTCCCCCCCAGGGGGGAATAATGCTTACCCAGTGGCCCGTACGGTGCCGGGCGGCTTCTCGCCATTTAGAGAATCAGGCCTCCGCCCGTGACGGCCGGCGTTAGGGGGCTTCCCAACTTTTTGTGGAAAGCTCTGGGTCCCCCTTCCTCTTCCATAGGAACCCCATTCTGTCGGTTCGACACAACGTCGAGAGACCGACAGAAAGGGAACGTCTTGGTTACGGATGTAACCTCGGTTCCCTGATGGAGGGAACGAGACGTTGTGTCCCTCATGCCACAACACTGGCCGCCCACCCCAGCGGTCGGGGGAGGATGCTTAGGCTCCTCAGACCAAAGGTGAATGAATGAGCACGCCGGCTTCCCTCTTATACCCGGACATCCGGGCAGGAGCCCGGCATGCAAATTTAATTCGCCAATTTTCATTGGCCTTTTCTAAATACTCAGAAGATGATAGGTTCTCAAGACAAACCCCATTCTGTCGGTTCGACACAACGTCTCGTTCCCTCCATCAGGGAACCGAGGTTACATCCATAACCAAGACGTTACATCCGTAACCGAGACGATACTGTCCTCAGAGAGAATAGGTGCCATCATTTGCATCCCCAACAGGTGACAACACTGAACAAATGCCGAGTGAGCATAGATGACAGCTTCTTGGGAAGAAGAGGCTCTGTCTGCTTATACGTTGCTGAGGGCATCGACACCAGGCAACACTTTTACCCTCCAGCAGCTCCAGACTGGCTCCGCCTCCTGTCCTCACATGACTAACTTTGTCCTTGGTGTCCCACTTGGCACAGCATGTCGCCGTGTCTCCCCCACCAATGATGGTGATGCAGCCATTTTTGGTCGCTTCCACAACTTTGTCTATCAAGTTTTTGGTTCCACGAGAGAAGTTGTCCCACTCGAACACACCGACTGGTCCGTTCCACACAATCTGCTTGGCTCTGGCTACAGCCTCTGCGTAGAGCTTTGAGCTCTCGGGACCACAATCCCAACCCATCCAGCCAGATGGAATACCATCTGCTACTGTGGCAGTCCCCGTTGCCGCCTTCTCATCAAACTTGTCGGCAGTGACGAAGTCGACAGGGAGTGCGATCTACACGCCGTTCTTCTCGGCCTTAGCCATCAGGTCTTTCACAATTTTGGCGCCCTCTTCATCATACAGGGAAGTGCCAGAACAATAACATATTGTTCAATTTAAAGAATTCCTTTTTCAATAAAAAAGCCATTCTTTAATGTCATCCACTGTCGTTTTGTGGTCCTTTTTTAAGGTATTTATTTACTCACTGTTTAGGCACCTGTACCATTTTAAAAGTATCAACTTGGCACCGGTGTCATAAAAAGCCAGTCAAGAGACAGTAAAGAGTTTTCAATAATGATTTCAATAATGATTTATGTATATGCTCAGCAAACTATATTTGTTTTGTTTTTAAAGGGGTGCTGCAATGGTGTGTCATGCATTCTGACTTCTTTACAATGTTAAACGTGCTGTATTCTCATGCTTAACGTGGTCAACTTGTCAAAAAACGAGTTGGGCGTATTACGTAGTATTTCTGTGCTCGATACACTCCCCCAGCGATCGTACAGGTTTCGGAAAGTTTTTTTTCAAATATATAAAACTGTTTCGTAAGAATTTTTCTTAGTCCCTTATTGGACAATTCTCCCAGAAAAGCATGCGGCACACCCACGCGGCAGCAAGGAGAGCAGGAGAAGGAGCATGCGCAGACGTCACTTTCACTTGTATGCAGGAGAGAGAGAGAGAGAGCATACGTTCGCGAAGTTCAGGTGTTTGTTTGTTCACTGCATTTGGGTGATGAATGTTATTTAAATGGTGGATATAACACTGGATTTGGAGATCGTTTGATATATGGAGCTGTCCCAGCGCTAAAAGATGCCGGACATGAGCCGCATGCGGTGAGTGAAACTGATGTCTGCGTTTTGTTGGCAATGGGTGCGCACGTGCTTTAGTTCAGCCTACCCCCCCTCCCCCGCACGTGCTGTATGCTTTCGGAAAAAATCGCACAGCTGCATCTATCTTTTATAAATGTGATCAAACTAAATACTCTCAATACTACTCTATAGGTACTCAAGATTAATATGAGATTGGCAGAAACCGCGTGTGTTAGGGCCGCTTTAACAAAACAGTATAGATCGCAGTTTTCATTTTTATGTGATTAAACAACAGCAGTTGTGTCCCAAATGACATACTATGTCTTCAACCGGGGGTCTGCAATGGAACTGCAAGGTTTCCGCTAATTACTATTTACTTACAGGCAACTTTTTGTTAAAAATGTAAAGCATGGGTACAGAAATATTACAACCAATGTTATCTTTCAGCTGCGCACGTGCGTGGCCGTGCGGCCTCATTGAAGCTCCCTTGCATTGAAATTTTAACCTGCGTGCGTGCAGACAAAAACATCCATTCAGGCAGCGTAAGCAAGCAATGGAAGAAAAGTTACATCTGCATCATAAAAACCGGTAGGGTTGTATGTAACATGTGCATTGCGTTTAGGGCTGTACTAGAATATTCGAATATTCGTTTGGTGGGTTGGCATTCGATTTTCAATTTTGAGATTCGAATTTTCTTTTTTTTTTCGAACACGTGGCATCCCCGCGAAACCGTTTTCATTCGCGCTTTAATATGACTCGCCTATGAGTGAACGTCATAAACGTCATTCAGACGACAAAATGCCGAAGACCTCAGCTGTGTGGGAGCACTTTAAATTGAGTGAGGACAAGACAAAGGCAGTGTGCAAAATTTGCGATTTAAAACTGGCATACCACAACAGCACAACAAGTTTGAGAAATCACCTGAGTTCTGTAAATAGCCTAGTAGCTACACCGTCACCTATATTATATTGTTGGTTTGAATAAACGAGCTGCTTTTATCTGCCATGTTAATCAGTAATTTATTTACACATGATAAAAACTTTTACATGCGAATACATGCGAATAAAAACACGTACCTTGCAGGAAAAAAACACGTACTTTAGCCCAGCCTAATAATAATTTGTCTATAGGTACATCCCCAGGTATCGCAGTTTGTTCTATTTATATAAGCGAATTCATTTAATTTTAACATTTAATTTTAACTGTTCGTTAATTGAAATGTGTGCTGCTGGTTTTGAAAGTATGCTATCGTGTTCTTTATTTATTACAGTTCGTTGAACATATTTTTCGTTCATTTATTTTTCGTTCTTTTATTTAAAAAGTCTACCCTTTATGTGTCAGTTGCCTAATTACTGTGCTGATAATTTCTGATTTGGGAGTGATTTGTTTGTTAGAAAAATGTTAGTCTACCGTACCTAATTAAAAGTATTAATCTTCTTAACAGACCTGTGTGTTTTGTATCACTAGTGCAGTGTCCGTTCTCGGAGCATATAAACACAGTCTGCGTGAGGAGCGTCGCTTCTTGCTGGTGCTGTTCTGTTGTTTATTCAAATTTTATTAATTGTCAACGTGTCGGTCCATATGTGTCACGGATGGTGTGCGGAAGAACCCAAATGCAGGCAGGCAGTGAATTAAGGGGTTAAACAAAAAGACTTTATTTAAACAATAAACACAAAACAAAGACCCACAATGGGGTAAAAACAGGAACAAGGATAAACACAAGCACAGAGCAAAAACTAACTAAACTCAACACTTACTGGACTCGACACGGAACAGCAAAACTGGCACTGAGGCACAAACAGCAGAACACACGGGTGGCACACTGAACACAAGGCAACTGGAAACATACAGAACACGAACCGAACATAGTACAGATACAATGACAGAGCACAGGACAATGAAACATGAGGACTATATAAAGGGGAGGAAATCAAGAGGGAACAGGTGTGAGACATGAACTAATCAACAAGCAATAACGAGGGATACAAAAGGGCGGGAACACAGACAAAGACCGGAGAGAGTATCGAAGACCGAAAGGGTCAAAAAGACTCTCTCCACACATAACAAGGGATCCTGCCGTGATTCTGTCCCATAACCAAGATAGACATGACATGATGAGGTAGAATCACGACAATATGGCAACAAGATGCGACACTGCACTCTCTTGGGTCCGCAGCTACACACACGCTGCCATGCGTGAAGTCGATCGGATGAACGGTTCTCGACATAATACAAACGCAAACAGACACACAGAGATTCATGCCTTTATTAGAGAGAAGAATATTTTCAGCCAACTCCGTTCGAAGCTTCGAATATTCGGTGTTGATTACTACCGAAGCTTCGAAGCTCAAAAAATGGTATTCGGTACAGCCCTAATTGCGTTACATGCATACGTGTCAGACTCGCTAATGCCTTTGCGTTGCGTGCATTCGCGTTTATAATACGTCCGCCAGTCCGGCCGTCGGTGGGATGGCCGTTCTGGACTTTGACAGAATGTCCTACTGGTCAGTCCGCCCCTGAAGGCTTAATAAAAACTAAGGTTCAAATACAGTAAATGTTTAATTGTCCATCTCACAGTAAAATGAAAATGTTTGATGCTGCCAATCCCTTAAAATAATCAAGGAATCTATATTAAAAACAAAAATAATACACAGAAAATTATTTAGCCTATGTGCAACAATAACATAATAGTGCTAATGTAATGTCTTAACATAATATTGCTGTTACAATAGGGTTGTTTTTATTTAAATAGCTCCGTTCACACATTTAGTATAAGGGGGTCCATGCTCCATGCATCTCTCATCTAAGGGGTCCTTGCCCCGAAAAACGTTGAAGACCCCCGATCTAGTGTATGAATTTTAGGGCCAGATTTACTAACTGTTTGCGACAGAGCAAACACCTGTTTTGGCGAAAAAAAAACTACTGTCGGTATTTACTAAAAGACATGCAGTCATGTTTTTCCGACTGACCTTATTTTTATACCCACCGGATGTATATCGGTTTCCCAAGCAGCACAAATGACATCAATCGCACAGCACAATGCGTGTCAATAAAAATCAATTTCTACATTGTGCATTTATTGTCATTTGTATCTGTTTTACCCAGCGTGACATCAGTCACCACCAGACAGAAGCGTAATCACTCTGAAAGACCCGCCTCCCTTCTGCTACGTTAGCGAAATTGCGACCGTTAAAGTGATAGTTAACCCAAAAATTACAATTCTGTCCTTTACTCACCCTCTTGTCATTTCAAACCTGTATGACTTTCTTTCTTCTGCAGAACACAAAAGAAGGTATTTTGAAGAATGTTGAAAACCGCACAGCTTTGGCGCCTATTGACTTCTTTTGTATGGACACAAAACCATGTTGTTGACCGAACAGCAATGGCAGCCATTCACTTGCATTGGGTGTCCATACAATAGAAGTCAATGGGTGCCACCGCTGTTTGGTTTTCAACATTCTTCAAAATATCTTCTTTTGTGTTCTGCGGAAGAAAGAAAGTCAAAAAGGTTTGAAAAGAGGGTGAGTAAATGATGACAGAATTTTTATTTTTGGGTAAACTATCCCTTTTAGTGTGTGAAGTGTCCAGAGTTCCACTTCATATTTTCGGTTGAGTGCACTTCTTTTTTGAGAATCTTCAATGTGAACACACTACCCAAACAGAAATTTAAAAAATCTAATTTTGGAAGTCTTCATATATGTTAAATTATTATTCATGTTACTTAAGAACTGGATGTGCTTATTTTTCTTTGTTACTTTGAGTTCTAATTCTATATATTATTAAATTATATATTAAATATACAAATAAAACATAATAAAATTTCAATTAACAAAATATCTGAGTGACACAGTTGGTGTAGGAATTTTTATTGACCACCAGATGGCGAAGTAGAGCACTGTGTCAAAAGCTTCGAAGCACCGATACATTTAAAAAAAAAAACCTCATTGATTCAGAAGCTTCATTCGGCACATCCCTAACGCGAACCCCCGGGGGTACGCCAGGTGACGGAGGGGGTACGTAAACAAAATCCTGAAATCTACTGTTTACTTAATTATAACGCACCTGATAATCAAGGCATGTTTTTCTCACAAGCTGAATATAAAGACGTGCTCCCTCTAGTGTACACACAGCAAAAAAGTAGTCACGTAGTGCCATAAAAGGTCAAATTCATGACATCCAATCAAAAAATATGCGTCCACTCATGCGTAAGCGCACGTCTTTACGTACCGCATGTGACTTCTCACAAAAATTACTGACAGACTTCTAGATAGCTTCTAGGCAGAGTATCCTGCCTTAGCCGATCGCGCTTTGAAAACATTACTGCCCTTCTCCACAACGTGTCTTTGTGAGAGTGGGTTTTCAGCACTTGCCCACATAAAGAACAAATATTGGCAAAGACTCTGCATAGAGAATGATTTGAGACTCAGACTTTCTCTGATACAACCAAACATCACAGAGTTATGTAAGTCATTTCAGGGGGGGGGGGGGTTGTACGCCATTGTAAAAAGTTTGGGAACCACTGGCTTAAAGCAAAGAGAATGGCTGAAATGACATGATGGATGGCATCATCCGTCGATTATCTTTTATTTTATACTTTAAGTTTATTGTGCTTGTTGAGACTCCTTTTGAGTCTTTGATTTATTAATCATTTTAACAATAACAATAATTTGTCAGTGTTGATAAAATCAAAGTAGTGTTCAAGTGTTGATCTGTAACTCTCTCTTTTTCCCTATCGGTTTGTCGTCTGGTTGGATCATCCATCCGTCCTGCTTAACCATCCTCAGATGATGAGGTGAGTGCTCATGCTTCACTTCTGTAGCTGCTGTCAGAGCCACTGTGAGATTCTTACGCCGGTTTCACACCGCATGCGTAAGCAGGGCATACTTTTTCGGCGGCTATGTTAACAGATTAGAGCATTTACACTGCATGTGTAAGCAAAGCATGCTCACATAGCAGTAGCCCGTAAGCGCCAGTGCAGCGATCGTTTCGCTCAATCTGCTCGCACTCATTTAAAATGACAGTACATTCTTAAATGCCAGAATGCACAGGGATTGACACAAATAAAAATATGAACGATAAAATGTCACACACTGAATTAATTACCACATGAAAAATATTGTAAAGTGCATTAGTATTAACTATAGTAAACTGTAGTAAAATTCCTAGACACTAGTGTTTTTGAGTCTGACCATAGTAAATATTAAGGTATTCTGCGGTATTTACTACAGTTTCATCCATGCAGCAAGCATGAATGAGAGCAGTGATACCCCCCTTAGGGTAAACAGAACATTAGTCATTAGTTCTTAGTGTCATTTAAGTGTAACACAATTAAAATGTAACTGAGACTTATGAAGAGGACCATCAGAAAGTCGAGTCCTGATTGTAAATTTAATTGTGGAGTTGGGGATGGAGGACGGTAATTTACGCGACAAGCTGCTGATAGCTGAATGACTTTAAAACGCAAGCTGTGATAGCCTCATAATTCTATAGGTAGATGTGACTCAGCTGATGCAAGCTTGACTCACGTGATCTCAACTCAACTTTATTTATATAGCGCTTTTTACAATTTTCATTGTTACAAAGCAGCTGTACATGAGACATATGGACTATAAGCAAAACAATTAAAGTTGTACCTGTAAAAACAAGAAAAAGGTGAAAACACAGAAGACAGACATACCCACATACAAAACACTCAACACACACAATATGCACACGTACTAACACACATAGACATAGACACACAAACATGGACACGCAGACACACGGACGCGCACACACACACGCACACACACACAGGCTTTGGTTGACTATCCCCGTGGGGACAGTCCATAGGCGTAATGTTTTTATACTGTACAAACTGTATATTCTATCCCCTATCCCTAACCCTATCCCTAAACCTAAAGATCATAGAACACTTTTTGCATTTTTAGATTTGTAAAAAATATTGTTCTGTACAATTTATTAGCTTTTTTGCCCCTGGGGACCTCAATTTTGGTCCCCACGGTGACACGAGTCCCCATGTGTTGGTGTGTATTCAGGTTTAGGTCCCCACTGGGATATACAAACATGAACAAACACACACGCACACAGACAAGCACGCACAGTGAGAGCACACATTTAAGATAAAGTAGAGAGAAGCACAGGTCAAATATAACAGACTATAAATTCCTATATGCAATATTAATTAAGTAAAACTTTAAAATTCTAATTCTAAATCTGTCAGAACTAACACTATAGGCTTGATTTAATACTACAAAATACCGTAGTGTACATTAAATAAGTTAAGTAATACTGTAACATATTACAGTATCCTACAGTTTACTATAGTATAAGTGTACAACAGTATTTTTTCATGTGGATAGCTTCATGTTATTTGTATGGTCAGTCTTGAGTTTTTTTTGTAGCCACTTATACATTTTCACGAAAAAGTAAATCGGGGCTGTTTTCATCAAGATTTGTCTATTCAGGAAATGTTGGTGTATTTTGTAGATTGTGAATGATCACAACATTACACAGTATCGTGATACTACTTAGTATTGTAATACTTCAGCTGGTACGGTATTGGTATACTGTAGATACCATATGTTTATGGTATTGTGGCAAGCTTAGTTTATGATAAAGAATGAATGGGCATTTTTTTATGGATCAAATATTCGTAACTACTGCCTACAATCTTTTGCATATAGTGTATAGTAGGTCTTGTGTATTCATTGCTACAGAACTCACATACAGTACTGTGTCATGCCGAACGTGTTACGTGCTGTGAATCATGGGATATCATTCTTTTGGTCTTTGATATGAGATGTTGTCTTGAAGCCTCATGAGTTGCTTAGTTGAGGTGTTGCTCAAGAATGGGTTTGGTTGGGGCTTTAAATTAACCCAGTTTTTCTTGTTTCAGAAAATTCCTACACGTTCCTTAAGAATTCTTGGTAATCACGCCTTGATTCTCTCATGTTTCTCTCAAACTCTTTACCGTGACATAGAGTGTGTATATGTTTTAAATGAGATTTCAGATCTACTGTCGTTGGTCTTTCATTTCCCAGCATGCTCTGGGTGATCATGTGTCACGGGTGCTACAGCTGTGTTTGAGTGTTTATTTAAGCACAACAGGCAAACAGTTTGTTGGGTGTCAGTTGCATGTATGTGTGACATTGATTTTACATCCATTCCATGCTAGGACGTCACAATGCATTCTCCAGAAGAAGTTCTATGGTGTGCCACTGCCCTGTTTGAATATTCTTATATACTTGATGCTCCTCTAGAGTGTATGAGCTACTGGTTGAAACCCATAATAAACCACCACAACCCACTGATGACATGTCACAGCAGAAAAACGTGAAATCTGTAGTGTCCACAGTTGATTTTCTTTTAGTTTACTGTAGGATGTGGTAAGATGTCTTTTGCAGAACAAGCACAAATAGCACATATGACAGAATGACTGTTTCCATTAGATTTACAGACTGCTTCTAAACGCAGATATCTGCCCTCTGTAGGCCTACAGTATTATTTGCTGCTATAAAAGATCTGTGCTTCATGGCTATATTTGGACTTTATTGGGCCTTTAACTGGGATGTGTTTTCTTGCCTACACTTATATGTTTCTGTCCTGCTGGGTGTGTTGTGAATGCCGCTGGAAACGCCTAGTCGTCCCTTCTAAAACCTCTTCGACCTGTGCACCCAGTAAAGTATCGGATCGACAGAAAGACATTTAATGACATTTTTGACCGCTGATGTCATGTTTTTGCAGCCACGTCTGATGGCTTCCCCCCACAGGCTTTCTGCAAAACTCTACATCTAATCATCTAGTGGACTGTACTCAGTTTTGCAAATATAGTGAAAGATTATGTAGTCGTCAAAAGTGAAACACACTGTAAATGAGCCCTTTGTAGTTGAGCACTGTGGTATTGATGTGATACTTTTTGACAGCATTATGAGGGCAAGCGGTTATTGGACAGGATGTTACCCAGCGTCTATAAATCTGTAGGCATTAGTGTTTATGTTGCTGACATTAAAATCACATTCATTTTCCCACTGAAACTTTAAGTTTATTTGTTGAATTCAACAACCTTCATTACCCATAATCCCACAATATTGCTCTAAATATTGATAATCCGACAGATCACCATCCTCATTCCAACAACAGTCCCTGTGTCTCATTCAGCTCCTTAGGTTGTGAATCAGTATATTTGGATTTGGAAAGGTGCTAACATTAGCCTGCTAGCACTGACATTATAATCCCACCCTCTCTGCGATTCGCCGTCCAAAGCCACGCCTCCTCCAAACACATGAATGTATTTTGTAAATCCACATAAAGTATTACAAACTAAATCCATTAAATTCTTCTTGAAGCATGTACATACCTGTCGAAAAGAAAGAGAGCAATCATGGTATCGTCTTTTAAAAGCTGAATGTTAATTTGAGGTTTTCCTCTTTCATGATCCAGACGTATTTTTGTCACTGCTTTTTCAAAAACTGACTTTCGTTTTGTAGATTTACTTGTTGTCAATTCCACAGGAAAGTTTGATTGTTGCTGATTGTCTGCCATTCTCCCTACATTCACACAGTGAACGTGAGCATGCTGATGACGTATGATGTCTGTGTGAACGGGGTGCGCAGTGGTATGCAAAATACATTGGCTGAAAATGTCCACATGACCAGTCACAGCATTCGGCCAGAACGTTTTGATTGGGCAAATGTTTTATGGTCCTACACCTTTCACAGATTATATATAATTATAAAAGTATTATTTGACCACTATACGTCTTGATTGCTATCAGGATGTAAAGAGATTTCCAACCAACATGACAAAAAATGTTTCTGGACAGAATCACCCACCCTGCCTTTAAACAAAGTATTGTTGTAGGCCTACATTATAAATTATACAATAATAATAGAGTGTAAATGATTATATTAATAGGACTTTAGGGGGCACATCCGGTTCAGCATTAGTTGTGTGAATCTATTTCTGGCTGTGCGTACACATGCACTATATCAGAGATAGTCTGAACAAATCCTCTACTTATTTTACCTGTTTACATTAGTGGATGTTGTTTGACATGTAGAGTCAACCGGTACAATAATCATTTTATAGTTCATAGTAACTTTCCAGCACATCAAGTGGCTCTTCACACTTCCTCATTGACCCATAAAACAAACCCGATCATCAGTGTTTTCTGTCTGTTGTAATCTGTTTAAAATTGACTAAACTTCAGTCAAAGACGAAAAGTTACAAAAGGTGAAGTAAAGAAATAACTATGATGACTTTAGCATATGCCAACGTATGGTAGGTTACTTACATTCATAGTTAAATATGTCATTTTAAAGAAGAACTTGTATCCTTTTGAATCGGGTGCCACTGAAACTTGATGAGTCAAACCACATCCACTTATGTAAACGTGGATAAAATAATTCAAGGATTTGTCACGTCTATCTCTCTGCTATAGTGGTTTGTGTACATATACCTGAAATAGATGTACACAACTAACGCTGAACCGGATGTGCGTTAACGTCCTTGAAAAAGGCCTATTACAATTATTAAATAGATGCCAAATAATTAGGACAATAAATACCCCCATCTAGCTTTTTAAACACCTGTTAGCCATTTTTCAAATATTATCGATATTAAAATCGATTATAAAATGAATTTTGTTAAAAAAATAAATGCCTGTGTGATCTGATATGTGATGTGAAAATGTAGAAGAGTCTTTCTCAACACGACGCTGCTGGTAAAGTGGCATCATTTTTACACTCTGAAGATGTTTTCTGGAGAGGACCCACCCGACACCCATGTATTCATGCAACAATTTAGCCGAATGGTAAATTTAAATGTTAACTAGACTGTAATTTGTATAGACATGCATGTTGTTTATATATAAAATATTACATAATGCATAGAATAATGTGTCTCCTGACTTTTATTGAGTTCTGCGTAATTTCGGTTAGGAGACTTCAAAAATGTCACACAATTTCCGGTAAAGGAACATGGGAGCATCGATGCTCACTGGTTTTTTGCATTGCACTGTGGAAATTTTTAAGAAACACGTATCTGTGTACTGGAAGGATTTTGCCTACGAGACGGCTCTTAAAATGGTCAACTCGCTGATCAGTGCCCTGACTACTGAACAAACTATAGCTGAAGTAACAGAAACAGCAGTATCTTTATGCAGTGACTATGATATTTAATAATATACACTACATGTGTCAAACTCAGCTCCAGGAGGGCGCTTTAACCACACCTGCCATGAAGTTTCTAGTAATCCTGAAAAGCTTGATTAGCTGGATCGGGTGTGTTTGAATGGGGTAGGAGCTAAACTCTGTTGGACACTGGAACTGAGCTTTTCACCACTCATTTATGCCATGATTTAATTGTTTTGTCATATCTGCCATTGCTTTGCTGATGGTACTAACTAGGCCCATGAAGTAAAGAACATGTATGATGTAATTTCAAAGTAAGTAGTGGGTGTGAATAGAGGCTCGACGTACTGTACATTGACCCATACAACGTTTTCATTTTTTAACTTCGATCACTACGTTCACACTAAACCCGAGCAAAGACTAAAGACAAATTTGAATTCATTGTGCTTACTGTATGTTGTGCTGTCTGGATCCTGGCTAGCCTCTTAAACTCTTGTAATTTTCAACAGGATCTCTGACATAGGTCTGTCACGGCACAGATGGACTCACCTTCTTTATTATCAAAGTGGTCTGGCCTGTCTGTCCAGGCCTCGGCCCTGTGGTCTGATATGACTCGGGGTTGCCTGTGAACACTCAAAGAAACTTTCTCTATAAATATAGTCTAGATGTGTTCTCATGGCTTAATGTGGTCCCAGGAGATACCCAAAAGGCCACCGACCATTGCAATAGAGCACTGTCCCGCATTGTGCTCTGATTCGCTGTTGAATAATAACGTACTGGGATGTGTTATAAAATTGTGCATTTAGGGAATATGGAACAGCACTGAATGTGCTGCTGTTTTACAGTAAGTGTTCAAAATAGCACACTACCGTGCTTCTTGTACTATTTCTGCTGTATGTACCGTATACTTAGCAGACATTTACATGAAATGGCCAGATTGAGTTGAGGTTATGCAATAAAGCAAGCATTTCCCAATTTGTATCGTTTGATATTTGCAAGACAGGCAACCTTGGTGTTGTTATTATCTTAACAGTTGTTACAAAATGGAACATTGGAATAATTATAAATTTCCCTGTTGACCTCTAACTTTTTAATCATAGGCTGTCTACAGTATTAGATTTACATTTACATTTATTCATTTGTCAGACGCTTTTATCCAAAGCGACTTACAAGTAGGAGAGCATAAAAACACTTTTTTAACACGCTGAACAATACCGTTAGTTTACAAGGCCATGCTACTAGTAGGATTAAAGCTGGAGTATCCTCGCCACCGTTTGCATACTGTTTTTTGCAATAAACACTTGTAAAAGTGTTTATTTGCCTGGCCGGGGGGGCTGCTTTATAATTTTAAAGTTTTACTTAATTAATATTGCATATAGGAATTTATAGTCGGTTATATTTGACCTGTGCTTCTCTCTCCTTCATCTTAAATGTGTGCTCTCACTGTGCGTGCGTGTCAGTGGGTGTGTGTGCGTGTCTGTGTGTGTGCGTACTTGTCTGTGTACGTGTGTGTGTGCGTGTCCTTGTGTCTGCACGTCCGTGTGTGTGTCTATGTCTATGTGTGTTAGTACGTGTGCATATTGTGTGTAGAGTGTTTTGTATGTGGGTATGTCTGTCTTCTGTGTTTTCACCTTTTTCTTGTTTTTACAGGTACAACTTTAATTGTTTTGCTTATAGTCAATATGTCTCATGTACAGCTGCTTTGTAACAATGAAAATCGTAAAAAGCGCTATATAAAAGTTGAGTTGAGTTGAGTAAGCAAAGGAGAGAATGAACAACAACAACATTTTTTTTACACTTACAATTACATTTAGTCATTTAGCAGACGCTTTTATCCAAAGCGACTCACAGAGAGTTCAGGGAGCAATAAGCGATATGTCATACAGGAGCAATAATACAGTAGGTGCTAATACAAAGTTACTAGTTTCAATAACTCCAATACACCAATACCTTTTGAGAGAAAGAGAGAGGGTTCGATTTTATTTTTCAGACAGTTATTGGTTAGTCAAATAAATGCGGAACAGGTATGTTTTTTGCTGTTTTTTGAAAGTTATGAAGGATGCTGCAGTTCGTGTGGAGGCTGGCACTTTATTCCACCACAGGGGAACCGAATTAGTACAGGTTTTTGCAAGCGATTTGGTGCCTCGCTGTGATGGAACATCCAAGCGTCGCTCATTTTCAGACCGAAGATGACGGGAGGGGATGTAGACCGGTAGCAGTGAGTTAAGGTAGATGTTCGAATTTGCCATTATCGTTCTGAAGGCCAGTGTCAGAGATTTAAACTTGATGCGGGCGGCAACTGGCAGCCAGTGAAGTGAAATCAGGAGGGGTGTTACATGGGTTCTTTTAGGCTGATTGAAAACTAGATGTGCATCTGCATTCTGGATCATTTGCAAGGGCTTGACTGCGTTGGTTGGAAGGCCGGCCAATAGAGAATTGCTGTAGTCCAGTCTTGATATGACCAGAGCTTGGACTAGCAGCTGAGAGGCATGCTCCGACAGGAACGGAATGATTTTCCTGATATTGTAGAGCACATACAACAATGATCTATGAATGACCATCCTTTCATCATGTTAGTGAGCCACGTTGTGTTTGGCTGGGCATTGCTATTCAGTTACTAATGTGTCCACGTAAAATATTTAAAAAATAAACAGATTTTACGGTTTGTTTTTACAGGTTTTTATGTATTTTTGAAATGCAGTAAAAAATAAACATAAAATTAAAAAATAAAATGCAAATTCACAAGAAAAACGGGAAAACACGTAATTTTACAGGGCAAAACTTTATTTTACAGCTCATTTCTGGCGCCCCAGCTGCCAGAAAATTTCAGTTTTTTGGTAACAAGATTTTATTTTTTACAGTTTATTTTTGAATACGGTCAAAAAGTATAACATTTCTGAAATAGACAGCAAATTTACAAGAAAAACGGGGAAAACTATTTATTATATAGCCTGTAATTTTACAAGAATTCTTTAAAATTATTTTACAGTATATTTCTGTCAATCCAGCTGACAGAAAAAAAAAATCATATTCGTTTCACAGTGTTCATTTTGTTCAAATCACCAACACTAAGTGTGAAAAATAGCTCATCCACATCTGTTCAGTATGTAGATTTTAGCGTAGGCGTAATTTGCGGGTGGGACATGTCCCCACCACTTTCTGATAGAAATTAAGAAATGCTTGCGGAAGGTGTGTATTCTTTAGGGGTGATTAACATCTAAAACTCATGGAAAACACAGGATTCGCCGCTTTCTCCCTATCTCCTGTTGCTCACACTCGTAAGTTATATTTGCGGAAGACAGACTTCAGAAACGCGGCCAGTATAAAAATGCGTGCATCATCCGCACTCGCGCCACTTGCTTGTGCATCCAGTGTCCAAGCACAAAAACGCGTAAACCAATGAACAAGTGACATTTTTAGTCATGGGAATAAGCTGTTTTTAAATGTAATGCACTGCAACAGCCAAGTGACCTTCCCCAAATGACACTTTGGGAACCACAAAGTAGCCAATGGACGGACAGCCAACTATATATGATGAATAGTCCCAACGAGTTATTACTGAAACAATTTATTAAAGAATTGTTTTTGTCATCTCTGTCCCCAACACTTTTCAAAACAAAGTTATGCCACTATATTTCAGAGCTATGTTTATCAGTGGGTTTGATTTCTGACATCATAACATGTTCACATTTAGTGCTGTAAAAAGCATCTTAAGAACTATAAATATAATTACTGGTTTTAGCAGTTCTTCTAGCCTGACCAACCGCAGGTTCCGAAACCCCTCGAAAACCATCAGATCAGTCTGACCTGTTTGAGAGATCAGCTAACAACAACGTATTACTAGGTTTTTGAGTCAAATGTATGGCGGTATGGATCATGTTGAAGTCATGTGTCAAGAGATCCTCAGATTGACCTGTGTGTGGAATGTGGAGCCACAGTGGTACGAGATGAGTAAATCTAATCTGTTTAAACACATCATTCATGTATTTTTCAATGTGATAGAATTGAATTGAGTTGAATCTTATTACTCTGTTCCATCTGTGTGTGTGTGTGTGTGTGTTCATGTTTGTATATCCCGGTGGGGACCTAAACCTGAATACACACCAACACATGGGGACTCGTGTCACCGTGGGGACCAAAATTGAGGTCCCCACGGGCAAAAAAGCTTATAAATTGTACAGAACAATATTTTTTACAAATCTAAAAATGCAAAAAGTGTTCTATGATCTTTAGGTTTAGGGATAGGGTTAGGGATAGGGATAGGGGATAGAATACACAGTTTGTACAGTATAAAAACATTACGCCTATGGACTGTCCCCACGGGGATAGTCAACCAAAGCGTGTGTGTGTGTGTCATGGACTGTGGCAGGAAAAGAACCCAAATGCAGGCAGGCCGTAAGGGGATAACAGATAATATTTATTAAATGAACAAAACAAAGGAAAAACCCACGAGGGGGTATCAAACAGGAACTAAACTAAGAAACAAACAGAAAACAAAAGACTTCCCACGAGGGGGCAAAAGGAAAAACAAGAACAGCAAAACCCTAACTAAAAAACACGACCAAACGTCTTAAATAATACAATGAACAAAACTCACAAAACACTAACAGGACAAGGAACAGGACCACGGGTAACAACACCAGCAAGAACACGCGAGACCACAGTACACCGTACGTACACAGTACACAACGCAATACAAGAGCACAAGACAAAGAAACAAGAGGGTATATATAGGGAAGACAAACGAGGGATAATTACACGGGGCAGGTGTGGGACATTAAACACTCAGGGAAAAATCACAAGGAAACGAGAGGAATGGGGCCAATGACAAGACACTGGAGAGAACGTATATTATTGTCAAACGGACAATAATATGTTTCTCTCCACACATAACCAAAGACTTTGTCATGGCTCTGCTACAGGACCAAGAAAAACATGACTAAGGAAGCAGAGCCATGACAGACAATACTTTATTTTTAACAAAAAACAGAAACTAAACACCCACGAGGGGGTAAACAAAAAGTAACGAAATAATACAACGAGCAACAGGACCAAGACTAACTAAACAATAAACTAGACAATACTTTGACAGAAACTAAACTAACACTTACTAAGACAGGACTGGGTTCTATAAACAGGATCACAGGAACAATGACTGGCACGATACACATACAATGACCGACACAGGACAATGACACATGAGGGTATTATATAGGGAAGACAGACAAAGGATAACGACACGGGGCAGGTGTGGGTAATTAAACACTCAGGGAAAGATAACGAGGAAACGAGATGGCGGGAACAGAGACGAGACACTGGAGAGAACGTATATTATTGTCAAAAGGACAATAATATGTTTCTCTCCACACATAACCAAAGGCTTTGTCATGACTCTGCTACAGGACCAAGAAAAACATGACTAAATGAAGCAGAGCCATGACAGAAGCCCCCCCTTTAATGAGCACCTCCAGGTGCTCACCAAGGGGTAGACGGACGAGACAAGACAGACTGGGAAACAGACAAGACCAGGCAAAACAAAGCAAACAAGGGCCCATAGGGGGCAGTCCATGGGGGTGGGGATAAGTCCCAGTCCCCGGCTGCGCTCGAGGGCGCGGAGTCCTGGGGGACTTAGGAGGAGACCTGGGGGGAACAGTCTTTGACCCTGGGGGTCTCCCCGGGGCCTGCTTGGCTGCCGGACTAGGGACCGGCTGGAAGGCCGGCTGGATCACCGGCTGGATGGCTGGCTGGACAGGGCTTGACGCCGGCTGGAAGGCCGGCTGGATGGCTGGCTGGACAGGGCTTGACGCTGGCTGGACGGCCGGCTGGAAAGGGCTTGACGCCGGCTGGACGGCCGGCTGGACAGGGCTTGACGCCGGCTGGATAACCGGCTGGGACGCCGGCTGGATCACCGGCTGGGACGCCGGCTGGATCACCGGCTGGACGGCCGGCTGGACAGGGCTTGACGCCGGCTGGATAACCGGCTGGGACGCCGGCTGGATCACCGGACTGGACGCCGGCTGGATCACCGGACTGGACGCCGGCTGGATCACCGGACTGGACGCCGGCTGGATCACCGGACTGGACGCCGGACTGGACATCGACTTGGACACCGGACCGGACACCGACTTGGACACCGGACCGGATGCCGGCTGGGACGCCGGCTGGATCTCCGGTTTCACCGGACTGGACGCCGGCTGCACCGGAGTGGTAGCCGGCTGCACTGGACAGCACGTTCCCCCGTGACGCTCCTTCCTCCTTTTCCGCACCGCCGGGTCTGCAGCCATCTTTGGCCGACCCGTGGGGACCGGAGGTAGTTCAGCGTTGGGGGAACCCCCAGACGTCGTCCCCGAGTCTGTCCCTCCCCACTCGCCACAGTCCCCGCCAGGGGAACCGAGAACCGTGGAGCTCCAGCCAGAGGGTACTGAGTCCCCCCGGGCAGCGGCAGCCAGGACGAGACCCCCCGGGACGCTCGACCGTGGAGCGGAAGTTCCAAATGGAACTCCACTCCCGGGATCATCCCGGTTGGCCACGTACCTGACCATGTCCGCGAACCCGAGAGGAGCCAGCAGCCTCTTCTCCGACGGTGTGAGGCGCCGGGTGAGGCAGCAGTTGAAGATTGTCTTCAACTCCGCATCACTGAACCCGGTCGCCTCTGCCACCGCCGAGAATGCTCTGGCGAACTCCCGGTCCCCATAACTCCCCTGGCGGAACCCCAGTAGCAAGTGGGCCAGGCCGGATTGGGGAGACGACGCCTTGCCGTCCTTGGGAGCCGCCTGCTGGGTTCGATTTGGTTCGGTCATTCTGTCACGGACTGTGGCAGGAAAAGAACCCAAATGCAGGCAGGCCGTAAGGGGATAACAGACAATACTTTATTTTTAACAAAAAACAGAAACTAAACACCCACGAGGGGGTAAACAAAAAGTAACGAAATAATACAACGAGCAACAGGACCAAGACTAACTAAACAATAAACTAGACAATACTTTGACAGAAACTAAACTAACACTTACTAAGACAGGACTGGGTTCTATAAACAGGATCACAGGAACAATGACTGGCACGATACACATACAATGACCGACACAGGACAATGACACATGAGGGTATTATATAGGGAAGACAGACAAAGGATAACGACACGGGGCAGGTGTGGGTAATTAAACACTCAGGGAAAGATAACGAGGAAACGAGATGGCGGGAACAGAGACGAGACACTGGAGAGAACGTATATTACTGTCAAAAGGACAATAATATGTTTCTCTCCACACATAACCAAAGGCTTTGTCATGACTCTGCTACAGGACCAAGAAAAACATGACTAAATGAAGCAGAGCCATGACAGTGTGTGTGTGTGATTTTTGTGTGTGTAAAAGTGTTTTGTGATTTGTGATTTGTAGCTCTTATGCCAGAGCCTGAGGGTGGCACTGCACACTAGCATGCTACTTAAAAAATCAGCTGATTGTGAGTAAGAGTGAGTACAGCACTACTGAAATTTGCTGTGGTTAGTAAAGCCCTGAAAATCTGAGCGGACAGAGGGAAAACGGACTGAAAGGGATTGTGTGGTCAGCTCTGCAGTGAGGAATATCGACAGAGCTCAGTACAAGACAGAGAATGCTGGATCCTTCAAACGTGCCAATAGAGAATGCATCATCTTCTGAAGTAAGTCTCGGATGTGAAGGGCTCGGATGACTTATTCCGAAGCACACACCTGCTCTAGATCTCTGTGTTTGACACGCAACATTGGCAGTAGCAGCCAATTCATAGGAACACCACTTTAAATGACTAGCTTTATTGTCTAATGCAGGTTTTGTGTCTATATAACAGTCTATATAACATTTCATAATCATCTGAAGTAAGTGATAGACATGGAGGCTGTATTTGTTTGATTTGGGGTTATTTTGCTACACAACACACATTCTTTTTTGGTCTGTCGGTTTAGCTGATGTAGATTATGCTGGTTTTCTTTGAATCTTTAGGTGTAGTTAGCAATGCACCAGAAATAGAGTGCTATGTATGGAATGTTTTCATAATGATTTCTCTTCTCTGTACTCTTCACTCCAAAGTCTATTATCTTTATTAGTGGAAAAAAATTGCAAGTGGGTAGAAATTGATTCTTTATACTATACTATATATAGCATAGAATTTTGATCATTATTTTGTAAGTAAACACGATAAAACAATTTAAACTTTCCTGCAGCTTTAAAAATGTTTGTGTTTACTTTACCTTCGCCCCTGTGAGAAGTGCTTCTTATGTCGCTACAACACTGGGATTCCCTTACGAAAATTAACCATGGTTTTTTTGTGGTACAAGTGTAGTAACCATGTATTTTTTGGTGCATTGATTATTTAGGGCAAAACCATGGTTTTACTACAGTAACAATCGTTTACTATGGTTTTTAGGATGGCAGGCTAGTATGTAGCAGCTGTTAGTATGCAACAACTGTTGTTTTTGAGTACAAAAGCAAAAATGTGTAATACATGTATAAGTGTTGAGACAGATTGGGAGGAAGCAGTACTGTTGTTCTTGTTAACCATGCGGCGCCTGTGAGCCAGCACATCTTGGGAGATTTCATCAGGGTTATTTATAGAGTTAGCTTGAGAATTCAGGCGGAGGTCACCTCAAAAACTTGGCCCTTGCAAGTGACCATGAAATATATGTGGTGAATTCCAAACATTTTCTTTTCTGCCACTGATACATTTATCAGTGTCCATCTCTCATGGGGATGTTTTGTTAGCATTGGGATTTTACTCAGTTGGTTCTTTCAGTCGGTTTGTGTTCACTAAAAAGGGTTTCTCTAAAGTACTGGTGTGATGTTCAGTGCAATGACAGTCTGTGAGGGAATGTTCCAGAAAGGCATGCATATTAACGTTTCGTGTCTAAAACCGCACTGAAAATGTGATCCACACTGCTTTCTCCTTTTTTTCTAAAGAGCCTAGGAGTTTGAGCTTTCCTGGCATTTGTCGTTGCTAAGCAACCATGGGCCACACTAGCCGTTGAGACGAGGAGGTATAAACAAAGAATATATGGATTATATGCACTGGCGCTGCAGTGATAGCTGCCCACTGCTCCGGGTGTGTGTGTTCATGACTTGCAGTGCGTGTGTTCACTACTCATGCGTGGGTTAAATGCAGAGGTCACATTTCGGTTATGGGTCACCATAACTGACAAATAGGACACTTTCACAAAATACCATGCAATAACTCTGCTACTTTATGTAGTGATTCTGCCTCATCTTGTCATGTCTTTCTTGATCTTGTGGCAGAATCACGGCAGGATCCCTTGGTATGTGTGGAGAGAGTTATTTTGACCCTTTCGGCCTTCGATACTCTCTCCGGTCCTTGTCTGTGTTACCGCTCTTTTGTATCCCTCGTTATTGGTTGTTAATTAGTTCATGCCCCACACCTGTTCCCCTTTGATTTGTCCCCTTATTTAATGCCCCTGTGTTCTCTGTCTTGTGTCGGATCATTGCACTGTGTTGTGTTTGTCGTGTGGGTGAGTTCTTGTCGTGTTAGTAAGTCTAGTTTATTGTGTTGCTATGTGATGTGTTATTAGTCTAGTCCTTTTAGTTTAGTTAGTTTTGTTCTTGTTCCCCTGTTCTGTTATGTTACCCCACGTGGGTCTTTGTTTTGTATTTTGTTATTATTATTATAAGTCTAGTTTACCCCTTACCCTGTCTGCACTTGGGTCCTCTGTCTGTGTATCCGTGTCTCTCACCCCCGAAACGTGACACTTTATTTATGCTTTGATCATCTGTCTCCATCTTCACTGAGCTTGTCTCTATTGGTTGGTTGGTTCTTGACACATTACCTGCGGTGCACGTGCAGCATTCTGAGTTTAAATATTTCATCTCAATGTGGCGCCGACGCGCCTTGAAAAACAGAAGCATCTTACCGCATGCGCGTGCTTGTTGCGCGTCTTCATATAAAGGTGTCATGAATTAAGACATTTGTTATACTGTATAAGAGGTAATCGTATTCAAGCGAACATCCTGTAAGTGTCAGAACTGAAAACGCCCTTGTTACTCTAGCCCCGCCCACTGGTTCACGCATGACAGTACTGAAGTAACACAAGTTGCGCGGAACCAGATAGAGCAAGCAATAGACATGCCATTAAAGATCGCAAAATATTGTGGAGTGCCTGGTTGTGGAAGAACAGTCGCTGCATAACATTCCTTTAGATTACGACATTAGTAATGCTGTCACGAACTGCTACGAGACTTAAAGGGGTTGAAGATCTAAATGCAGCTTTATTCCACAAATGATACAAGCAGACAGATAACAGGCATAAACGATATAACGGCAAAGGTCGGGGCAGGCAGCAGAGGTTCCAAAACGATAAGCAAGTCAAAAAAATTAAAACACAAGTAAACCAATAGAATAACGCTCAGAAATGCAGTGGGAGACAAACAAGACATTGCAATGACAGAATGATTGAACCAGGTTTATATTGACATAGGTAATAACACACAGGTGAGAATGACCAGTGTCAATGAGTCCGGGCAATGGGTTATGGGAAATGTAGTGAATAATAAAAGTCCGAGTGATGGGGAGAGTGCTCTCTTGTGGAGCACGAGGGCACTGCAGCTGACAGATGTTACATAGCCCCCCCCGGGATGGGGCAGGATGTAGGCCCAGGCCCGTGTAGGGGAACAAGGCAGTGGGGCGGAGGCGGATTCGGCTGGGCTGGAACAGAAAGAGTAAACTGATTTATAGCAGTCTCTAGGGATGTAAAAATGCCTACAGGGGAAACCCAAGCAGCCATCTTCATTGAGACAGGAATCTCGGGAAGATCATTGGCAGTCTTCTTAGACGAGTCAGGTAACTCAGAAAGTTCATCGGCATCCTTCTTGGACGAGGTAGGGAACTCAGAAGCTTGGATGAGTCGGGAACTCTGTGGGTTCAGAAGCAGCCTCTGGTGCGGGCGAACAGCGCACAGCCCAGACACAAAACAGGGCAGCAGCCACCACCGGCGGAGCAGACTCCTCTGGTACCACCGGACTTGGGATCTTAGAGACACCAGCCACCTGTACAGATGTCAAAGGAGTATCCTCGAGGTTAGACATCAGACGCCTGTGCCTTGAAACCACCATCCTGTCAGCTAACTCTGGAGAGGCGACCATCTTGCGAGCAGGCTCTGGACTGACAGACATCTTGCAAGCCGGCTCTGGACTGGCTGCCATCTTGCGAGCGGGCTGTGGCCTGGTGGCAGGGGGCTCCGGTTTGGCAGCCATGATGACTGGAGACGCTGGCTTGGTGGCCATCTTGGCTGGTGGCTCCGGTTTGGCGGCCATGACGACTGGAGACGCTGGCTTAGCGGAACTGACGACTGCAGACGCTGGCTTGGTGGCCCTCTGTTGAGTGGGTAGTGGGTTGCCTCTCTCAAAAAGGTATTTAGGAGCGTCAGTCTCCTTGCTCTCCCCTACTGTAAGGGGTGAGCCACAAAACTGTAACACAAAGTTAAGATATTGTGCCAGGGTCCAGCTAGGTTCTTCCTCAGGTAAATTAAAGCTGATGTGCTGATCTAGTACAGACCAAAAATATTCCTTTAAAACCCCATCGTCAACAGTCACAAATTGGCAATGCCAAAGAAAATCGTTTAAAAATTCATTGATATAGGAACGGCTTGATATATTGAACAAAGTTTCCTCCAATGAGCATCATAAGTACCTCTTGAAACCTTCCTGTACACAGGTCTGGCTGCTAGATCCATATTGGATTGGATTGGATATTGGACTGTTACGGACCGCTCCGAGACTTGAAGGTTCTTGACTTGACCAGGGTTGAGGATCTAAATACAGCTTTATTAAGACAAACAGGCAATAGGTCAGGGCAGGCAGCAAACAAACATAGACGAGGTCACAGGCGATGGTCAGGGCAGGCAGCAGAGGAACAAAAAAAGATAAGTAAATCCAAAAATCAAAGCACAAGTAATCCAAAAGAAGAATGCTCAGAAATGCAGTAGTAACACTAAACTTAGCAATGACAGAATGATTAAACCAGGCTTATATTGACAGAGGTAATTACAAACAGGTGAGAATGTTCAGTGTTCAATGAGTCCGGGCAATGTGGGAAATGTAGTGAATAATGAAAGTCCGGGTGATGGGGAGAGTGCTCTCTTGTGGAGCACGAGGGCACTGCAGCTGACAGACGTTACAAATGCGTGGTTGAAGTTTATTTTTAAAGACGTTCCAGCTCACATGTGTAAAACATTGAGCGTTTGTTCGCTTCATTTCACCGTTGATTCCTTTGTGAACAAGGCCCAGGTCGACGCTGGATTTGTGGAGAGACTAAAATTAAAAAGCAGTGCTGTGCCGTCAATATTGGATCCGACAGGAATGGCGCAGCAATCTTATATGAGTAAAACATATTTGTACCATGATTCACTATTGTTTTGTTAGAGATCGCTTTATATGTACTGATAATGTGTAACCTAACGTTACGTGTCTAACCAAATTCACAGACGTTTACTACGCAAACTGCTATCCAATCATAGCAGTGGGCGTTTACTTTCAAGTCTTCAATGTGACACGCCCATTAAAACTGAGCGTTTGTCGAGCCGGTCTAAAAACCCGGGTAGAAAATAGCCTATTACTTATTGATTTTGATGTTTTTGAATGTAAAAACCACACAAACTTCATAAGACCTCATACAACAGTATAAAACAATAAAAAAGGCAAGTTCATGACACCTTTAAAATACGAATATGCACGCGAAAGAGACGCAAAATGTGAATGGCCCCTAATTCTGTTATGAAAGCAGAGCATGTTTTCTGATCACAGAAGATGACCTTATTGTCTTCTGTAATGGAGTGTAGATGTGTGTAAATATTTGTGTACATGGGATGTATGTGTCTCTGTATGTGAGAATAATTTTGAAGAGCTTAGAGAGGAGAATAGCTTTTCAATATTACTATCCCCTGTTTGCTCTGGTTTGTCCTGGTTTCTCTGTTAAAATGGATATGTTTAGCATACTTTCAGCGGCACATGCAGCACAAGTGCTGGTGAAGAAAGATGACATGAGCTTCTGAATGTTTAACTACCACTGCATGTTTCACCAGTTCTCAACTTGATCTTTATTTCAGTGTCCTGTGGCAAATCTAAAGGGAACCCCGGAAACCATCATATATGCTGTGCAAGTGTGAATCTGGTGGGCTACGGCCTGTGGCAGTCTGGTGTTGGGCGCACATGAAAGGGAAGCGATTATCTGACTCTAGAAAGGAGCACTATTTTGAAGAAATCTCCCTTGACATTGCAGTAGAACAAGTTGGGCTGAAAGCATCTTCACTATATAGGAATCACCACACATCTTGTTTGCAACAACATACAGTAGAGACATAGAGGCCTATTAACAGCAAGATCCCTATTTTAACGATCTAAGCAGATGGTCTAAAGCACACAGTGCAGGTGCACTCAGGAATTGGACATGGCGGAATTTGCAAGGGAAAAGACTGGACGCTTCTCCAGAGCATGTTTGTGTGCTGCTGCACTTCCTTCTGTCTAATAAGTAAACTGAAAGTGCGTTGTGGACCCAACCAGAGGTGCATTTTCTACTAACGTGCTCTTTAAAGCAGCCGTATCTCCGACAGTTTTTGCATATCTCATGTTAATCTTGAGTACTTACAGAATAGTATCGCACCCTTCAAATATCTGTAGAGTCTTTAGTTTGATCACATTCATAAAAGACAGATACAGCTGTACGATTATTTCCGAAAACATACGACGCGTGTGGGAGGGACATCAGTTTCACTTACCGCATGCGGTTCATGTCCAGCATCTTTTATCGCTGGGACCGCCGTTCCATCTATCAGATTCAAACGATCTCCAAATCCAGCGTTATATCCACCGTTTATATAACATTCATCACCCAAATGCAGTGAACAAACAAATAAGCTGAACTTCGAACTTAGTGCTCTCACTCTCTCCTGCACGCAAGTGAAAGTGACTTGTGCGCATGCTCCTTCTCCCTCTGTCCTTGGTTAAAGCGTAAGTGTGCCGCGTGCTTTTCCGGGAGAATTGTCCAATAAAGGACTAAGAAAAGTTGTTATGAAACGGATTTTCATGTTCGAAAAAAACTTTCTGAAACCTGTACGAACGCTGGGGGAGTGTATCGAGCACAGAAATACTACGCCATACGTCCAACTCATTTTTTGACAAGTTGACCATGTCAAGCATGAGATGACAACACGTTTAACATCATAAATAACTCCGAATGCATGAAACACTGTTGCACGGCCGCTTTAAATAAATAAAAAATTGCGCCATTGACTTTCAGTTCCTCAAAATAGCAATGCGCCAACAATGCGCCTGAAAACACCTCTTTTTTAGACCAACACGCCCATGAGCGCACAAATGAGCACAAATGCATTTGCTATTTAAACAACACGACGCAGGACGGGAAAATAAGAACTGCGTCGGGCCTAAACTAGCAAAAACACTTGCGCTGCTTCTTGCACCACATTGCGCCGAGTGTACGATAGGGCCCAGGGAGTGAATATTTGGCAAAATCATGCTTACCTAAATCACAATTTTAATCACTAAACCATACAAACTCAGTGAAATGCCATTCACTGTGATGTTTTATGTGGCATGAAACCTCAGTGACCTCTTGGCCTAAGGAACAGTATGTGTGGTTTGAGAGAGATGCAGGCAGTTAGTGTTCTCTAATGGTATAATGGGATAATCGTTCAGAGGATACACTAGAGGAAGGGGTGTTTCAATAGAGGATGCATGTTAGCTACCAAAAAAAAAAACATTTAGACCACGTTTCCTCCGGATATTCCAGAATGCAACATACTTTTTACCTACTGATGTAAAATGCTTATTTTAAGTGTACACTCGAGACAATGTTACCAGGATCTACTGGTTTGTGGTTTAAGGTTGTGTTCAGACTTGGCAGTTTTGGTTTGATTAAAATGAATTGTGGTTCATCTAAAAGTAAATCTCATCCTTATGCCTTCCCTTATCAAAAATAAGTGTATTCAAGAGTGCTTTTAGTGTGCTATTAGATGTTGAACAACCAATAGTTTTATCCACTGATGCAAACTACAAAACGCTGTTTTAGATAAAATATAAGTCATTTATGTGATTCATGTAATGTAATTCACAAGAAACAGTGATGGAGCTTTTTTCAGCGTTTTATCAGAAATACAGTAGCTACGTGCATGTATTCCTGCTGAACATGAATAATAAATACACTTCCCAAATTAATTTAATCTTTCTGCATTGCCAAATACAAAAAAGTTCCTCTAGCTTCTATAAATTTTGTACATATGTCTGTTTTTATTATATCTATTTAATTCCAACGGTGTTACATGTGTTACACTTCACACTATTTAACAGTATTCACATCACAAAACTATAAATACACTTTCACAGTAAAAATGACTGATTTAAAAAACGTGTTTACTGTCGGAGATTCAGCATTGTAATTTGCACATATTTCAATTTGCCCTTGTTTAAACTTGAACGTCTCCTTTGGTTTTACTGGAGTAGTGGACTACTGAGTTTAAAGCTGAATGCCGCCACCTAGTGTACTGAAAGAAATAATTTTAGAAACCTTATTGGACCTTTATCACATTTCCTGTAGCCGTTAAGCGAAGCAGTGTGTCACTTTTTCCGGTAGCACCGGTTTATCACTTTAACTTGCTGAAATATTCCTATAAATATATTTCCCATCCAAATGCAAATTCTGAATAATAAATAAATGTATTTCCTAACCTACTACAGGCCTGTGTTTTCTCTTACTGGCTATATTTCATTTGAAACAACTGGTACATTTCCCGCTGTCTTCAAAGAAGCCCGTATTACCCCGATACTGAAGAAACCCACTCTTAATCCTGCATGGTTAGATAACTACAGACCGGTATCTCTCCTCCCCTTCATTGCTAAAACTCTTGAGCGTGTTGTATGTAATCAGCTCTCCTCCTTTCTCAACAACCTCCTGGACAGTGTTGGGTAAGTTACTCTGAAAAAGTAATTAATTACTAGTTACTAATTACATATTCAATAGTGTAATTAGATTACTGTACAAATTACTCTCTCCAATAAGTATTTAGTTACTTATTACTAATTACTTTCTATATCCTACATCAACCTTGATTAGTTAAGTGATTGAAAGATAGACATGAAACGGCTCTTTTAATTCATTCAAATAAATAATATTAAACTACATAAAGTAGTATTATTAACTGACCAAAGTATTACAAATGTGAGAATTATACATTAAAGCACAGATTTTAAAGTTAGACTTTGAATTTTGATGTCAATTCCACCATTACACACACATATATTACACAAAGTATTTAGTTTAGTTACATCAGAAGTAACTGTAATTAAATTACAGAAAAAATAGAGTAATCCCTTACTTTACTTTTTCAAGGGGAAAGTAATTAAATTACAGTAACTAATTACTTAGTAACTAGTTACACCCAACACTGCTCCTGGACAGCAACCAGTCAGGTTTCAAGAGCAGTCATTCCACTGAGACTGCGTTGCTCTCTGTCATGGAAGCCCTGAGACTGGCAAGAGTCCTCTAGAACTCATCTGTACTCATCCTACTGGATCTATCTGCCGCCTTTGACACCGTTAACCACCACATCCTCTTGTCGACCCTCAAGGCTATGGGTGGTCTCCGGAATGGTGCTACAATGGTTCAGGTCTTACCTCTCAGGTAGGTCATTTAGAGTATCCTGGAGAGGTAAGGTCTCTGAGTCCCACCATCTTCATACAGGGGTGCCTCAGGGCTCAGTGCTTGGGCCGTTGCTCTTTTCTGTATACATGACATCCCTTGGCTCTGTCATTCGGAAACATGGCTTTTCCTATCACTGTTATGCGGATGATACACAACTCCACCTGTCATTTCAGCCTGACGATCCGACAGCATGCCTAGCCGACATCTCACTCTGAATGAACGACCATCACCTGCAGCTGAACCTTGCTGAAACAGAACTGCTTGTAATCCCGGCCGACACAAAGATCCATCACAACTTCTCCATCCAACTGGGCTCATCAACCATCACATCTTCCAGAATGGCCAGAAACCTGGGAGTGGTGATCGATGATCAGCAAAACTTCACAGATCAGGTTACCAGCACCACTCGATGCTGTAGATTCATCCTCTACAATATCAGGAAAATTAGACCTTTCCTATCCGAACATGCTACGCAGATCCTAGTCCAGGCTCTTGTCCAGTCCAGACTGGACTACTGCAATGCGCTACTAGCTGGACTTCCTGCTTGCACAACAAAACCTCTACAGATGATCCTGAATGCAGCGGCAAGAGTGGTCTTCAATGAACCGAAGAGAGCACACGTCACCACTCTCTTCATTAAGTTACATTGGCTCCCTATAGTCGCTCGCATCAAATTCAAGACTCTGCTCCTGGCCTACAAGACCACCACTGGTTTGGCACCCCCCATCCCCTAATGCAGACTTATATACCCACCAGATCCTTACGCTCTGCAAAAGAACGACGTCTTGTGGTGCCATCCCAAAAAGGTAAAACATCGCTTTAACAAACCTTTGTGAAATGATCTGCCTGCTGCTACAAGATCAGCAGATTCTGTGACCATCTTTAAGAATCGGCTGAAAACATCTCTTCCGTCAGCACCTGTCCGATCATTTCTGACTTTTATATCTTTTCTACTCTATCTATCTATATACTGTATATATACTGTATATATATATATATATATATATATAACTTGGCTGTGTACACTGTAGTAGGCTTTGTTAGACATGCTTTATTGCACTTGCTTTTTGTTGTCCTAATGTTGACCCAATTGCTTCCATTGTTTACCCAACTTGTAAGTCGCTTTGGATAAAAGTGTCTGCTAAATGTAAATGTAATGAAATGAATATGACTGATAAACACCAATTATGGAAATTACACATGGTTTTATTATAGTGAACGTGTAGTATATATTTGTAGTAAAACCATGGGTATTTTATAGAGCGTGCATTTTCGTAAGAGCAGTACTGCTTACGTGCGTTGTTATTCCAGTCCTTAAAATAGCTGCCTAAAAGAAACGTAATGATATTAAACACTTAATTAATCTTGAAAGAGTAATGCAATGACAGCTCGACTACATTGAATATTAATGAATTTTGGTGTATTTGTGAATTACATGCAGTAAAATGACTGTCAATGAAAAATCACACACAGTAGGTGATAAAACATATTTAATACAAACAAATGCTAATTCATATCTTATTCAGCACACTGATCACTAATTTGGAGCACTGACTGACACAGTGTTGTGAAATAATCACGTATGTTTACCAGCCACTGTTTTGCTGGAATAAAACTTCAAATTCGGTTGAGTTTGTAAAAATCTGTTCACAGTAATCATCACAATATCTCTTCTCCTGTCTCTGAAAATGTCTGTATTTTGAAATAATTTTGCGGACACTCATAAAAAGAGGCATTTAGTCAAATAGGCAATTGCAGCCTATTGTAATAAACGTAACCGGAAATATCGGTACACTGCTTCAACAAGCACTTCCGGTGTTCAATTTCTCTGTGATAAAAGGTCCATAGATTTGGTCCTTTGAAAAAAACATTCGTGGCTAGAGCCCCAAAAGCCACCCCCCCTTCGCCGCTGGTGGGCTTGTGACTCTTAAGCTCAGCCCACAGCACACCTCCAGGAGCTTGACTATTTTCGGAAATAAGCATTACAGCTGTTTCTGTCTTTTATAAAAAAAAAGATAAACTAAAGACCCTTTGTTGATATGAAGGATGTAGCAAGATTAATTTGAGATTGGCAGAAACTGCGTGTGATATGTCCGCTTTAACCTTAATGGCCTCAGTCATCTCTTTCCATCGTTTTTATTGTGTTTTTCGACTGCTCTTATGTAATAACTTTGTGTTGGGACTTTGTGAGATGATTCAATTTATTTGTGGACAGAAACAACAAAGCACCTTAAACAATAATCCCAAGCAAATAGACCAGCTGTAAATACGTACAGTACCTAAATATGATGTCCTTTCATGTGTAAAAGTAGTTCACCACGGTTGTTTAAGTATGGAGGCACTTGAAGATGACTCAGTTGACTTCTATGTGGTGGAAGAAAGCACTTCCTAGAGGAACGGAACTTTCTTAGCTTTAGTTAATTTAATTAATAAATCAAATATTACTTCACAAGTTTTCCACTTGTTACAAATGAGGTAATACAATATTTCAAATCAAAATTTTATATTCAATAACCTACTTATGAGGTAAGTAGCTGTGTAATAAGTGGGATAACGTACTGGCAGCTGGTTGTCATCGCAAAATAATCCCCTTCATTGTGATACAAGACCCTCTCGTGCCGGGTCCTGATCATACTGTACAGGTTTATTCTACCAATAACCGGCTTATCCCTTACTTTTATGTTTATTCAAGTGATATCGTGAAGCAACATAATACGCACATGACGACAGGGATGGCGGTGTGTAAATCCAGTTACCCCTCCTGCTTCTGGAAGTTTTCCTGAGATTTTTTTATCCTGTGCAAATTAGCCATTAATATTACAGACATCCTGTGGTAAAATCAATTTTACGCCACATCCCCATGTACTAATCACACGAGTATATGCTTACTTTTTCTGAACAAGAACATGTAAAATAATATAAACATGATAATCATATGTAGAGTCGAGTGTTCGTTTACATTTTGTACGCTAATTTTGACAGTCTGCTATAGTAGCGGATTTTAGAATGTTATTGCCATGTTGATGAGGACCATTTTATATGCTTAACCCTTTAGAGCCTGAAGTGAAAATATGTTGTTTTCACATATTTTGTTTTTTTGACTGTCAAATTCTAAAACAATGTCCTATTATCATGTGCATACAAATCCATGCATGTGCATGAAGGCATATGCACACACACCACATACTAGGATATGTGAAACTGGTATTTTGAAACACTAAGTCTAAGCCTATTTTACAGACATTTCTCATGAGACAAAATTTACTGATCCATCCACATCTGGATCGACACCCACAGCATATTCCTCTTCGATGTCTGAATATGCAGACTCCAGGTCAGAAGAGTCTCACTCACGTCAAAAATCATCCCAATCACCTCTAGTGTTGTGTATTTCCTCTTCGCCATGTTTTGTTTGCCTATTTTATTAATTTACTTGCTCAAAAACTCTCTGATCTGTTGCACTCTGTAACTCCCTGTTCACATCTGCCCTCTGCCGCTCTCCACGAAAACTGCAGCAATTGGCTGATGAAACGCAAATGATTACCATAATACATACATGTTCAAAAAGCTAAATTTGTCTACTTTTAGGAGCAATTAGATTTTTTGGTAACACTTCAGTATAGGGGGCAATTGTCACTATTAACTAGTTGTTATTAGCATGCCTATTATTGGCATATTGGCTGTTTATTAGTACTTATAAAGCACATAGTCTGCATGACCATACTCTACATCCCTAATCTTACCCAATACCTAAACCTAACAACTACCATACTAACTATTAATATGCAATTATTTAAGAGTTTATTGGGGAAAAAGTCATAGTTAATAGCGAGAATTGCCCCCTATAGCTACTGAAGTGTGACCGATTTTTTTATAGCACTAATGGTTGAAAAGTTACGGTCAAATGAATACCGCTTGGTAAAATGCGTCGGCGACGACGCATCCGGTTTAAAAGGGATAAAATACTGATGGCAAAATAAAATATATCAATTTAGCAGGAAAACTAAATCATGATCTGACTCCGTGACGAGCTCTGTTGCCGATTCAACATGCAGCCAAAAAGAGGAAACGGTGCCCACCTTCTGCCGATGGTGCAGATTACCCAGGAAAAACTAAGTCGGCAAATATTAAAAAAATGTTTTTTGTTTTTTGCCTGCCTAATGCTCTTTCATAATGCTGACAGCAAAGCCACAGCTAGGGCACAACCTTCAACATTCCACTGTTGTTATGTCTGTATCTATTGTTTTGGTCTCAGGTGAAGTCGTGCCTCCGCCTCTCGCTGTTTTGCCACTGAGAAGTTCACATAAGAGCCACTGACGTAACTGTGCTGTTGACTCTTTCTCTCGAGGTCCACTGAAAACCAATAGTGTTGGTTCCCTTGGTTCCCTTGGGTTGGTAATCCCTGGTTTCCTTTGGAGTAACGGCTGTGAGAATGCAGCTGTACACGCTACGGCTGTGATTATAGGCCATTAGTGTCGTCTTTACACAGCAAAGGCGACACAGAAACCGAATCTGAAGCGGCTTAAAACCACGAAAATGAGTATTTACACAGAGCGTTAATGCAGCTCTAAAGCGGCATAAATGCATTTACACAGGAATTAAAATAATGCGAAATAATGCTGAACATAACCACAAAAACACAGAGCGTTAATGCAGCTCTAAAGCGGCATAAATGCATTTACACAGGAATTAAAATAATGCGAAATAATGCTGAACATAACCACAAAAGCACAGTTCTAACAATATGTTGATGAAATAATATCTTAAATTAAACAATATAAACTCAAAATATATATATACTGACACTAATAATAACAATGCATACTTTAGGATAAAAGCAATAATAGGCTATAAATGCAACATTTTAAATGATTTTCCTAGCTAACAAACACTCGGGCACCTCACCACATATTGAAAGACGCCAAAAGTTGTTTTAAAGAGCCACAAAGTCACTGTCGACCAGGTAAATGAACAGTTCCGATGTTACAGCAAATGTTACCAGATCGTTTTCGTGTATGAAATACTGTCCTCAATGAGATGCGTCTGGAAATATAACAACAAAATCCTGCATTTCAATCCTAGCCCGACAAGACCCAAATAATTTACGCTCCTAGGGCCGGGCATCTGTGCACAAGCGCACTTTACGATCTGGACCGAAGCACACTTACAGTACATTATTATGATGCGACTGTTTTGAGGTAAACGGTAAGAAAAGCACACACTCTCTCATCACAACACAATGTTAAGTTTGCGATTTATTAAGTGTTCGACTTCATGCGTGTGTTGCAGAGACCCATCTGCTTAAGTAACACGAGAGCTTTTCAAATAACACTGCATAATGTCCGACAAACCTAATATTTGAAGCAGTTTGAGACGCACAGTAAAACATGTCTGCATGTGATCGTGTCACACGTACCGGAAGTTTTTTTCCACGAAGGAGAGGAGCTTAAGGAGGAATTTAAACAATGTCATGAGTTCAAATAAAAAAATCTGCATGCCGGGCCTGAGTCACAAACAGTCATACTCCAAACATTTTTCTAAATTAACTTTAAAAAGAAACGAAACGAAATAAATGTAATTTGCCATTAAAAACTAATCTAAACTATTTTAATGGCTGAAAACGGTCTCAAAATTTACATCCTGCATTCAAACTGTGCCACAGCCTGCCTGAGTAAACAAAAATACTCCAAACATTTTTCCTCATTAAATCATTTTATGAAGAAATGAAACGAAAAATTTGTTTGAATTATTTAAAAAACCTGTGTTGTTATTATTAGCCTAAAACAAATGTGGCTGTGTGTTTTTGGCTTCATCTTCACTCTCTCACTTTCTGCTGACATGACAATGACGTAGTTTAGAGCGGCTTTAATGCGCCTTCATTTACACTAAACCTGAGCCGCATCAGAGTCGCCTTTGATACTAGGGTCTGAGGAGGGTCAGAGGTGGCATATTTTAGATCGGCTTTCGTGCGGCATTGCGTCTTTACACAGAAATTTAATCCGCCACAGAGACGCCTTAACTCGCCTGTGTAAAGATGCCTTAGGTGAGATAAATGTTACCTGTATGCTCTCCAAAAAAAATAAATAAAAGTAATTTTGGTGAAGATGCTGCCTTTGGTAAGAAACTTATGCACTATTTTACAACATTTTGTAGTATAAATATGTTCGGCATGCATCTGCAATTCTTTTAGCCAATAGCAGAAGAGCAGTCTGCACATGAATGAGAACGGTTGGGTCAAAGTTGTGACTAGTGTGCACTGCCCATGACGACAGCACTTCTATGTCTAGCATCTTGTACTACTGTGAGGAGAGCTGAATTAGCAGAATTGACTAAAGGGAGGGGATATCACTCCAGCTGCATTGAACAGGAACCCAGAAGAGTTGTAGATAAAGACTAATTGAATGCGACAGAAAGTCTTGGAAAGGACTTTGCCAGCGCCAGTCGGCCCCTGAGATGTTGTTTTCTGATGTTAAGGACTAACTCGGTATGTAGGAAATGGCCAGACAATGTTTTCAACCCTTTAGACCATAACCATCTTCTGTCGTAAGTTTTGTTTAGGTATTGATACACACTTGGATTAGGTTTGATTGTGCAATACTGCATTTTGAGATATTGCATGTATTTAAAATATAGCCCTGAACATATATATATATATATCAGTACCAGAAAAAACAAGAGCAGCCAGCTAACAAAAAATGTTTAAGAATGTTCTGCTAACATTCCCTTATGAAAACATTATGCCTGATTTTTTTTAACATTCCACCAACAATGTAAGAATGACGTTTTTAGAATGTTATATAAATGAAAGGTAACACTTTACAATAAGCTGCTATTTGTTAACAGTAGTTATTGCATCAGCTAACATTATAGAAAACAATGAACAATTTAGTTTTCAGCATTTATTAATCTTTGTTGATGTTAGTTCATGTCAACACAGCTATTTCATGTTAGTTCATGGTGCATTAACTAATATTAATAGTGACAAAGTTTGGTTTTAATATTGTATTAGTGAATGCTGAAATTAACATGAAACAACATTAATAAATGCTTTATTAGTGTTACTTCATTTTAGCAATTGCATTAGCTAATTGTTAACAAATAGCACGTTATTGTAAAGTGTTACCAAACGAAATGACATACACTGTAATGTTTACAAAGTGCTTTTTTAATGTTATTGCAAGAACATAGATAGATAGATAGATAGATAGATAGATAGATAGATAGATAGATAGATAGATAGATAGATAGATAGATAGATAGATAGATAGATAGATAGATAGATAGATAGATAGATAGATAGATACAGTGGCTTGCAAAAGTATTCATCCCCCTTCATTTTATTCACATTTTGTTATGCTGCTGCCTTATCTTAAACTACTTTAAATGATAATTTTTTTACATTAATCTAAACTCCATGCACAATAATGACAAAACAAAAAAATGATTTTTGACAGCTTTGCAAATTTATTAAAAATAAAAAACAAAAATAAGTACATTGCATAAGTATTCATACCCTTTTCTGGGACACTTGAAATTTAGCTCAGAAGCATTAGTTTTGCTTGTTGATGTTTATACACTTCGAGTGGAGTTAACCTGTGCCAAATTCAATTGAATAAGTATGATTTGGAGCGGCACATACCTCTCTATAAAGGGTGCAACAGCTGAAAATGCATATCAAAGTAAAAACCAAGACATGAGGTCAAAAGAACTGCCAGTAGAGCTCTGAGACAGGATTGTATCAAGGCACAGATCTGGGGAAGACTTCTGAAAAAAATCTGCTGTATTGAAGGTTCACAGAAGCATGTAGCCTCCATTTATCCTCAATGAAAGAGGTTTGGAACCACCAGATCTCTTACTTGAGCTGACCTCCTGTCCAAACTGAGCCATCGATGGAGAAGGGTCTTGGTTAGAGCGGTGACCAAGAAGCTGATGATTACTCTGGTTGAGCTCCATGATCATATATGGAGATGGGAGAAACTTACAGAAGGACAAACATCACTGCAACACTCCACCAATCTGGGCTTTATGGCTTAGTGGCCAGACTCAAGCCTTTGCTCAGTGAAGACACATGGAAACTTGAAATATACAAAAACGTACTTCAACGAATCTTTCAAACTGTCAGAAACAAGATATTCTGGTCTGATGAATCTCAGATTCATGCATCATGTCTGGAGAAAAACAAGCACTGCTCAACACCTGTACAATACCGTCTTAACAGTAAAGTGTAGTGGAAACAGAATCATGATGTGGGGGTGTTTTTCAGCTTCAGGGACTGTACACAAAATACGGAGATAATGATCATGAAAACCTAGCCCAGAACATTCAGAACCTCAGACAGGGCAGAAGGTTCATTCTCCAACATGACAATGATCCTAAGCACACAACTAAAACAATGCAAGAGTGGCTTATGGACAACTCTGTCTATGTCCTTGAGTGGCCCAGCTAGTGCTTAAACCAAACTGAACATCTCTGTAGAAACCTGAAAATGTCTGTCTACTGATGATCTCCATCCAACCTGACAGGGTTTGAAAGGATCTGAGGAGAAGAATGACAGAACATTGACAAATGCAGATGTGTAAAGCTTTTCACATCATACACAAAAAGATTTGAGTATGTAAAGGCGCTATAACCATTTTCTGAGTTGAGGGTATGAATACTTATGCAATGTACTTATTTTTGTTTTTTATTTTTAATAAATTTGCAAAGCTGTCAAAAATCAGTTTTTTGTTTTGTCATTATTGTGCATGGAGTGTAGATTAATGTAAAAAAATCATTTAAAGTAGTTTAAGATAAGGCAGCATAACAAAATGTGAATAAAATGAAGGATGATAAATACTTTTGCAAGCCACTGTAGATAGAGAGAGAGAGACAGACAGACAGACAGACAGACAACTTGTATTTTGAGTTAAAACAATGGCACTGATGTATTTGAAGATGTTTTAGTGCAAGCAGTTTTCAATTTAGACAGATCTAACATTTACTTCAGTCTAGGACTAGTCTTAAGCCCTGTGCGGGAAACCACCCCATAATACACAAGATGTAAACAGAATATCCCAAAAACCCAGGATGTATAATGATACCAAAACAATCTACACCGGGTATACATAAATGCACAGGATACACACAGTATACATACAGTTGAGGTAAATAAGAAGGCTGAACCTACAAAAAGTGTGCGTGTGACATTTAAGTTTTTATTCACATGTGTAATGTGAATGAGATGAGGCCTACTCATAGACATAATAAATAACTAGACGCCGCATTGGCCGCTTTGCTCCGCTTGAACCCAATAGGAGAGCTGCGCTTTTTCAGAATTAAAAGCACAAACACGTTTGCATTTCTTAACATATTTCAATGGTTTATGATATACGTAGAGTACAACTTTATCATGTCTCTAGTTGCTTCATGTCTCAATTATAGCCTTCTTTAAAATTAATGGTTGTCATTAGAGGAGGGCGTAATGGCCAAAATCTATGCCCAAAATCTACTTCACGGAATGAGTAATTTTATTTCACGGTAACAATATATTTCATGAAACAATCTCCCATTATAATTCTATATTTTATACCTCATTTTTCTTAGATTGATTTAACTAATTTATTTATTACAGTTCGTTTAAATGCTCACCATAGTTAAAATGTAGGCAAGTTATGAAAATGTACTGAAGATATCAAATTAAGTTCTGATAATCAGATGTATTATTTATTCATATTTATCTTCTGGCTATATCATATGTATACAGTAGGAAGATAGACAACATATATAACAATAAAGTATGAATATGCACAAACAATGAGAGTACAGTACATGACTAGTTTTATAAACTGGTGTTCATGGGGTCTGTACTGTAGGTCTTTATCGCTCTTCACTCTCTATTAGATGAGCAATTTTAGTGTGTTGCGACTCTCTGTCTTTAGGTTTGTTTATTCTCGGGCTTGTTTTTGCAATGCAAGTCTCTGGTGACTCCTCACGCGTCTCCCAAAACTGGAGGTAGAAGCGCGTCACATCGTCGTGCATTTCAACGCAAGTTTCACCTTGGCTCGCCTGAAGTTAAACTTTATAAAACTATTAACAGCTTTTCAAAACAACCTGACTTCTGAAATACGTGTGGAGAATGAGCTTTTTTAAATGCTGGCGCAGATCCCTGCATGAGCACTGCGGGTGAGACAAGCGCCGGACAGGAGCGGATCACTAAACTACAGACTGAAAGAAGGTTTGATACGTTCATTTGTTACGGGTGGATTAATTCATTCGTTTTTTTCAGAATAGCGCCTAATTTGCAGAGCCCCGAGTTAACCACGCCTACTTATTTACATTCCGCGGAATACACGGAATAGAAAACTCTCTTACGGTTGACATTTTATTCCGCGGTAACGGAATATTCCGTCATTTCGCCCAGCCCTAGTTGTCATAAGGACATCTGAAATCCATTATTTGTGCCTGTTATTCGTGAGAATCCACTAGATGGCACCATGTTCAGTGATATGTTGTAGACAAGACAAGCAACAGAATACATTACCACGTTGCAGTAGTCGAGAATAAAACAGACGTGTAGCTTAGAGATTGTTTCTGAGATTTATTTGAATCATCAAAATATGTTCTTTTATTTATCTGGTAAACCCGTTACAGTAGTAAAACATGATGTATGTGATACAGTAAAACAAATAACAGTGCCGTGCATTGTAAGTATGAAATAGCAGTATATAGTTATTAGGGCTGTGTATTGGCAAGTGCCTCCCGATATGATACATATCACGATAGATGGGTCACAATACAATATATTGCTATGTCTTTCGATACGATACACATTTGCGATATATTGCAATACTTTAAATAGAAAATGTAAAAAGTAGAGCTAGAAATACAACATGCTGTGCACCACCGGTGGTTTTCTGTAAGGTGTAAAAACATCCCTTACCTCTGCAGAGTGGCCATGATGTGCGATGCATGGACCTTTAGATCAGAGGTTTGGGTTCTCAAACTATGGATTGAGCCCCTCAAGTGGGTAGCACAGGGGAATAAGGTGGGTCATGCAAGTCACTTGGCTGTTGTGGTGCATTACAGTTAAAACAATGAACATGGGCAGTATAAAACCTCTGGTTCATCCGTGCTGTAAATGTGCTGGTGTCACATCTGTGAAAGCACAATAAATGTGATTGTTACTTTTTGGAATAAACTTTTTGTCTAATGCACTGCAGTAGCCAAGTGACTTGTGTCATGACTTGCGAAGCCTACAAACAGCATTATTTTATATAACTCATTACTTATTTTGAAAATCAAAGCACACCCACACATCAGCTCTGATTGCTCGAAGCGTTCTTATATTTTTCGCCATGTATATGAGATGATTTAAAAAATATATCAATAGTAGAGGTATCACTATCGATACACTATCGAAAAAGAAAATATTGCGATAATTACATTGTGGCGAGGGGGTTTAGCAAGGTTTAGTGAGGTCTGCGGCAGGAGAGAGAGCCGGGAGACGAGCGGTGAGTGAGTGGAGCAAATGCAAACAAACACAGGGGGACAAACACGATGTCTGCCTCAAGTGTTTGGGTCTCCAGCATGCTGAGGCAGCCTTCGTGGACACATCTTGCCCGCACTGCGGGCGGATGGTCATCCAGACGTTGCGGTCACAGGTGGCTGCCTTCTCTCGAGAACCAGCCACCACCTCGCATGCTTCCCGGGCCGTGACGAGAATGGCTAAGGCCATACCGTCCACCAAGGCGAGCAACGAGGGTGATATGGGGGGCATTGCGAGCGTAAATCTGTCAGCCAAGCGCTCACGGACCGCTCGCACCCCGTCTCGCTCGTCTGACCATTCCCAAGAAGGCGGTTACACACCGCCTGGATCCTCATTCACGCAATCGGAAACGGTGCGTGAAGATATTTTCTCTAATACATTAGAAGCTGTCGCACCTATGAAGTCAAAAAAGATTAATGAGAAAAACGCAGCACCATGGTACAATAGCACCACTCGCGCCCTTAAAAGAGAAACACGTAAACTGGAGCGCAAATGGAAACAAACCCAATTATTTAATTTAGGTCTTTAAAATTGCGTGGAAAGAGAGTGCAAACTGTTATAAAAAGGCACTAAAAGCAGCAAAGGCTGAGCACCTCCGTAACCTCATAGAAACTAACAAAAACAATCCAAGGTTTTTATTTAGTACAGTTGCTAAACTAACAAATAAACAGACTTCACCTGACCTGGGTATTCCGCCGCACCTTGGTAGCAATGATTTCATGAATTTTTTTACAGAGAAAATCGAAAACATACGAGACAAAATAGTAAAAACTCAACCTCCAAATCTGTCCTATAAATTAGTACCAACCATTTAATTAAACTTATTGCAACATCTAAACCTACAACTTGCTTATTAGACCCCATACCAACTAAATTATTAAAAGAGTTATTACCCGTTGCAATTGAGCCCATTTATAACATTATCAACTCGTCAATTAATCTAGGCCATGTCCCAGGAGCCTTTAAACTGGCCGTCATTAAGCCTCTTATCAAGAAACCAAACTTAGACCCCAATGAACTAGGAAACTATAGACCGATTTCAAATCTCCCTTTCCTGTCTAAAATACTAGAAAAAGTAGTGTCCACTCAGTTGTGCTCTTTCTTACAAAATAATGACATACACGAAAAATTCCAGTCAGGCTTTAGACCGCATCATAGTACTGAAATTGCGCTCGTTAAAATTACAAACGACCTGCTTATAGCATCAGATAAAGGTAACATCTCACTCGTAGTCCTGCTAGACCTTAGTGCTGCGTTCGATACTGTAGACCATAAAATACTTCTAGATCGCTTAAACAATTATACCGGTATTCAGGGACAGGCACTACAATGGTTCAGATCTTACTTATCAGACAGACATCAATTTGTCCATTTAAATGGGGAATCATCAAATCTAACGCAAGTAAATTATGGATTACCTCAGGGATCGGTTTTAGGACCCTTGCTATTCTCCATATACATGCTGCCCCTTGGAAACATTATTAGAAAACATGGAATTAGCTTCCACTGTTATGCAGATGATACTCAGCTATATATCTCATCAAGACCAGATGATTCCTTCCAACTATCCAAATTGGCAGAGTGCATCGACGATATAAAGCATTGGATGACTTGTAATTTCCTTCTTTTAAATTCTAATAAAACAGAAATATTACTTATCGGACCAAAGACACGTGAGCAGAATATTTCGGATTATGACCTGCAAATTGAAGGCTGCACTGTTACTCCAACAAATACAGTTAAAGACCTTGGCGTTATATTAGACAGCAACCTGTCATTTAAAAATCACATCTCAAATGTCACAAAAACAGCCTTCTTCCACCTTAGAAATGTTGCCAAATTGCGAAATATTTTATGTGTGGCTGATGCAGAGAAGCTTATTCATGCATTTGTGACCTCAAGACTTGACTACTGTAATGCACTGCTTAGTGGTTGTCCTGCAGCATCAATAAACAAACTACAGTTAGTTCAGAATGCAGCTGCCAGAGTTCTAACCAGGTCCAGAAAATACGATCACATAACCCCAATGTTATCAACCCTTCACTGGTTACCCATTAAGTATCGTATTGACTTTAAAGTTCTTTTAATTACTTATAAAGCCTTAAACGGTTTAGCCCCTACCTACATAACAGAGCTTCTACCACACTACAACCCATCACGCTCTCTAAGATCTCAAAACTCCAGACTTTTGATAACACCTAGAATAACTAAATCCACCAAAGGGGGTAGAGCTTTCTCATACGTAGCACCTAAACTCTGGAATAGCCTCCCCGATACTATTCGAGGGTCAGACACACTCTCCCAATTTAAATCTAGATTAAAGACACATCTTTTCAGCCAAGCATTCACTAATACATAGCTAATGAACAGCAGCTACGCTAATTATTCTCTTTCTGTTTCTGCCCTCGCCTCGGGATGCCCATCCCGAGGTAGGGAGAGATTCCGCCAGGCCCAGATGAACGTCATATGCCCATCCACAACTAGAGATTACGCCAGCTACATCGGAAAATCCCGTGCCATCCTCCTGCGAGAGCCTGCGGACTGACTGACCATCCAAGTCCATCCAAGGCAATTCCATCACCACCCAAGAAAAAGGCGACCATCTGGCCGGCCCAGCTCAGACAATTCCATCCCCAACCGAGAGCAAAGACGGACTACCTGTCACATAAATGCTAAATTTACAATACTTGGTATTTAATGCTAAACTTACATCACACGACAGCAGTTTGAAGTTATGGCTGCACTCAGTGACTTTGATTGGAGGTAGCTGGGTGGGTGTTGTAGGGAGTGGGGGGGCTTGTTGGTTGTGGTTCGGGGCGTTTCATTTGTTGGGACTGTGTGGGTCTGGTCTGGTTGGTCTTGTTTTGTGGTCGATGTCGGACAACAGAGGAATAAAGTTAATTATGCCATTACTACTTTTCCCTGGTTGTTCCTCTGTTGTCTGTTGTTGATCGCGGAATGGGACCGGGTTGGACCTGCACGGTTTCGGCGGGTGGGGCTTCCTGGGTCGCGGCTCGTGGGCTCTCCCTGTTCTTCGTGGACGTTGCTCGGTGGCTTTGGTCGGGGTCACTGATTGCAGCTATGACACGTCAGAGGAGATCTGGCCCTCCCGGCTGAGCCTGGTTTCTCCCGAGGTTTTTTTTTTTCTCCATTATTCATCACTGGAGTTTGGGTTCCTTGCCACAGCAGAGCAGTGCAGTGTTGGCTTGCTCACCGGGAGACTGCATTTATTTATTTATTTATTCATTCATTTATTTATTAGATATTATTTATTATAATGATCTTGCTTGGTCTATAAACACCATGCACTGTGCTGTGTTTTACCTTTCTGTGTTTTTCTTATTTGCTCCTGTAAAGCTGCTTTGGAACAATGCACATTGTGAAAAGCGCTATATAAATAAAATTGAATTGAAAAAAAAAGATGATGAGATGTCGATCGCAGCATCGGAGGGCGATTTGCAGGCATCCGATCCCGACAATTCCTTGCAGCTTCCCCCCACGGGGGATCGAGCTCAGGAAGAAGCGGATTTCTAGATATCAGCCATGCTTTCCCGGGCCGGCGTGAGCATTGGGCTGCAATGCACTGCACCGCCTCTTCCCCAGCACTCGCGGCTGGACACATGGTTCCTGGGCTCTGAGTGCGACTCCAAGCCGCGCCCAACCCCGGTTACATTTTTCCCGGAAGTGCATGAGGAACTGACGAAGACGTGGAACGCCCCTTTTTCTGCTCATACATTTCAAACCAGTTCCGTCGCCCTTTCTTCCCTCGATGGTGGGGCAGCTAGAGGCTACGTTGACGTACCCCAGGTGGAACGTGCACTTGGTGGAACGTGGAACGTGCACCACCTCCGGGAGCATAGCACCCACTTTCTCACAAAAAGAGTGTCCATTCTCCCTGGGTGTTTCTTACAGCCGCTGTCACCCTCTACAAGACGGTGTTCGGCAACTCGACGTTGCGTCTTGGCGAGATGCAATATCGAATATACATTGCAGCCCTCAGCACTCTCAAATTGAAGGTGCATTGAGCTACATCGCCAGGCAGAAAAACCAGCAGAGCCAGTCTCCTCCCCAGGGTCCCCCCTTGGCGAGAGATCCGCACTGCCAGCCATGGAACCACCCCCCGGGGGGTCGATGAAGCAGATCGTACCCTTAGTCCCCCTGTCTCGGTCCCTGGGAGCTTGGCTTGAGCTTCCCATACCGTCCCGGTGGCTACGGGAAACGATCCATCTCGGCTACACGATCCAATTCGCCAGACGCCCGCCCAAGTTTCGGGGCATCCTCTCAACCTCGGTCAGAGGCAAGGGTGTTCCCGTACTACGGGCCGAGGTCGCCACCCTTCTGGGGAAGGAAGCGATCGAGCTCGTCCCTCTAGCTGAGATGTCCAACGGGTTTTACAGCCCGTACTTCATCGTCCCCAAAAAAGATGGGGGGATGCGCCCCATTCTAGATCTGCATACCCTGAACAGGCATCTACACAAGCTGCCATTCAGGATGCTCACGCAGAAGCGCATCCTGACATCTATCAGATGTCAAGATTAGTTCATGGCAATCGACCTGAAGGATGCTTACTTTCATGTCTCGATTCTCCCTCGTCATCGCCCGTTCCTACGGTTCGCTTTCGAGGGTCAGGCATATCAGTACAGAGTCCTCCCTTTTGGTCTGTCCCTGTCCCCACGAGTCTTCACGAAGATTGTGGAAGCCACCCTCACTCCCCTCAGGGAGAGAGGTGTGCGGGTACTAAACTATCTCGACGACTGGCTTATTTAGGCACACTCGCGAGATCTGTTGTGTACACACAGGGACCTAGTGCTCCGGCACCTAGATTGACTGAGACTACAGGTCAACCGAGAAAAGAGCAAGCTCTCCCCTGTGCAGAGCATCCTCTTTCTTGGTATGGAACTCAACTCTGTCTCCATGACAGCGCGACTGACTACAGATTGCGCCCAGTCAGTGTAGAACTGCCTGGAACATTTCAAGCAGTCAAATTGAAACAATTTCAGAGGCTCCTGGGCACATGGCATCCTCGGTAGGGGTGGTCCCCCTCGGGTCGATGCACATGGGACCGCTCCAACACTGGCTACAGAGTCGGGTTCCCTGGAGAGTGGCACACCGGCAGCAGGCGTATGGTCATCACGCCTTTCTGCCGATGCACTCTGACCCACAGGTCTCCACCTAGGGCAGGTGCAAGGCACGTCGTGGTGACGACGGATGCCTCCCTGCAAGGTTGGGGTGCCGTGTGCAACGGGCACGCAGTGTCGGGGCGGTGGACGGGCCCCCATCTGCATTGGCATATCAGCTGCCTACCGTTGTTGGCTGTGCTACTTGCACTGAAGAGGTGGCAACCTCTCGTGCAGGGCAAGCACGTGCTGGTCTGGTCAGGACAGCACAGCTGCCGTGGCGTATATCAATCGTCAGGGTGGCATTCGCTCACGGCAGCTAACACGACTCGCCCGACGCCTCCTCCTCTGGAGTCAGCAGGTGATCAGCTCCCTGCGAGACACACACATCCCAGGCGACCTGAACCAGACAACCGATGCGCTCTCTCGTCGGTCAACGCCTTGCGGAGAGTGGCGACTCCATCCCCGCGCAGTCCAGCTCATGTGGGAGCAGTTCTGCCAGGCGCAGGTGGACCTGTTGCCTCCCCGGAATCCTCCCATTGCCCGCTTTGGTACTCCCTGACCGAGGGACCCCTTGGCACTGATACCCTAGCGCACAGCTGGCCGCGGTGTAAGCGGAAGTACGCCTTCCCCACCAGTGAGCCTCATTGCACAGGTCTTGTGCAAGGCAGGGAAGAGGAGCATCAAGTGGTACTAGTTGCGCCCTATTGGCCCAACCGGACTTGGTTCTCGGAGCTAACGCTCTTGACAACAACTCCCCCCTGGCCGATCCCCCTGGCGAAGGACCAGCTTTCCCAGGGGAACGGGCACGATACGGCATCCCAGGCAGACACCTGGAACTTCCATGTCTGGATGGGACGAGGAGATCCTGAGTGGCCCACCCCCTGCGGTGGTTGGGACATCACTCAGGCTAGGGCCTCGGCCACTATGCGGCTATACGGCCATAAGTGGCGCCTCTTCTCATCCTGGTGCTCTTCTCGAAGAGAAGACCCGCGGAGTTGCTCAATCGGGAACGTGCTGTGTCCCTTCCTCAAGAGAGACTGGAGAGTAACATCTCCCCCTCCACACTGGGAGTGTATGTAGCCGCTACGGCCGCTCATCACAACCCAGTTGCTGGGAAGCCTCGGGGACAGCACGACCTGGTCATTAGGTTCCTAAGGGGAACCGCCTCATCTGCGCTCCATACTCTCTTGTGATAGGTGGCAGGCCTCAAGAGGCCCCCTCCTTCGAGCCCGTCGGAGCTGTCGCTCTTTCTCACCTCACGATAAAGACGGCTCTCCTGATGGCTCTCGCCTCCAAGAGGGTAGGGGACCTACAAGCACCCTCCGTGTCCACAGATTGCCTAGAACTCGGGCCCGGTGATTCTCACGTTATCTTGAGACCCCGTCCCGGCTACGTGCCCAAAGTTCCCACCACTCTCCCGAGAGACCAGGTGGTGAACCTGCAGGCGCTCCCCACCGGGGAGGAAGACCCAACTCCATTCGTGTTGTGTGTCCAGTATGCGCACTGCGCCTCCACGTGGACCGCACGCAGAGGTTCAGAAGCTCTGAGAAGCTCTTTGTCTGTTTTGAAGGTCAGCAGAAGGTAAGGCTGTCTCCAAACAGAGGCTGCCGCACTGGATTGTGGTTGCCGTCGCTACGGCATACCGATCTCAAGATCTCCCCTGCCCGTTGGGAGTGAGGCACACTCCTCATGGGCACTGGCTCAGGGCGCCTCTCTGGCAGACATCTGCAGAGCTGCGGGTTGAGCTACGCCCAACACATCCGCGAGGTTCTAATACCTACGCGTGGAACCGGTGTCAGCCCGCGTCCTGCTGGGCAACGTGTAGGACCGGCAGCCGGTAGGGCGTACACCTGCGAAAGCCCTTCCCCCTTCCTCTAAGTTAGTGGTCACCAAGCCTGCTCCTGGAGATCGACCGTCCTGAAGATTTCAGCTCTAACTCCAATCAAACACACCTGAACTATCTATTCAAGGTGTTCAGGTTTGCTTGATAATTACAGACAGGTGTGCTGAAGCAAGGTTGGAGCTGCAGTCTGCAGGGCGGTCGATCATGTCATACACCAGCCGGTTTGTAGAGTGCTGCACAAAGACGAACACACTCTGTGCCGAGTGTTTTTTTAAATTATATTTAAAATGTTGATGGGGATTCATTCACAGAGTAATTACTTACCAGATAACACATTTTTAATAGTTTGAAAGAGTTCCTCGAGGCTTGGTGGTGGTGACGTTGATATCGAGCGAAGCGTTGTGTAGTGTGTTTATAGCCTCGTGTTAGCATTTTACTTTTGACGATTGCATTTAGGCTTCAAAAGTAACAAATGTTGTGTTAATTTGTAAAGATTATCTTGATAGACTAAACATGTAAATATCATAAACCTTTGTTAATCAGAGAGAATATTTTTTTACGATCTGCCGAAAGTCTATGGGAAAAATCCATAGGCTTTTTGTTCGAGGGAACCAGTGCGGCACTAACTTGTTGGCCTACAAAAATATGTCATCTCTGCGGCACTGTATTTATGTTTCTTTTAAGTCATTCACATTTCTTAGTATGTGCAACTCCTGTATGCCGGATCACACAAGCCTTTTCTATTTTATACAGAGATTTAAATTGTGGTGATTATAAGGCAAGAATCTATAGTACTGTTATTCATAGTAAGCCTATTACAAAGGGCTGGTCATTTTCTTTCAAACCATGTCCATAAATTTGTGTAACAGTCAAGATTAGGACTGACGTATTTGCATAAAATGCATCGATAAATCATTTATCCTTAACAGGGTTTCTGCAGGTTTCACCAAATCAAATTTAAGACTTTAAGACCTTTTTAAGACCATTAGGATTGATACTTAAGACATTTAAGACACAGTTTTAACTTAGCGCTTTATGCAACTGGCCCCTGTATTTCATTAAAAAAAAACACGCACCACGTTAAACATCCCCATATGTGCATGCTGATTATTTTTCAGGCTTTAAGTTAAGGATATTTTTATTTGTTGAAATGAAACGTTGGTTAATATCGACCAAAGACATGCAGGGAGGCCAGCAGAGGAGGGCGGAGAAGCGCTGCAGTCAGAAAAGCCATCGACCTGAGAGAGTTAAAACTTTATTTGCTCGAGCCAACAAAGTGAGATGTCTTAAATGCATCTGAGAATACAGCACTTTGCATCATCAATTATACTCAAACTTCGAGAGGTGTTTGCCGCTTCACACCAATCAGGTGTATAGTGATATTTGAGGGAATTGTGTGCTTATAATTTTATAGCAACGGTCCTTTTCCATTCCAACATGACAATGCCTCTGTGTATAAGGCAAGGGTCAAAAGAAATGATTGATTCATTCAATGTAGAAGAACTTGACTGTTCTGCATAAAGCCAAGTCCAAATCCCAGCTGAACACATTTGGTGTGACTTTCAATGAAGACGTTGAGCCAATAACTCATCACCAACCACCGATGACTTGTACATATGGGTACTGTCATTTTAGAACAGAAAAAGGCACTTCCAAAACTGGCAATATAAATGGAAAAAAATTTAAATACACAAATTACAAAAGTCTGGCAACCCTGCCAAGCCGGTCCGTGAGCGTTTAAGAGCAAACTGATATACAACTATTGCAACTATAGTGATAAATATCTTGCATTAAAAGACTGATATTATAAAAAATCGTGAATGATTATGGACACTTTTTTACTGCTGTGTAAACACATGACAACAACGAAAGCATAATCCCATTTTTCGGGAATTTAAATCCCCATGGTTTTAACAGGCATGGCTGCACAGTGTTAATTGTGCAAACTGTGAGTGACGTCAGTGGACCGTTCCAAGAGGGTGGACACATCTACGTGCCTGGATCACTCAAATGTGGCATCTAATTATATGTATCTAGCGCCGCTGCTGTACTCCTATTGGTAGTCACTCCAGAAAGTCGCTCATTTGCATAAAGTTGAGCAATTTACAACTTTGTTGCGTCGCTAGACATGCCCACTTTCTGTCGCCAACAGTCACTGTTGCTCGTCGCTGGATGTCGCTAAGCAACCATTGAAATGGATGAGATCATGTCGCTGCGAGTCCCTTGTGTGTGTTATGTGAGCCACTAGCACAGATTTCCGAATGGCTGTTAGTTTTGATATTCTGTGGTACTGAATGATTACCATATTCCTGTACATTTTTCTGTTAATGTCTATTGAATTTAACATGGTACATGTGCAGGAAACAGGGTTGCTACACTTTTATTTTACTGTAAGTGTACATACCCAACGAAAGTTTTAGGGTTCAGTGCTGTACTAGTAATTACAGAGAAACACAGAAGTATTCGTGTTACGAAGTTTTAGCTTTAATATCTGGGATTAGCTAAAAATGTGTGCCACTCACTACCATGCATTATAAAGCCCAAGGCAATGTGGCAATGGCCACTGGCTGTAAGAAATGATACAGGACGGGTTGAAGGGGTTGCCGTGTCTTATGTTTGGTTGTCTTTGTGCTTAGAGCTGCACAGACGGCTCAGCTGTTACTGATGTTGTGTCAGGCCTGATGTGTTCAGTGGCACCAGGCTTCTCTTGGTACTGTCATCAGAGATGCCGAGAACCTTATAGAGAACTGGCTACAGATCCCAGACTAACCCTCGCCTGACACAAAATAGAGAAAAAAGCAATAAGGAAGACCCACCCCTAGCCATCGCTGTTAGATCATACTAAAGATCATACTAAAACGTACAAATAAAATTATCCAAATTCATACATACAGTATTAGCCACCTCGTAAAATAGTAATGTGTTGCTATAAGATTGTGTTGACTTCAGGGTTCAAATTTGACAATTGAGCATATAAAAATGTACAGTATGTATAGGATGCTTGAACTATTAAAACATTTACATTAAGAGTTAAGTTCTGTCTTGTCACACAAAAATTGTATAGGTGTCTGACTAGGGTTGTAGCAATGCAGGTTTTCTGCAGTGAGATGCATATGCTGAGAGTGTGGCTATGCAAATGATCAGCAGTGAGATGTTTAACATTCAGAAAAGCCAGGCATGTTTACACATACAAGGAATTTGTTTTGGTGTCAGGAGCTTCCAGTGCAGAGGTACAGACATAGCAACAGAAAGTAGAAATAATAGGAAATTAGTTTAAATGGAAAAAAAAGAAAAAGTCAAAAAGAGATATAATGCAATAATCATATAAAGGTGACTATTTGTTTGAGCTGGGTTGTGGCTATGCAAATAATCTGCAGTGAGATGCAGATCAACACACTTTGGGTCATGTTTACCCGTTAACTGTGACGTGACCAGTCACTCCAATTTCCAATTCTTCTTGTTGTTCTTGTTGTTCTTGTGTATAAAGTCAGATAATAATGATCTCCTTAATCTTTATGACAGAGAACGTTCTGGCATGAAACTCTAGTTGGCGCAGTCCTAAAGTCTAAACCAATCTGACATAATAACTTTATTACACGGCACAGCCGATTGGTTCCTTCTGTATCAGCACCCAATGAGCTTGCTGCTCTACGTTTAAATCTTGTGATTGTTGTAGCCGTGCAGCGCGTTTTTAGAAGCATCTGGATCTAAAATAAGTGAATGATCTTTTACTCCTTACTTACTCGCTGTGCATAATGTATGGTCTGCCTAATTTATTAAAAAATTAGCAACCACATAACAAGTTCAAATAAGTTTTATGTTAGCAGTCTTGCATTGTATGCTTGAGCTAATATTAAGCTACTGGCAGCAGCATTTACGCATCTGCGTATATACAGCTCGAGCAACATGCAGTCTAGAGCATGTATCGCTCAGACATGCCGAAGTAACTGATATGAGTACAGGCTAAATGACTAAACGTTTGTATTTTTTACTGATTAACAGCCTGTCTTAGGAACCAAAGTTGTGATTTAAGTGTTGCACAGGAAGAAAATTTGATGAGTGCTCATCTCTGCACGCTTTCCTATGCTTTGTATAATGCATTTCATGCCTTCTTGTAACAAAATCCGTGCATATGTTTGTTACCTAGTACACATATTGATGTCCAGCGATCTTCGTGGTTACCATCTCCGAGTGTTGAGCGCCGTAGTGCCGTAGTTTGCCGCGAGAAAAATATGCTAAATAGCATTAGCATTTGCAGCCTACTATACTGTGTCACACGTGTGTTTACATTTATAACTTGTTATTGCCCAACTACACCATGCCTATTTGCACTGATTAGGTGCTATTTCGGTAATGACACAGATTGATTGTCTGATGTTTAATTGTATATATTTGTGTATCATGTCAGTGTGTAAATTGTTCTCAGTATATATGGTTCCCTTTCTGTCGGTCTCTCGACGTTGTGTCGAACCGACAGAATGGGGTTTGTCTTGAGAACCTAGCATCTTCTGAGTATTTAGAAAAGGCCAATGAAAATTGGCGAATGCAATTTGCATGCCGGACTCCTCCCCGGATGTCCGGGTATAAGAGGGAAGCCAGCGTGCTCATTCATTCACCTTTAGTTCTTCAGAGCCTACGCATCTGATGAGCTTCTCTACGATCTTTGGTGATCATTTTTCTGCTGGAATCTACGACGCGGTGCAGCGGACGGTCCCTTCCTGCAGTGACTCTCCCCTGGGCGTCTCGGCAGTTCCGGAGGTGTTCGAGCTAATTTCCTTTCTAAAAGAGCTGATGTGTGATGATTCAGACGTTGCGTCATGGGTGGCTGTGTTCCCACGGGACTCAGCCACCACCTCGTTTGCTCCCCGTTCTGTGGCGGCAGGACTACGGCCCTGCCGTCCGCTACGGCAAGCAGCGAGGGTGATATGAGGATTACTGTGAGCGATAATCCGCCAGCCACTGGCTCACGGACCGTTCACACCTCGTCTCGCTCGTCTGACCGTTCCCCAGGAGACGGTCCGCCGTCTTATTCCTCAATCACGTGTTCGGACACGATGCGTGATGATGAGATGTCTCTTGCAGCATCGGGGGGTGACGTACTGCCATCCGACTCCGACAATTCCTCGGGCTCCCTCCCTCGGGGGGTCGAACCCAGGAAGAAGCGGACGTCGAAATTTCAGCCATGCTTTCCCGGGCCGCCGTGAGTGTTGAGTGTCGGGGCGCCCGCCCCCAGTGCCGTGTTTACCGGAAGTGCATGAGGAACTTAGTAAGACCTGGAATGCCCCCTTTCCGGCACGTTTCACGTCAAACAAAGTTCTGTCACCCTCTCTTCCCTCAAGGTTGAGACAGCTGGAGGATACGTCATTCTCCCCCAAGTGGAGTATGCCGCCGCGGTGCACTCGTGCCCGTAGGTGGCGGCCACCTGGGAGGGGGACTCGACCTAGACTCCCGTCCAAAGCATGTGGGGTCTCAGCATCTCTGGTGTCGAGTGCTTACTTCGCAGCGGACCAAGCTGCCTCCTCTCTCCACGCTATGGCTCCTGCCAGGCCAGGGCATTGAGAGAGCTCCACGAGGGTAAGACCGACCCAGCGCTTATGCAGAAACTCCGCGCCGCCACCGACCTCGCTCTACGGGCGACCAAGGTGACCACGCGGGCCCTGGGTCGGACGATGTCCACAATTGTGGTCCATGAGAAACTTCTCTGGCCGATCCTTGCGCAGATGAGTAACGCCGAGAAGGTCCGCTTTCTCGACGCACCCGTCTTGCAAGGGGGGGCTGGTTGGTGTTACTGTCGAGCCGCAGCGGCCCCGCTCACCCCCGCCCGTCGGGGGGCGCGAGATCCGCAAGCGGCCTCACCCGGAGGGTTCTCGACAGTAAAGAAGCAGTCCTCCGTGCCGCGACTCGGCCGCCTCGGCCGTCGAGTCCCGTGCACTGTCTGCTTCCCAGCAGCCCTGGTCTTCTTTGACGCCCTCCAGCTCTGGCGCCCCCCACTCAGGCGGCCCCCCCCTGGAGGAGACAGCGAAGAGGAGACCATCGGCCCATGAGCAGCCGCGGCGAAGCCGCCCTCATGGGAAGACCTCAGGGGGATCGAGGCTACCATTGGGCCCGACCCCAGCCACATCGCTGGGAAGTCGGATAGGGACGGATCCTGCCCCGTCTCTCCATCTGCTGGCCCCCTCCGGGCCAGTGCGACTGACTACAGAGCGCGCCCGATCAGTGTTGAACTACCTGAAGCTCTCAGGCAGTCAGCGGTCCCCCTGAAACATTTCAGAGGCTCCTGGGATAAATGGCATCCTCAGCGGGGGTGGTCCCCCTCGGGTCGATGAACATACGACCGCTCCAACACTGGCTACAGAGTCAAGTTCCTTGGAGAGCGTGGCACACCGGCAGCAGGCGTATGGTCATCACGCTTTTCTGCCAACACACCCTGACCCCATGGTCTCCCATGACCTTCTTGCGGACAGGGGTCCCCTTAGGGATGTCTCCCTGTAGGGTTGGGGTGCCGTGTGCAATGGGCACGCAGTGTCGGGGCGGTGGATGGGCCCCCGCCTGCGTTGGCATTTCAACTGCCTAGAGTTGTTGGTTGTGCTACTTGCATTGAGGAGGCTACTACCTCTCGTGCAGGGCAAGCACGTGCTGGTCCGGTCGGACAGCACAGCTGCTGTGGCGTATATCATTGGTGGCATTCGCTCACGGCAGCTAACATGACTCGCCCGGTGCCTCCTTCTCTGGAGTCAGCAGGTGATCAGTTCCCTGCGAGCCACACACATCCCAGGCGTCCTGAACCAGACAGCCGATGCACTCTCTCGTCAGTCGACGCCTCGCGGAGAGTGGCGACTCCATCCCCGTGCAGCCGGCTCATTTGGGAGCAGTTCGGCCAGGCACAGGTGGTCCTGTTGCCTCCCCGGACTCCACCCATTGTCTGCTTTGGTACTACCTGTCTGAGGCAACCCTTGGCACGGATGCCCTTGCACACAGCTGGCCGCGGGACAAGCGGAAGTACGCTTCCCCCCCAGTGAGCCTCATTGCACAGGTCTTGTGCAAGGCCAGGGAAGAGGAGCATCAAGTGGTACTAGTTACGCCCCTTTGGCCTAACCAGGACTTGGTTCTCGAAGCTAAGGCTCTGACAACAACTCCCCCCTGGCCGCTCCTCCTGGCGAATTGCTTCCCCAGGGGAAGGAGCACGTTACTGCATCCCAGGTGGAACCTGGTCTCCATGTCTGGACGGGACGAGGAGATCCTGAGTGACCCACCCCCGGTCTGGTTGGGACGTCACTCAGGCTAGGGCTTCGGTCGCTGGGCGGCTATACGCCCATAGGTGGCGCCTCTTCTCGTCCTGGTGCTCTTCTCGGCAAGGAGTTGCTCACGAACTGTCCCTTCCTCAAGAGAGACTGGGGAGTAACCTCTCCCCCTGCACACTGGGAATGTATGTAGCCGCTACAGCCGCTCATCATGACCCAAGTGCTGGGTAGCCTCTGGGACATCACGACCTGGTCATTAGGTTCCTAAGGGGCGCGAGAGGGTGACCACCTCATCCGCGCTCCATACCCTCTTGCGACCAGGTGGCGGGCCTCAAGAGGCCCCGCCCCCTTCGATCCTCTCAGGGTTGCAGCTCTTTCTCAGTCTTGATAAAGACGGCTTTCCTGATGATGCTCACCTCCAAGAGTGTAGGGGATCTGCAAGCACCCTCCGTGTCCACAGATTGCCTAGAACTCGGGGCCAGGATTCTCACGTTCTTGAGACCCCGCCCCGGCTACGTGCTCAAAGTTCCCTCCACTCTTCCCAGAGACCAGGTGGTGAACCTGCAGGTGCTCCCCACCGGGGAGGAAGACCCAACCTTTCCGTGTTGTGTCCAGTACGCGCACTGCGCCTCTACTTGTACCGCACACAGAGCCCAGAAGCTCTGAGCAGCTCTTTGTCTGTTCGGAGGTCAGCAGAAGGGAGGGCTCTCTCCAAACAGAGGCTGGCGCACTGGATCGTGGATGCCCTCGTTAGGGCATACCGATCTCATTTCGCCCCTGCCCGTTGGGAGTGAGGTCACTCCTCATGGGCACTGGCTCAGGGCGCCTCTCTAGCAGACATCTGCAGAGCTGCGGGTTGGGCTATGCCCAACAACTCCGTGAGGTTCTAATACCTACGCGCGGAACCGGTGTCAGCCCGCATCCTGGCAAGGTGTAGGACCGGCAGCCGGTAGGGCGTATGCCTGCGAAAGCCCTTCCCCCTTCCTTAGGGGGATCAGCGGCTATTACGCCTCCCCTCTTTCCCCCACTGGGTAAAGAACAGGCATTTTATCCTTCACTAGCACCTTCCTCGGGGCAGGCTGGGCAGAACAGCCCTGCCCCCTTAGGCGGGAAAACAGTTGAGTTATCTCCCACATAGCTCTAACCGGACCTAGTGCTCCAGACGTGGTAACCCCCCCTCCGTGGGCTGTTCCGTCTGATGTATCCTCATGAATGGTTCCCACCTCGGCAACCCATGACCTCCCTAGGTGGACTCCCTTGCGGTTAACTCCTGCAGTCCGCACATTTTCCCATGAGTTCTCCCCTGATGGTGAGACCATGTGGTGTCTCCACTAATTCCTCCCTACGGTAGGTAGTGGTCTCTGCAGCGTTTTTCCCCCGGGGGGAATAATGCTTACCCAGTGGCCCTTGCGGTGCCGGGCGGCTTCTCGCCATTTAGAGAACTAGACCTCCGCCCGTGACGGCCGGTGGCAGGGGCTTCCCAACTTTGTGGTAAAGCTCTGGGCCCCCTTCCTCTCCACTGGATGGTCATAATTTCGCGATAGCGTCTTCGTCTGACTCGCCCAGGCCAGTCAACGTCGCTCCGCTAGAGATTGTGACGCGGCTCAGTGCTGTGGCGTCTTACATAGGAACCCCATTCTGTCGGTTCGACACAACGTCGAGAGACCGACAGAAAGGGAACGTCTTGGTTACGGATGTAACCTCGGTTCCCTGATGGAAGGAACGAGACGTTGTGTCCCTCATGCCACAACACTGGCCGCCCACCCCAGCAGTCAGGGGAGGATGCTTAAGGCTCCTCAGACCAAAGGTGAATGAATGAGCACGCCGGCTTCCCTCTTATACCCGGACATCCGGGGAGAAGTCCGGCATGCAAATTTCATTCGCCAATTTTCATTGGCCTTTTCTGAATACTCAGAAGATGATAGGTTCTCAAGACAAACCCTATTCTGTCGGTTCGACACAACATCTCGTTCCCTCCATCAGGGAACCGAGGTTACATCCGTAACCAAGACGTTGTAATTATACATCTATATTGTTCATTTAGACCATTAACACAGATATCATTGCCAAAGAATAAGTGGTGCAGATGTCAACCAAGACTGTCAATAAATGCATCTTTGTGAAGAATCTCGTTTTCAATCACTGATTCTTTTACCAGAATCCTGACCATATTTGGCCGTCTCAAACAGCGTTTTATGAAGTCGCCCCACTACGAATGGGGTCGCCATACCAAAGATATTAATATTAACAAGATGCTCGACTGCCGTTACAATGAATGGCGAGGAATGCAATGCTCAATATGGCCGCTCTAGCGAAGGAAGTCATGCCTTTCAGTAAAACAAGCCAATCGTCAATCAGTAAAGACTGACGATTCTCTGGGGTGGGGCTCTAGTGAGGCACTTTCCAGCCTGTGCGCAGGGGCAGCAGATGAGGCGACCTCGATAAAGGTGACTTTTTAGAGCAATTTAAGCTTAGCAAACCAAGTTATTATACAGTTCATGTCATGTTTAATCGTTGATCAGAAATATGCTGTTTAATTGTGAATTTTAGACATCTGCATCCCCCATTCAAGTAGATAGGACTTTGGACTTGCTATGACGTAAATAGCTGTCCAGAGGCATTGCAAACATGGCCGCCGAGTGGCACGACTTCCGTAACGGACTTTGGCCATACTCAGCGAGTAATCTCATGTTTATCTAAGGTAGATGTTTTTGTTTTTTATCAGGTGTGGTGAGTGTGCGCAATGGCTTAAATCATGGTCATTTGCTCGGGTGGGTGCTCATTTTTTGGACTGCAACGTATCATTGCCATTTAACATTGCACTTAGTGCAAGTCTATTAGAATTAAGCCGATCAGTGTGGTAGCAAAGGTTCACATAGTCATAGGCCATCAGTATTAAGCCAGTTGGCTAATAGTGGATTTGTCCAATAAACAAACGTCTAAATTAAAAAGTAGCAACCATAAATGATGCTTAGAAAGTTCGCTTTCTCGACGCACCCATCTCGCAAGGGTTTGGTGATACCATCGAGGACTTCTCCCAGCAGCTCTCGACGGTGAAGAAGCAGACGGAGGCCATTAAACATCTCCTGCCCCGCCGCGACTCGGCCGCCTTCCGGCCTTCGAGATCCTGTGCGGCGTCTGCTTCCCAGCAGCCCCGGCCCTCCTTGTTGCCGGCTCCGGCGCCCACTAGGCAGGCGGCCTCCCGGAAGAAGACGTCGAGGAGGAGACCACCACCCCTTCAGCAGCCGCCACGGAAGCAGAAGCGGCCCTGACGGGAGGACCCCAGGGAGATCGAGTGTACCATCGGGCCCGCCCCCAGCCATCCCATCGCTGGGCGGTCGGATTGGGACGGTTCCTGCCCCTTCTCAGCATCTGCTGGGCCTCTCCGGGGGCCTGGCGCCCACATACTCACAAAAAGAGTTTCCTCTCTCTCTGGGGTGGGATTACAGCCGCCCTCACCCTCTACGCGACGGTGGTCGGCAACTCGACGTTGCGTCACGGCGAGACACAACATGGAGCACACACAGCAGCCCTCAGCACTCTCAGTCAGACGGTGCATTGAGCTGCATCATCGGGATGGCGCTGCCCGCCATCGAACCACCCCCCGGGGTGACGATGAAGAAGATCGAACCCCTAGTCCCCCTGTCTCGGTTCCTGGGAGCCTGGCTTCGGCTTCCCAGGCCGTCACGGTGGCTAGGGAAGACGATCCGTCTCGGCTACGTGATCCAATTCGCCAGACGCCCGCCCTAGTTTCGGGGCATCCTGTCATGGTTCTTCCCCACCTTGTCTTGCTTCTCTTGACCTAGTGGCAGAACCATGATAGAACCTCTTGTTTTATGTGGAGAGAGTCAGTTTTGGCATTCCATATACTCCCTCTCTCCGGTGTGGCGTCTCTGTTCCCGCCCTTTCGTCTCCTCGTTATTGTTTGTTAATTAGTTCATGTCCTGCACCTGTCCCCTCTTGATTTATCCCCTTTATAATGCCCTTGTGTCTTCTGTCTCGTGCTGGTTCATTGTTCTGTTGCGTTGTATTTGTGTCATGTGGGTGAGTTACTGTTCTGTAGTTAGTTTAGTTTATTGTGGTTATGTCAAGTGTTGTTATTATTTCTAGTCTAGTTAGTTCCTGTCCTTGTTGCTATGTTTTGTTATGTTCCCCCACGTGGGTCTTTGTTTTGTATTTTTTAGTTATAATTAAAGTCTGTCTTGTTAACCCTTACCCGCTGGTCTGCACTTGGGTCCTCTGTCCTTGTCCTCACCACCCACGTTCATGACAGAATGACCAGCCTTCTGGACCCAGCAGACAGAGGGATCTCAGCGGGAGGGGTCGATGCCGCCGGACTCCCTTCCAGGGTTGAATCGCCGGACTCCCTTGGAGGGTAGAGGCCGCTGGGCTCCAGTTCCAGAGTCGGGACCGCCGGACTCCCTTCCGGGGTCGAGACTGCCGGAACCCCGTCCAGGATCGAGACCTCCGGGCTCCCTTCCAGGGTTGAGGTCGTCGGATTCCCCTCCAGGGTTGAGGCCGCCGGTGTCCTGTTCCCGCTGAAGATCCCTGCCGGCCTCCCAGCTGGTGCCCAGGCCTGTCGAGTCGACTGTTTGTGTGTGTTTGTCCTTGTTTGCTGCCCAGCTGCCAGAGAGCGCTGCCCAGCCTCGGAGATGCTGCCCAGCTGCCAGAGAGCGCTGCCCAGCCGCCGACATCCTGTCCTGTCTGTCGACTCCAGGCTGCCCAGCCGGTGATAGCGGCCTCCCAGCCGGCCATCCAGCCGGCGCCATGTCCTGTCCAGCCGGCCATCCAGCCGGCCCATGTCTGTCCAGCCGGCCATCCAGCCGGCCCATGTCTGTCCAGCCGGCCTCCAGCCGGCGCCATGTACTGTCCAGCCGGCCTTCCAGCCGGCGCCATGTACTGTCCAGCCGGCCTCCAGCCGGCCTTCCAGCCGGCGCCATGTGTTGTCCAGCCGGCCTTCGTGCCGGCACCATGTCTTTGTTTGGACTTTTTTTTCCTATGTATCACGTTTTTGGTGTGTTTTGTATGTTATGTTTTTTTGTCACAGTCTGTCTAGTCTTGTTTGTTCCTTGAGGAGCATCAGGATGCTGCTCCTTAAGGAGGGGCTTCTGTCATGGTTCTCCCCACCTTGTCTTGCTTTTCTTGAGCCTAGTGGCAGAACCATGATAGAACCCTTGTTTTATGTGGAGAGAGACAGTTTTGGCATTCCATATACTCCCTCTCTCGGTGTGGCGTCTCTGTTCCGCCCTTTCGTCTCCTCGTTATTGTTTGTTAATTAGTTCATGTCCTGCACCTGTCCCCTCTTGATTTATCCCCTTTATAATGCCCTTGTGTCTTCTGTCTCGTGCTGGTTCATTGTTCTGTTGCGTTGTGTTTGTGTCATGTGGGTGAGTTACTGTTCTGTAGTTAGTTTAGTTTATTGTGGTTATGTCAAGTGTTGTTATTATTTCTAGTCTAGTTAGTTCCTGTCCTTGTTGCTATGTTTTGTTATGTTCCCCCACGTGGGTCTTTGTTTTGTATTGTTTAGTTATAATTAAAGTCTGTCTTGTTAACCTCTTACCCGCTGTCTGCACTTGGGTCCTCTGTCCTTGTCCTCACCACCCACGTTCATGACACATCCTCTCAACCTCAGTCAGAGGCAGGGATGCTCCCGTGCTTTGGGCCGAGGTCGCCACCCTTCTGGCGAAGGAATCAATCAAGCCCGTCCCTCTAGCTGAGATGTTCAGCGGGTTTTTACAGCCCGTATTTCATCGTTCCCAAGAAAGGCGGGGGGTTGCGCCCCATTCTAGATCTGCGTACCCTGAACAGGCACCTACACAAACTGCCGTTCAGGATGCTCACGCAGAGGCGCATCCTGGCATCTGTCAGATGTCAGGATTGGTTCATGGCAATCGACCTGAAGGACGCGTACTTTCATGTCTCAATTCTCCCTCGTCATCAACTGTTCCTACGGTTCACTTTCGAGGGAGGGACTCTGGGTGTATATCACAGCCGCTCTCACCCTCTACACGACGGTGTTCAGCAACTCGACGTTACGTCACGGCGACACCCAATGTCGAGGATAATCAGTAGCCCTCAGCACTCTCAGTCGACAGTGCGTTGTGCTACATCATCGCCAGGCAGGTAAGTCAGCAGAGCCGATTTCCTCCCCGGGCACTTTCCCACGGCAAGGAATCCGCACTGCCAGCCATCGAACCACCCCCTGGGAGGTCGATGAAGCAGATCGTACCCCTAGCCCCGGTCTCGGTCCCTGGGAGCCTGACTAGATCCCCCAAACTGTCACGGTGGATACGGGTGTAGGGTATGGTCGGATCAAAGTTTACCATCTGTGATCGTAAAACACAGCAACCTCTCAGCAGGACTTCAAGCAAGTCTAAACACCCCCCCTGGACTTCAAAGGAGGTTCGGAGGGTGGAGGACAGGGCTGGTCACCAAAGTGACAAAAACCATGTTGCCCACAAGCTGAGAGCCTCGGTTTATTCCAAAAGAATCTCTCTTTCTCTCTATTTAGCAACAAAAGACTGGTTTAAAGTGCATATCCGTATACCCCCACATTGTATGTTTGTCTCCCCATTATTCTCCTTCAATATATAACCTCCAATGCATGTGTGCGTCGTGGTATTCTGTGTATATTTACATTCTTGTCCAAACTACAGGTCAATGTAATTGTAACCCCTTCATATTTCATATCAACGTGTTTCCATTTTCATGTCTTAGAATATGGTGTATAGCACAGTAATGTATTTTATACCATACTCATTTTATTCTATTCTAAGTCTATTCCTGCTCCAAACTCCCAGGCGACCATGAATGCAATTGAGTTAGTGTGCCGGACAAAGAAACATGTTTTCGCACCCAAAACTATCTCATCACATTGGATCGCCCACCTTGGAGGGGCGTGACGCCCTCTGTGTTAAAACATCTGAACACACAGGAAAGCTTGCTCTTTTTTGTATGTTCGTTCGCTCATGGGCGTTCGCGCTCATGGGCGTTCGCGCTCGTGCACGTTCTTTCAACCTCTCGAGACCTGTCTCTCCTCAGAGATAGCCTCTTCCAGCAGTTTGGGTCAGCTAAATCCAACAGACTCCCGGCTCGCTCTGAATGCATCAGGACCCTTTGATACGTGCGCCAGCACGTGTCCAGAGAAACAAAGAAGCCAATGCAAGTATCTGAACTATTGCTAACCGGTTGCGTATTAGCTTTGCCCCTTTTAAATAAGGAGATTTGTCCTTGATGGTTCGTGCAGATGTGAATAGCTGATTTAATACTGCCCTTTTCTTTGCTTTATCTATTTTCTTTCATTTTCTACTGTTTTACGTTTTTATGTTTGTTTGTTAATGTTTGGTCCTTGTTAGTTTTAGTTTGTGTTACATTTTAGTTTGTCGCTGTTATTAGCTCTGCTGCATCAGGTTAAAGTGTATAAAATAATTAATGGTTAATCACAATTAATTATACGTATGTTACTGTGGTTAAACTCATAGTTTCCCCGAAATACACTAAACGGGATACGATCCGTCTCGGCTACATTCTACAAGTTCGAGACATTCTCTTACCTCAGTCAGAGGCGAGGATGCAGGCGAGGATGCTCCCGTGCCTCTGGCAAGCGATCGTGCTCGTCCCTCTGGCCGAGATGTTCGACGGGTTCTGCAGCCCGTACTTCATCATCCCCAAAAAAAGGGGTTGCTAGATCTGCGTACCCTGAACAGGCATCTACTCTACTGATCTACTCGCGTGTGTGCGATTCGACTTATCAGTCGACTACAGGCAAGACGTGACAATTCTGATTTGACTATGTAAATCCTTAGTCGAGGACACCCCTAAATTCAATTTTGAACAACAATTAAAATTTTCAAGTAGGACTATTTAACAGTAGCATTCAAGATGAAAACTGAATGCTCAGAAAAAAAACAAAAAAAAAACAATGCAAAGTCTTCACTGTATAAAACAAATATGCATTGACTTTGTAGCTTTAATTAAAGTTCCCTTTCTGTCGGTCTCTCGACGTTGTGTTGAACCGACAGATGGGGTTCGTCCTTGAGAACCAATCGCTTCCGACTTCTCTAGAAAAGGCCAATGAAAATTGGCGAATGAAATTTGCATGCCGGACTCCGCCCCCGGATATCCGGGTATAAAAGGGAGACGGCGTGCCTCATTCATTCACCTTTTGTTCTTCGGAGCCTTCGCTCGTGATCAACAGACTTCGCTACAAGACTGCCGGCTCTACGACGTGGTGCAGCGGACTGTCCCTTCCTGCAGCGACTTCCCCTGGGCGTCTCGGCGGTTCCAGAAGTGTTCGAGTTTTTTCTCTAAAAGAGCAAATTTCTCCAGCGTGGCATGTCCCGCTGTTCTCTTGGGTGCAACACACTCATCGAGGAGGGGGACGGACACGATATCTGCTTCCAGTACGCTGGGGCAGATATTGTGGATACGTCCTGCCCGCACTGCGGGCGGCTGACGATTCAGACGTTGCGTCACGGGTGGCTGTGTTCTCACGGGACTCAGCCACCACCTTGTCTGCTTCCCGTTCCGTGACGGCAGGACTACGGCCCTGCCGCCCGCTACGGCGAGCAGCGAGGGTGATATGAGGATTACTGTGAGCGCTAATCCGTCAGCCACTGGCTCGCGGACCGTTCGCACCTCGCCTTGCTCGTCTGACCGTTCCCCATAAGACGGTCCGCCGTCTTATTCCTCAATTACGTATCGGACACGGTACGTGATGATGAGGTGTCTGTTGCAGCATCGGAGGGTGACTTACTGGCATCAGACTCCGACGATTCCTTGAAGCTCCCTCCCTCGGGGGGTCGAGATCAGGAAGAAGCGGATGTCGTAATGTCAGCCATGCTTTCCCGGGCCGCCGGCTTTGGGTTGCGGTGCACCGCACTGCCTCTCCCAACGCTCGCGGCTGGATACACGGTACATCGGGCTTGAGAGCGGCTCCAAGCCGCACTCGCCCTCAGTGCCGTGTTCCCCCGGAAGTGCATGAGGAACCTAGTACGACCTGGAACGCCCCCTTCGGCGCGTACACGTCAACTAGTTCCATCACCCTTTCTTCCCTCGATGGTGGGGCAGCTAGAGGATACGTCGATGTCCCCCGGGGGCTCGACCTAGACTCCCGTCCAAAGCACGTAGGCTTTTCGGCATCTGAGGTGTCGAGAGCTTACTCTGCTGCGGGCCAAGCTGTCCCCTCTCTCCATGCTATGGCCTTCCTGCAGGCCAATGCGCGGAGAGAGCTCCACGAGGGTAAGACCGACCCAGCGCTTATGCAGGAACTCCGCGGCTTCACCGACCTCGCTCTCGGGCGAACAAGGTGATCGCGCGGGCCCTGGGTCGGGCGATGTCCACACTTATGGTCCAGGAGAGACACCTCTGGCTGAACCTTGCACAGGTGAGTAACTCTGAGAAAGTCCGCTTTCTCGATGCACCCATCTCGCAAGGGGGGGCTGTTTGGTGATACTGTCGGGTTCGACAGTTAGGGAGCAGACAGAGGATATCACGTATGTCCTCCCCAGCCGCGACTCGACCGCCCTCTGGCCGCCGAGATCCCGTGCACCGTCTGCTTCCCAGCAGCCCTGGTCCTCTTCGAGACATCGAAGAGGAGACCACCACCCCATCAGCAGCCGCGGCGAAAGCCAATGCGGCCCTCATGGGAAGACCCCAGGGAGTTCGAGAATACCTTTCTAAAAGTTTTCTCCCTCTCTGGGCGTTTATCACAGCCGCTCTCACCCTCTACACGACGGTGTTCGGCAACTCGACGTTGCGTCACGGCGAGACCCAATGTCGAGGATAATCAGCAGCCTAAGCACTCTCAATCGACGGTGCTTTGTGCCACATCATCGTCTGGGTATTATCACAGCCGCTCTCACCCTCTACACGACGGTGTTCGGCAACTCGACGTTGCGGCAAGACCCAATGTCGAGGATAATCATCAGCCTAAGCACTCTCATTCGATGGTGCGTTGTGCTACATCATCGCCAGGCAGGTAAAACTGCAGAGCCGATCTCCTCTCCGGGGGCCCCCCCACGGCAAGGGATCCGCACTGCCAGCCATCGAACCACCCCCGGGAGGTCGATGAAGCAGAACGTACCCCTAGCCTCCCTGTCGGTCCCTGGGAGCCTGACAAGAGCTTCCCAAACCGTCACGGTGACTACGGGATACGGTCCGTCTCGGCTACGCGATCCAACTCCCCGGACGCCCGCCCAAGTTTCGGGGCATCCTCTTAACCTCAGCAGAGGCAAGGATGCCCCGTGCTTCGGGCCGAGGTCGCCACCCCTCTGGTGAGGAAGCGATCGTGCTCGTCCCTCTAGCCGAGATGTTCAACGGGTTTTACAGCCCGTACTTCATCGTCCCCAAAAGAGCGGGGGTCGCTAGATCTGCGTACCCTGAACAGGCACCTACTCAAGCTGCCGTTCAGGATGCTCACGCAGAAGCGCATCCTGGCATCTATCAGATGTCAAGATGGATTCATGGCAATCGACCTGAAGGACGCTTACTCTCATGTCTCAATTCTCCCTCGTCATCGCCCGTTCCTACGGTTCGCTTTCGAGGGTCAGGCATATTAGTACAGAGTCCTCCCCTTCGGTCTGTCCCTGTCCCCACGAGTCTTCACGAAGATCGTGGAAGCCGCCCTCACTCCCCTCAGGGAGAGAGGTGTGCGGGTACTAAACTATCTCGACGACTGGCTCATTTGACACACTCGTGAGATCTGTTATGTACACACAGGGACCTAGTGCTTCGGCACCTAGATCGATTGGGACCACAGGTCAACCGAAAAAGAGCAAGCTCTCCTCTGTGCAGAGCATCCTCTTTTTTGGTATGGAACTCAACTCTGTCTCCATTACAGCGCGACTGCGCTCAGTCAGTGTTGAACTGCCTGGAATATTTCAAGCAGTCAGCGGGAGGAGGCTCCTGGGTACATGGCATCCTCGACGGTGGTGATACCCCTCAGGTTGATGCACATGAGACCGCTCCAACACTGGCTACAGAGTCGAGTTCCCTGGAGAGCGTGGCACACCGGCAGCAGGCGGATGGTGATTACGCTTTTCTGCCGACGCACCCTAACCCCTTGGTCTTCAATGACCTTTTATACGGACGGGGGTCCCTCTCGGGCAGGCGAGACGCGTCAGGGTCGACAGACGCCTCCCTGCAGGGTTGGGGTGCCGTGTGCAACGGGCACGCAGTGTCAGGGCGATGGACGGGCCCCCGCCTGCGCAGGCATTCAATTGCCTAGAGTTGTTGGATGTGCTACCCGCACTGAAGGGGTTACAACCTCTTGTGCAGAACAAGCACGTGCTGGTCCGGTCGGACTGCACAACTGCCGTAGCGTTTTAAACCGCCAGGGTGGCGTTCGCTTATGGCAGCTAACACGACTCGCCCGACGCCTCCTCCTGTGGAGTCCGCAGGGCCACACATATCCCAGGTGACCTGAACCAGACAGCCGATGTGCTCTCTCGTCAGTTGACGCCTCGCGGAGAGTGGCGACTCCACCCCCGCGTAGCCAGCTCATTGGGGACAGTCAGGGCGGGCTCAGGTAGACCCCTTCGCCTCCCTGGACACCACCCATTGCCGCTAAGGTACTCCCTGCCTCGGCACGGAGGCTCTAGCGCACAGCTGGCCGTGGGACAAGCGGAAGTACGTCTTTCCCCCAGTGAGCCTCATTGCACAGACCCTGTGCAAGGTCAGGGAAGAGGAGCATCAAGTGTAATAGTTGCGCCATACTGGCCCAACCGGACTTGGTTCTCGGAGCTAATGCTCTTGACGACAGCTCCCCCCTGGCCGATTCCCCTGACGAAGGACCTGCTTTCCCAGGGGAAGGGCACGTTATGGCATCACGGGCTAGACCTCTGGAACCTCCATGTCTGGCCCCTGGACGGAACGAGGAGATCCTGAGTGGCCTAACCCCTGCGGCGGTTAAGACCACTACTCAGGCTAGGGCCCTGGCCACTAGGTGACGATACGCCTAGTGGTGCCTCTTCTCATCCTGGTGCTCTTCTCGAGGAGAAGACCCGCGGAGTTGCTTGATCAAGTGGGTGCGGTCCTTCCAGAGACTCGAGAATAATCTCTCCCCTTCCACACTGAACGTGTATGTAGCCGCTGTTGCCGCTCATCACGACCCAGTTGCTGGTAGTCTCTAGGACAGCACAACCTGATCATTTGGTTCCTAAGGGGCGCGGGAAGGCTACCACCTCACCCACGCTCCGTACCCTCTTACGACCTTGATGCGGTCCTGGAGCCCCTCGGAGATGCCGCTCTTTCTCACTTCACGATGAAGACGGCTCTCGGGAGGACGCTCAAGAGGGTAGCGGACCTACAAGCATTCTCCGTGTCCACAGATTGCCTAGAACTCGGGCCCGGTTATTCTCACGCTATCCTGAGACCCCGGCCCGGCTACGTGCCCAAAGTTCCCACCACTCCCCCGAGACACCAGGTGGTGAACTTACAGGCGCTCCCCACCGGGGAGGAAGACCCAACCCCATCCGTGTTGTGTCCAGTACGCGCATTGCGCCTCTGCTTGGACCGCACGCAGAGCCGCAGTAGCTCTGAGCAGCTCTTTGTCTGTTTTGGAGATCAGCAGGGAGGGCTGTCTCAAACAGAGATTGGCGCACTGGATCATGGACGCCGTCACTATGGCGTACCTGTCCTAAGATCGCCTACGCCCACTGGGTGAGAGCTCTCTCCACACGGAGTACAGCCTCCTCGTGGGCACTGGCTCGAGGCGCCTCTCTGGCAGACATCTGCAGAGCTGCGGGTTGGGCTACACCCATCACCTTCGCGAGGTCCTACAGCCTCCGCGTAAAACCGGTATCGGCTCGAGTCTTGCAGGCATCAGGCAAGACCGGCGGCCGGTAGGGTGTACGCCTATGACAGTACCTTCCCCCCTTTCTCCTAAGGGGGTCAGCGTACTACCTGCCTCCCTTCTTCCCCCACTGGGTGAAGAACAGGCACTCCATCCATCACTAGCAAGCACCTCCTGCGGGCGGGCTGGGCAGAGCAGCCCTGCCCCTTAGGCCGGGTATCTCCGGAGTTATTCGCAACATAGCTCTAACCGGACCTAGTGCTACCAGACGTTGCAACCCCCCAGTAGGGCGGTTCCGTCTGATGTATCCTCATGCTGGTTCCCACCTTGGTAACCCATGACCTCCTTAGGTGGACCTCCACCTCGCGGTTAACTCCTTCAGTCCGCACTTTCTTCCCATGAGTTCTCCCCCATCGGTGAGACCATGTTGGTATCTCCACTAGTCTCCTCCCTGTGGTAGGAAGTGGTCTCTGTAGCGCATCCCCCGCTTGAGGAAGTAGCGCTTACCCAGTGGCCTTACGGTTCCGGGCGGCTTCTCGCTGTTAGAGAAACAAGGCCGCCGCCTGTGAGGCCGAAGGTAGGGGCCTTCCCACCTTTCTAGAAAGCTCTGGGACCCCCTACCTACCCACTGGTAGGTTACAATTTCGCGTTAGCGTTCACGGCAACGCCCAGGCCAGTCACCGTCGCTTCGTTGAGATTGTGACAGGGCACCGTGTTATGGCGTTTTCCATTGGAACCCCATCTGTCGGTTCGACACAACGTCTATTTACTGAACGACTCACAGTGCTCTCCCCCATGTTGTTATATTTTAATAACTTAGCCACTCACTTCTGGACTGAAATTGGTGGCCTGGATTTTGTGGCAATGCGGGGCTGCAGTTGGATACTGTTGAGCGAAACGTTTTGATTTTTCTGGTGAATACATTCTTGTCCAAAACAGAAACTAAAATGTCATTTAGAACAATTTTATTGTGGTACAAGCAAAATATACTGTTTATATTGCTCGAAGAAATATGAGAGGGAAAATGTGAATGGTGCAGTGATGCGCTGTGCTTTATTGTTGAGGAAAAACTCGTTTTTTCATGAGAGCTGTTGTAAATATTCTTTTTTTTAATTCTTTTTGTCTTTATTTTATTTTTTAATATGTATGTAATTGTTTAAAGAAATATTTTATCAATAGTGTTTATCGAAACTCTCTATCTCGCGCTCGCACGCACGCACACATACACACCTCATAAAGAGCTCTGCTGTGTGGAGTCACACAGCGGCACTATTCATCCAGACTCCCAGCTGCAGTCATCACAAACGTCTGACAACATGAGCCTAAATCAAATCACAAAGAATAGTTCACCCAAATATGACAAATTCTCTCATGCCCCCCCAGATGTACAGTACATGACTTCCTTCTCTTCAGTTAACACAAATTAAAATGTTGTTATGTAATCTACTTATATGAGATGCAACTTGCTGAAGCTCCAAAAAGCACAAAAATCTTTTATTAAAAGAATCCAGAAGACTCCAGTGCATTAATAAATGTCTTCTGAAGTGTAATGTTACATTTCTAAGATATTTTTTTCTAAACCTATTGAAACCAAACTTTAAATGTCGAAAACTACTTGTTTGTATTGTGCTTAGTTGTGATATATAATTTTGTCATGAGACACAAAGAAACATGAGATTTGAAGTTATTATGAAGGATTATTTCTTACTTTCAGACTGCATCTGAGAATATGCTCCTGCTCTCAGATGCTCACATACTGTAGATCTGTTTTTTTCTAAGGCTGTTTATTGTTTGTTTATTGGGTGATCTAATTCACAGGTGCATGGCCGTTGTCCTTTTAGACTTCATAGCACGATAGTAGCCGGACACACACTATTTTATCATTAACATCAAGGTTTTTTTTTGGTTCCTTGACACTGTTGCCTCTTGCTCACTGGGAGACTGCTGATTTTGCTTCTTGGGTTGCATGCTTCATTAACATCTTACATTTAAATTTATGCATTAATTATTAATGAAGTATAACCTTAATTGACACATGCATTCTATTTGCTAATCGAGAAGGCGTGTTCAGCTGTATTCTGTTCGCGCTAATTTAAACACATACAGTACTTAAGTTGTGCCTCTGCCCTCCTGTGAAGCCCTCCTCGTGTAAAGACCTGCGACTCTACCTGCGCGACTCCACCAAGCAAAGACACCCACAAGGCACTTCAGTATATTTAACATACCTTTGCTTTCATTTAATTGTATACTAACATCATGTGTTTCCAGTTTATTCCTGTACTCCACCACAGACAGTGTTCTCACCCAAGACGCAAGGCACGACGCGTTAACTCACACGCCCGTCCCATTCACACCTACACTTCTACACCTCTGTCTCTCTCTGTGGGTCTCTGGAACTGCCAGTCAGCTGTGAACAAGAATCGTAATCGCACAATCCGGCATGACACGAGGAATCCGTAGACACCAAGATCTCGGTTTTCTGACAAACATTTCAAAAGTTACGAGCAAAAATAGCCCTTTTTCAAATCTGTTCCCCATTTTGGCAAGGACCCCCAGTCCGACGTGTCGATGAAGCGTACCAAGTTTCTTACCGATAGATCGATAAATGTTTGAGATACGGCCTAAGATCAATTTTTGGGTCAACTTTGAAAAGTTTGTGGCGGCGTAACTTTTGAGAAACAGTGAAAATCTTAATTCTGGAGTATCTATTCTATGCGGCTAAATCCAAAGATCGTCTCAGCTTTTCATGACAATCGTTCACAATTTCTAGGACTAGTAGTGAAAAAACGCAATACTGTACTTTTCAAGATGGCCACTATTGTAATGGGTGGAGTCTTAGTGTAAGGCATGGACGTGTGCCGAGTACAATTTTTGTACATCAATGGGTTCAAAAGATACAGCCATTTGAAAAGTGTATTTTTGAACTGCTGGTGGCGCTATAGAGTGAGTGCTAGAGACCCCATACTTGGTCAAATGACTAATGAGTACCACCTCTACGAGTGTGCCAATTTTCACCATTTCCTACGTACGGTTCATAGGGCTACCATAGACTACCATTGGTTAAGAATAAGAATAATACTGACAAGAACAATAGAGGCCATAGCCCCTTCAGGCTTGGCCCCTAAATATGTAAATAATAATGTCCACCTGGAGAAACCCTATGCTTCTGACTTTCACACCCTCACCGCCTCGTCCGGCCTCACGTGCCTCGCCACAGCCTGTACTCACAGATCAGGAAACCAGCTTGATCTCATCTACACCCGTAAAGTCACCACAGATAACATTAAAGTCACACCTCTTCACATTTCTGACCACTTCACTTTCAACATGCTCTACATGTACTACAGCTACACCACCACCCGTTTATTTTAGACGGAACCTTCACTCTCTCTCCCCTAGCACCCTCTTTGCTAAAGTGACATCCTTTCTTTCCTCCAACTTTGCATCTCTAGATGCTGACACTGCCACCGACACCTTATGCTCAACACTTATATCCTGTCTAGATGACCTTTGTCCTCTGTCCTCCAGACCAGCTCGCTCCACCCCCTCCTGCCCTTGGCTGTCTGACATCCTCTGTGAACAATGGAGTACACTCAGGGCTGCTGAAAGGAAATGGCGCAAGACCAAGAATCCTGCAGCTTACCACAGCTAAAACGTCTTTCTATACCACCAAAGTGAGCAATGCACCTAACAGCTTTTCAAGACATTTAACTCTCTTCTTTCCCCCCTCCTCCCCCGCCCACTTCATCTTTGACTGCGGAGGACTTCGCTGTATTTTTCACTGAGAAAACATCATCCATCAGCAAACAATTCTCAGCACCTCAGACCTCGGTACACACTACCCTCACTTCAAACATTTAACTCTCCTCTTTCGCTCCACTGACTGACACTGAAGTCACCAGACTTCTCTCCAGCCACCTCACCACCTGTCCCCTTGACCAAATCCCCTCCCATCTCCTTCAGGTCATATCCAGCACACTCACAGCTGCTCTCACACACATCATCAACACCTCCCTGCTCACCGGCACTTTTCCATCTACATTCAAACAGGCACAGGTCACGCCCCTACTTAAGAAACCCACATTGGACCCCTCTACTACCGACAGTTACAGACCTGTCTCTCTCCTCCCAAAATAGATTTATTGCAAAAACACTTGAAAGGGAAGTTTTTAACCAGGTGTCTTCCTACCTATCCCAGAATAAACTACTGGATGTCAAGCAGTCTGGCTTCAAAACAAACCACTCCATTGAGACTGCACTGCTATCGGTCACAGAAGCACTGTGGCTAGCCAAGGTGGAATCTAAATCTTCGGTCCTGATTCTGCTAGACCTATCCACAGCGTTTCACACTGTCAATCACCCCTGTCATCTCTAGGAATCTCAGGCACTCCTCTCCGCTGGTTCAAATCCTACCTCTCCGGCAGATCTTTCAGGGTGTCATGGAGGGGCTCGCTGTCCACTGCTCACCACATGATCACTGGGATCCCTCAGGGATCGGTGCTTGGACCGCTGCTTTTTTCCATCTACACAACATCCTTTGGACCCAAGGTTCATGTGACACCCCTTTTCATCGCTCTCCACTGGCTACTGGTTGAAGCCCGTATCAGATTCAAGTCACTCATGCTTGCCTACAGGACTATCACTGGATCTGCACTGGCATCCTTTCACACCCTCCTACACTCCTACACCCCATCAAGAACCCTGCGTTCAGCAAACCAGCGGCGGCTTGTATTGCCTTCTCATAAGGGCAGTAAATTGCTTTCCCGCTTATTCTCCTTCACAACTCAATCCTGGTGGAACATTCTTCCTTACTCAGTCCATATCTCTCACAACATTCAAAAAACTACTTAAAACCCTTCTGTGAATACTTGACAGACAAATGAAAAAAAAAACACTAACCCTCTCTCTTTCTCTCAACAGGTAGTGGTCTAGCTTTTGTTGAAACTAGTAACTTTTGTATTAGCACCTATTGTATTGTTGGTCCTGTATGACATATCTCTTATTGCTCCCTGAACTCTCTGTAAGTCGCTTTTGATAAAAGCGTCTGCTAAATGACTAAATGTAAATGTAAATTTGCATGTTATGGTATTATTGCAAATGTTTCACATTTAATGTACTTTTAAGTTTCCAGTAGTGACAAAAATTGCATTTTATTAATCTTGCTTACTAATTTCAAGTGTCAAGTGTTTATTGCCATTTGCACAGGTACATTACAGTACACGTACACTGGAATTCTTGTGCATGTCTCAGAGTCAGATTTAGTCACAAAGAGTTTACACAGTATTTACAGAAAATAGACTACACAAACGGACTTTCTAGTTAATATATATTCATTCTAAAAAGTAATAAAAGTAAATAAAATAAATAATACTGGACATTATGTAAATAAGTAACATTGCTAGTTGTTGAGTATGTACTGTAAGTAATAATGCACACTTTGGTTGACAGAAGTGAGATGATAATGCCCCTAGATTAATAACACTTGTATTAATGGTTGATGATAATGAATTGAATTAATGATATCAGAATCAGAAAGAGCTGTACATACATGTTGCACATACAAGGAATTTGTTCCCTTTCTGTCGGTCTCTCGACGTTGTGTCGAGCCGACAGATGGGGTTCGCTCTTGAGAACCTATCAACTTCTGACTAGTTTAGAAAAGGCCAATGAAATTGGCGAATGAAATTTCCATGCCGGACTCCGCCCCTGGATATCCGGGTATAAAAGGGAGACGGCGTGCTGCATTCATTCACCTTTTGTTCTTCGGAGCCTTCACACTGATCGACTTCGAGACTTCAAACCCCTACGCCGAATTACTGCTGGAATCTTATGACGTGGTGCAGCGGACACTCCCTTCCTGCAGCGACTTTCCCCTGGGCGTCTCGGCAGTTCCAGAAGTGTTTGAGTTTTTTTTCTCTAAAAGAGCAAATTTCTCCAGCGTAGCATGTCCCGCTGTTCTCATGGGTGCAACACACTCATCGAGGAGGGGGACGGACATGGTGTCTGCTTCCAGTACGCTGGGGCAGACGTTGTGGATACGTCCTGCCTGCACTGCGGGCAGTTGACGATTCAGACGTTGCGTCACAGGTGCCTGTGTTCCCACGGGACTCAGCCACCACCTCGTCTGCTCCCCGTTCCGCTACGGCAAGCAGCGAGGGTGATATGAGGATTACCGTGAGCGTTAATCCGCCAGCCACTGGCTCACGAACCGTTCGCACCTCGTCTCGCTCGTCTGACCATTCCCCAGGAGACGGTCCCACCGTCTTGTTCCTCAACCACGTATTCGGAAACGGTGCGTGGCAATGATGAGATGTCCCTTGCAGCATCGGGGGGTGACGTACTGCCATCCGACTCCGGCGATTCCTCTGAGCTCCCTCCCTCGGGGGGTTGAGCCCAGGAAGAAGCGGACATCGAAATGTCAGCCATGCTTTCCCGCACTGCCTCTCCCAGCGCTCGCGGCTGGTTACATGGTGCCTCGGGTTTGAGCGCGGTTCCAAGCCGCGCCCTCCCCCAGTGCCGTGTTTACCGGAAGTGCATGAGGAACTTAGTAAGACCTGGAACGCCCTCTTCCCTCGAGGGTGAGGCAGCTAGAGGATACTTCGATGTCCCCCAGGTGGAGTATGCCGCCGCGGTGCACTCGTGCCCGCAGGCAACGGCCACCTGGGGGGCTCGACCTAGACTCCCGTCCAAAGCATGGAGGGACTCGGCATCTCCGGTGTCGAGAGCTTACATTGCTGTGGGCCAAGCTGCCTCCTCTCTCCACGCTATGGCTCCTGCCAGGCCAAGGCGTTGAGAGAGCTCCAAGAGGGTAAGACCGACCCAGCGCTTGTGCAGGAACTCCGCGCCGCCACCGACCTCGCTCTATGGGCGACCAAGGTGACCGCGCGGGGGATTAATGCTTACCAAGTAGCCCTTACGGTGCCGGGCGGCTTCTTGCTGTTAGAGAATCAAGGCCTCCGCCTGTGACGGCCGGTGTAAGGGGCTTCCCACCTTTTCCTAAAAAGCTCTGCGACCCCCTACCTCTCAACTGGACGGTTACAATTTCGGGCTAGCGCTCACGTCTGACTCGCCCAGGCCAGTCAGCATCGCTCCGCTAGAGATTGTGACGCGGCACAGCGCTGTGGCGTTTTCCATAGGAACCCCATCTGTCGGCTCGACACAACATCGAGAGACCGACAGAAAGGGAACGTCTTGGTTACGGATGTAACCTCAGTTACCTGATGGAGGGAACGAGACATTGTGTCCTTCTTGCCACAACGCTGGCCGCCCGCCGCAGCGGTCGAGGGATGCTCAGGCTCCTCAGAGCAAAAGGTGAATGAATGCAGCACGCCGTCTCCCTTTTATACCCGGATATCCGGCAGCGGAATCCGGCATGCAAATTTCATTTGCCAATTTCATTGGCCTTTTCTAAACTAGTCAGAAGTTGATACCCAGATAGCAAACGGACTCCGGAACGGATCCGCCCCGATAGTGTCACAAGCTCTGGAACGGATACGCAAAACGGGTCTGGAACGGAGTCCACTTGCACAGCGCAGCGGATCCAGAGCAAATAAGGATTGCAGATCCGGACCAGATCTGGGGCAGACCCGCCCTGTATCCACTGATAAAGCAGCTGATCCGCCACAGATCCGATCAGGACCCGTTTATAAAGAAGCTGATCCGCCAGGATCCAATTTGGACCCGTTTATAAAGCAGCTGATCCGCCACGGATCCGATCTGGTCATTCTGTCTGGATACCTTTCAGATCCCTCATTTAAAACTAGTATTCTGGCCAAAACTAGCTAAAGAAATGTTTCAAATCTAATGGATCGACATTGGATAGACTGGATTGCTCTATATTATGTAATATGCCTGCCTTTATTAATAAAACATGATGAAATCATTCAAAACTTGTAAATCAAAATTCAGCCATTTTAGCCAGTAAAAATTATTTATGTATACAATTAATAGGTATTACAGAAAATGAAATGCAACCATAAATTGTCCAAAGAACATTTTTTATTTAATGAAAAATAACACTTTTTTTAATGTAGCTCAAGAAACATTTATTCTTATTAATGTTGCACTGCTTATTTTTTGTGTGGAAACTGGGTTTTTTGAAGATGAATAGAAACAAAACTATTTAAAGTAGTAAACTTGATCTCAACTGTTACTACTTAACTGTTAAACGAACACTTCAAAACACAGAAGTTAACTGTGTAACACCGAAACGCTTCTGTTGGGTGCTGACAGTGGGACGGCTCCTTGAGTTTCCCCTATCTGCTGCCAAGTTGAACCACCGTATTACGTGTTTTGTAATGTCATCATCAGTGGCGGCACGGGAGACATGGCTCTTTCTCACAGCACCTGTGATACACAAGCTAATTTTCATTAAACATATTCATGAAATCACATAGGAGATACCAGTTTTTTTTAAGGATACACATAACCACTGTCTTTAAAACAAGAGTGTACAATCTGACATTTATAGGTACACTGGAACTTTTGGAGCTCTAGCCGTTAATAAACACAACTGCATACAAGTTGTGAACCTCCGTGTTCTTTTTAAGTCTGTAGGCAAAGTTTACATACGTACCTTAAAGATGAAATTCTCCAAAAACAGACCAGTGGCACTTGAATGAGCTGTAAACTGCAAGAGAACACACACGCACAGTATCTTAATATGATTTAATATCTTAATATGACATGAAATAATTAGTCTACCAGAACTAAAGTTTACTGATACAAGTGGGTTTTTAAACTACGAAGTAGTTTATAACCTAAAAACTTTTAACTTTAAATTATTGGTATGAATCTTTTGAAATTGCACATTTATTACATGTGAAAAGCTGTAGTGTGGACCATTATTAGTATTTTGACAAAATAGCTGGCTAAATCAAGTTTAAAACAGTATCAAATCTTACTTTACTCGGTTGTTTGGAAAAGATGAAATACTGCAAGACCAGTGGCACTTGAATGAGCTGTAAGCTGCAAAATAACACACACTCAACAGAACACACACGCGCGCGCACACACAACAGAACACACACACGCACAGTATCTTAAGATTTAATATGATATGAAAATTATCTGAAACAACATTTCATGGGGAGGTGGAGAATATATGTCAAAATATTAACAAAAGACTCAAACTATACCAGAAGTTCAGTGTAAAAAAAAACAGGTAACGTTAACGTTAGGCCTAACATCAGTTTATCTCACCTGCTATTTTACTGGAAATTAATTAATTTTACTCAACGCTAATGACAATGTGCTGAAACTTGGCTTGCAAAAATCACTTCAGAATTAAAAACATCAAGCAAAGCAATCAACGGTAATGTTACTGGCTATGTAACTGTACAAATAAAGCATATTTTAACTATTCTTACCGTGTTCTGTCCTCACCGACCTGCCAGCTCCAGCGTTTCCACTGTGTGAGGAGATGGATTAAGTGACTGTGACGGTTTAAAAAAGGCGCGTTCGGTCAGAGAATTCGCCCAGCGTCAGTTGCGAGTCCGCGAGTTGACAGTGCGTTGTGCAGAGGCGGGGCATATTCTGTGCGTGTGGCCGAATTGAATCTGAGAGTATAGCGGACCAGGTGACTTGAAGGCGGATCCGCCCCGAACTCTATTGCTATCAGGGTAGGTTCTCAAGAGTGAACCCCATCTGTCGGCTCGACACAACGTCTCGTTCCCTCCATCAGGGAACTGAGGTTACATCCGTAACCAAGACGTTTTGGTGACAGGAGCATTGAGTACACAGAAACAGCAACAACAGTACTGTACACAGAGACCATAACACAATATACAGTACACAGATGATGTAAATAAGGGCCTATGGGTATAAATAAAGAAATACAATACAATAAACATAAGATAAAGATATAGAGAGTAAAGCTATGTGTGTATGTAAATATGTACAAGTAAAAATAAGAATATACTATTGTAGTACAAGGTATGTGCTGAATGAAATACAATTTACAGAAAAAGTTGTATTAAAAATAGATAGTGTGTTATCTGGGGATATCATTAATATTGCACTTAATTATTATTGCACAGAGTTATTAATTGCACGGTGGGTTAAAAAACACTTAACTGTTCAAGAAGCTGTTTTTGTGTCTGGTTGTTTTGGTGCTCAGTGCTCTGTAGCGCTGACCAGACAGCAGCATTGTGAAGAGATGATGGCTTGGATGTGAGAGGTCCAGGGTGATTTTCTGAGCCCTTTTCCTCACTCTGGATGTATACAGTTCTTGGAGGGTGGGCAGGGGATCACCAATGATCTTCTCAGCAGTCCGAACCGTCCTCTGTAGTCTTCTGATGTCTGACTTCGTGGCTGAGCCAAACCAGACAGTGATGGATGTGCAGAGGACAGACTCTATGACTGCTGAGTAAAACTGTTTTAACAGAGTTTGTGGTAGGTTGAACTTCTTCAGCTGATGTAAGAAGTACAACCTCTGCTGGGCTTTTTTAGCAATGGAGCCAATGTGATTGTCCCACTTCAGGTCCTGAGAGATGGTGGTGCCTAGGAACCTGAATTACTCCACTGCTGCCACAGTGCTGTTCATGATGGTGAGAGGGGGGAGTGCAGGGGGGTTTCTCCTGAAGTCCACAATCGTTTCCACTGTTTTAAGCGTGTTCAGCTCCAAGTTGTTATGACTGCACCAGACAGCCAGCTGCTCAACCTCCTGTCTGTACGCAGACTCAACACCATCCTGGATGAGGCCAATGAGTGTGGTTTCGTCTGCGAACTTCAGAAGTCTGACAGAAGGGTCCTGGGCAGTGCAGTCATTGGTGCACAGGGAGAAGAGCAGTGGGGAGAGAACGCACCCCTGGGGGGCGTCAGTGCTGATTGTGTGGGTTCTGGATGTGAGTTTCCCCATTCTCACTAACTGTTGCCTGTCTGTCAGAAAGCTGGTGATCCATTGACAGATAGAGTCAGGAACAGATAGCTGGGTTAACTTTGTCTGGAGCAGTGATGGGATGATGGTGTTGAAAGCAGAGCTGAAGTCCACCAACAGGATCCTCACATAGGTACCTGGTCTATTGAGATGTTTCAGGACAAAATGCAACCCCATGTTAACTGCATCCTCAACAGACCTGTTTTCTCTGTAGGAAAACTGCAGGGGGTCCAGTAAGGGTTCTGTGATGTCCTTCAGATAGGCCAGTACCAATCTCTCGAATGACTTCATGACCACAGATGTGAGAGCGAACGGGTCTGTAGTCATTCAGTCCTGTGATTTTGTGTTTTTTTGGGATGGGGATTATGGTGGAGCGCTTGAAACAGGAAGGAACTGTGCACAGCTCCAGTGATCTGTTGAAGATCTGTGAGAAGATGAAGGCCAGTTGAATAGCACCGCTTTTAAGACAGGCTGGGGAGATACTATCTGGGCCTGGTGCTTTTCTTGTCTTTTGTTTCCTAAAGACTCGGCACACACCCTCTTCACTGATCTGAAGTGCAGGAGATGGGGTGACTGAAGGTGATAGGTGTTGTGTAGAGAGAATGAGTTGGTTTGAGGTGTAAAGTTAGCATTTTCAAATGTTGAGTAAAAGTCATTCAGATCATTGACCAGGTGTTGATTGCCTGGGGGGATGGTGGCTTCTAGTTAGTGATGTCTTTCAGGTCTTTCCACACAGAGGCAGGGTCGTTGGCTGAAAACCGGTTTTCCAAATTTTAGAGTAGTTTCTCCTAGCCTGCCTGTACAAGACTTTGTCCCCTTTTCTGTAGGCATCCTCTTTGGCTTGGTGAATCTGTCTGAGTTTTGCTGAGAACCATGGTTTATCATTGTTGTATTTTAAGGAAGTCCTAGTAGGAATGCACAAATCCTCACAGAAACTAATGTATGATGTTACAGTCTCTGTGAGCTCATCCAGATCGGTGGTAGCAGCTTCAAAAACACTCCAATCGTTGCACTCAAAACAGGCTTGTAAGGCCTGCTCTGTTTCGTGGTCCATCTTTTAACAGTCCTTACCATTGGTTTGGCAGATTTTAGTTTCTGCCTGTAGGCTGGGATAAGGTGAACCAGGCAGTGATCAGACAGTCCTAAAGCTGCTCTAGGGACAGAGCGATATGCATTCTTTATTGTAGTGTAGCAATGGTCCAAAATATTTTTGTCTCTGGTAGGGCATGTGATTTGTTGTCTGTATTTTGGCAGCTCGAGTGTAAGTCTGATTAAAGTCCGGGTGTTGTTGCGCAGTGTCCGTGATGTGATCGGCAAGCTTTTGTAACGCCAGGCTCACATGCGCTTGCGGTGGAATGTAAACACACACTAGAATGAACGAGGAAAACTCTCGCGGCGAGTAAAAGGGCTTACAGTTAATGAAGAGTGCTTCTAGGTCGAGACAGCACATCTTCATCACTGTTGTATCTGTACACCACTTTTCATTGATGTAGAAACATACCCTACCACAGCGTGTGTAGCAAAGTTCAATAAAACAGGAAGGAAGGAGGCGGGAACCGGCGAACATTTAACAATAAACTTTAATCAAAATAACCAAACAATAACACGGAAGTAAAAGGCCGGCAGCCCCTCACGGACGACTGCCGGCCACACAAACATAAACACAAAACGTAACATTTCCGGGCCCAGTCCTCTCTTGTTGGCAGTCCCGTCGCTCGTCCTCTTATGCTCCCTAGCTCCCCCGTGAGGCATGTGGGACCGGTGCGTGTACAGCTGATACTCATTATCACTCACGCCACCGGCCCCGCCTTCCTGCCCCACGGCTCTCGTCCCGCCTTCCTAGCTACAGCGCGATTTCCCCGTTGATTCTGCATCGTGGTCCGCTCTGAACAGCTGGTAGCCGGGCAGATGTGGCGCGCTGTCCGGGATGAAGTCATTCAGCCACGTTTCCACAAAACACAAAACAGCAGAGTTTGAAAAATCCTTATTTGTTCGGTAGAGTAGAAGAAGTTCGTCCGTTTTGTTTGGCAGAAAGCGCAGATTCCAAGGCTGGTTGTGCAAGTTTCCGTGTCCACAAGGGCAGTGGGCAGGGAGGAAACAGCCGAACAAGCAAAAGTCCAAACCAGCTCTCTCTACACGTCCACACTGTCGGAAGATGCGGAGATTAAGTCCTTGTCCGTGGATTCTGGGTAGACTGCAGAGAAGTCAAAAACATAACGGTATCAGTTACACCCCAGACCCGACAAATAACACAATACATAGCCGCGACGAATGAAAGGAGAGGAAGAGAATAAATAGGGGAAGGGAAAATGAGGAACAGGTGTGGACCATGAAGTAATTGACATCGTGAGTAGCATTAACAGGGATCCAGGTGGGAGAAGGATGACTGGGATGAAAACAAGGGAAAAGCTTGTGTGTGGAGAGAAAGCACGTGGGGGCAACAAAAAATGAAAACAAGCTAGAGACAGGGCATGACAATTATATTATATACAATATATTATATTGAGATATAGATTATATATAAGCTTTCCATTGATGTATGCTTTGTTAGGATAGGACAATATTTGAAGAGTTTATTTCCAAAAAGATTAAAAAATGTTTTTATTATTGTATCATGTTTTTATTGTGTTAGTTAGCTGTATTTTTTTAGTTATTATGGCTCAAATCAAAACAAACCAAATGCAGTTTGATTTATATTAATTGGAATGCACAATAAAAAACATGATTTTTGAAAAAAAAAATGTAAACAGAGTTCTCATTTTGGAAATAAACTCTTCATTTGGCCGAGATACAACTATTTAGACTTGGAATCTGAGGGTACAAAAATCGAAATATTGAGGCACTGTAGCAGGCCGTTGCTAAGAAGAAATAGGTTTGTTTTAACACTCTCTATGGGCTTATCGCTGTCATGACATTGGGGAGAGTAGATGAACCCGGAAGCTGAAATTCTAAGCTTTACATAGATACCAAACTTGAGTGGGTAATTGCCGAAGAGCGGGCAGCAGCGAGTGCAGTTTGTAAGCATGTTTTCAGCCATTTTTGTTTGCGATTTTGCTGCATCCACTGACAACATGAATCATGAAGATGATCTTTTGTCAGGAATGGGGGTGGAAAGAACCCAAGCGCAGGCAGCGGCAATGACGGGGTTAACAAAAAATACTTTATTTGACAAAACACTGAACGAAGGAAATACCCACGAGGGGGTGTCTGACAAGACGAACTAAAATACAAAACTAGAAACCAAAACTTCCCTCAAGGGGGAAAAACCAAACTAAAGTAAAAAATAAACACAACTCGCATACAGGGACACACAGAGCAATGCAAGGCAGGAACACAGGGAACCAGCACAACGCATGAGACATGAACAAGCACATACAATGACCGAGCACAGGACAATGAAACAAGAGGGCATTAAGTAGGGAACACAAACGAGGGATAATGACACAGGGCAGGTGGGAAACATTAGACACTGCAGGGAAGCAATACATGAAACGAGAGGGGCGGGGCCAATGACAAGACACGTGAAAGCACATGGAATGTCAAAAAGGTAAACACCCCATGGCTTCTCACACTAAACATAAGGCTTTGCCACGACTCTGCCACAAGACCAAGAAATCCGTGACAAGATAAAGCAGAGTCGTGGCAATCTTTACTCAATATCCTAATGATTTTTGCCATTAAAGGAAAATTTATCATTTTGACCCATACAATGTTTTGTTGGCTATTGCTACAAATGTACCTGTGCTACTTATAACTGGTTTTGTGGTCCAGGGTCACATATGGTAAATGGCCCAGCATCAGTAATTGTAATATTATTAGCCAGAAAGACTAATACCATGCTGATACCCCGCACATTACAATATTGTAAATAACCCATACTGTATATATGTATTATTATGTATAGATTGTTTAATTTAATTATTTTAGTTCTCTTTATTTGCCTAATTAATATGAAGCACTATATGAATTGAGCTGAGCTGAGTTGAGTTGAGTTGAGTTGAGTTGAGTTGAGTTGAGTTGAACAGAACTGGCCAAACTCAGAATTTGGCAAACTAGGGATTGCGGCTTTACAGACTGTTTAAAGGATTTTTATTCAAGACATAATCACTTACCATTTTAGAATCTTGCCTTAAATGCCTTGTGAAATGATATTTGCTAACTGAATATAATGTTAATTTAATGTTTATTTAAATTAGTCTGTGTACGTACGTGTGTGTGTGTGTGTTGTGTGTGTGTGCGTGCGTGCGCATCCGTGTGTGTGTGTGTGTCTCTATGTCTATGTGTGTTAGTACGTGTGCATATTGTGTGTGTGGAGTGTTTTGTATGTGGGTATGTCTGTCTTCTGTGTTTTCAAACTTTTCTTGTTTTTGCAGGTACAACTTTAATTATTTTGCTTATAGTCAATATGTCTCATGTACAGCTGCTTTGTAGCAATGAAAATTGTAAAAGCGCTTTATAAATAAAGTTGAGTTGAGAGTTGACTTTCTCTCACAAGCAACATGCCATCAAGCTTGTGCTGAAAGCGCTGTATTGATTTATAGAGCCTTTCTATCTACTGTTGTGGCCAAAGGTATTGGCAGTGACATAAATGCTGTGTTTTGCAAAGTTTCTCTTTAAGCTGTTGTGGTGTTCATTCACATTGTTTAAAGATTATTATGCAGAGTGATCCGATGCTTTTTAAATAATTGCAAAAACTTCCCAGATGCAAATCCCATATAGAAAACATGTTGTCAATCCTGAAAATGTGAGTGGATAAGTGAAAGTGACCTATTAGTCAGATATGTTGACCCATACCCGAAATGTGACCTCTGCATTTAACCCATCCAGAGAGTAGTGAACACACACACAGCAAGTCGTGAACACACGTACACCCGGAGCAGTGGGCAGCTATCACTGCAGCGCCCGGGGAGCAAATATGGGTAAGGTGCCTTTGCTCAAGGGCACCTCAGTCGTTACCCGCCGGCCTTGGGGATCGAACCGGCAACCGTTAGAGAGTCCGACTCTCTAACCATTAGGCGACGACTGCCCCCAATCAAAGGAGAAGCCCAAACATTGTCCGAAAGTTCTTTAGTACTAATAAGGCAAGAAAGGTTCGCCATCAGTCAGGATTTGGCCCAGAAACTAATATCCAGCATGCCAGAACGAATTGCAGAGGTTATGAAAAACAAGGCACAACACTGTAAATATAGACTCTTTCCATATATTATGTTTTTGCCAATAAACGACATTAAAACTTAAGATATGCTAATTCAAGATATGTGGAAAAATAATCTACAAATAGAGAAGCAGCAAACTTTGCAAAACACAAAATTTATGTCACTGCCAATACGTTTGACCACGACTGTGTTCAGTATTGAGTATATATGTACCTGAACTGACTTTCTCCCAACATCAACATAGTCATACATTTTTTATAATGCATTATAAATGTATGGAAATGACGGCAGTATTGGTGGCATTAGGTTTTATGGAAAAAGGTTTTGTGCTCATTTCAAAGTGGGGCAGGTTTAGTGATTGATCGCCTATATGTGAATTGGTGCCCTGGGGCAGCGGGGCAGCTCAATGCCGCTGAAGGACACAGTGTCCCGGGTGTGGTGGTATAAAAGCCTGAGCTAATGAGTGGATCGCTGGGTCTGGAGCAGGGAATGAGGAGCTGGCTTCGCCAAGGCAAGAAGTTCAGACTGCCTACAGGTGTTTTGGGTGAGTTGCTCTCTGCATGCTGGGATGAAGGAAGTCATGGCTTCATAGATGGCGAACGGATATGCATCTTTGATTGTTTTCTCTTTGTCATTTTGTCTTGTTACTGACTGTAGACTAATGAGCAGATTCCTATCAAAACTGTATTGTCAAGAAGTCAAGAAGAAACTTCTTGTCCATATGTTACTCAAATACATTTTCACTGTACGAGACTAAATACCAGGAGATTTTTGACGTTGTACATCCTTTTTTTTGTAGGCTGTGTCTGCTGCATTGAGAATTGGCTCAGATCATTGTGGAAAAAATCCACATCCTGTAATGTACTGTAACGTAGGGACTGGCAATAACCATCCATTGGTTTACTGTTCTTGATGTTTTGTACATTTATGATGATGAAATTATTTGTAATCATTCCATTTAATCCATTTTAAATGAATTGAGAATTCCCGGCATAAATGGACAACACTGTCATGGCTCTGCTTCCTTAGTCATGTTTTTCTTGGTCCTGTAGCAGAGCCATGACAAAGTCTTTGGTTATGTGTGGAGAGAAACTTATTGTTGTCCTTTGGACAATAATATACGTTCTCTCCAGTGTCTTGTCATTGGCCCCGCTCCTCTCATTTCCTTGTTATCTTTCCCTAAGTGTTTGATTACCCACACCTGCCCTGTGTCGTTATCCCTCGTTTGTGTTTCACTATATATACCCTCTTGTTTCTTTGTCCTGTGCTCGTGTATTACGTTGTGTTCGTGCTCGTGCTCATGTTCCTGTGCCACCCTGGTTCCTGTTCTGTGCCACCCTGGTTCCTGTTCTGTGCCTTGTCCTTTATTCGTGAGTTGTGTTTTTTTAGTCTTAGTCACCCTGCCGTGTTGTTTTTTGTAAGACGTTATGTCGTGCCTTGTTTTGTTAGGTTTTTTTTGCCCCCCGTGGGAAGTGTTTTGTTTCAGTTTTTTATCTCAGTTTCGTTTTCCCCATTGTGGGTGTTTTTGTTTTGTGTAATAAATATTATCTGTTAACCCCTTCACTGCCTGCCTGCGCTTGGGTTCTTCTGCCAGCCCATGACAGAATACACGAGCCATACTGAACCCAGCAGGCAGCATGGCCGACTCACAGCGATCCTGCCTAACCCACCGCCTTTTCGGGATACGCCAGGGGAACCGGGCCACCATGGACTACGTGGATGAGTTCCTGGACGCGTCAGCAGATTGGGTGTTCAGTGAGGAGGTGCTTGGCTTCATTTTTAATCGTGGCCTCACCGAACCCCTCTCCCCTAGCGAGATGAGGATGCTGGGTTCCCCCAGCTTTGACAACCTGGTCTGGATTTTGGCTGACCGGGACAACCCTGAGTCCATTGCACCAGCCCGGGCTTCCCGCCCGCTAGCTACTGTGCCAGAGGGTCACGTCCTGGCCATCGCCACATTGGGGAACTCAGCCCCTCCTTCGCCCACCAGTCTCCGTGGACGGCGCCGACGGAGGGAGTCGTGGGACTCCCCGTCCGACTCCTCTAGCACGGAGCTAGTCGTGCCCCCCACCGCTTCTCAACAACCGGCCACATGTCCTGTGGGCCGGTCCAGGAAGAAGAAGCTGAGGAGGGGGAAGTCCAGCCCGGTGCAGCCGGCGTCCAGCCCGGTGCAGCCGGTGTCCAGTCCGGTGCAGCCGATGCCCAGTCCGGTGTCCAGTGTCGTGTCCAGTGTCGAGTCCAGTCCGGTGCAGCCGGCGATCAAGCCGGCATCCAGCCCTGTGTCCAGCCCTGTGTCCGGCCCTGTGTCCGGCCCTGTGTCCAGTCCTGTGTCCAGTCCGGTGATCCAGCCGGCGTCCAGTCCGGTGATCCAGCCGGCCTTCCAGCCGGCGTCAAGCCATGTCCAGCCGGCCTTCCAGCCGGCGTCAAGCCATGTCCAGCCGGCCTTCCAAGCCGGCGTCAAGCCATGTCCAGCCGGCCTTCCAGCCGGCGTCAAGCCATGTCCAGCCGGCCTTCCAGCCGGCGTCAAGCCATGTCCAGCCGGCCTTCCAGCCGGCGTCAAGCCATGTCCAGCCGGCCTTCCAGCCGGCGTCAAGCCATGTCCAGCCGGCCTTCCAGCCGGCGTCAAGCCATGTCCAGCCGGCCTTCCAGCCGGCGTCAAGCCATGTCCAGCCGGCCTTCCAGCCGGCGTCAAGCCATGTCCAGCCGGCCTTCCAGCCGGCGTCAAGCCATGTCCAGCCGGCCTTCCAGCCGGCGTCAAGCCATGTCCAGCCGGCCTTCCAGCCGGCGTCAAGCCTGTCCAGCCGGCCTTCCAGCCGGCGTCAAGCCATGTCCAGCCGGCCTTCCAGCCGGCGTCAAGCCATGTCCCAGGCCGGCCTTCCAGCCGGCGCCTCAAGCCACTGTCCCAAGCCGGCCTTCCCCTTGCCCACTTGTTATTTTGTCTTGTCTCCCACTTGATTCTGTTCTCCATGTTTTGTCTGGTCTTGTCTTTGTCTCAGTCTTCCTTGTCCTGTCCGTCTACCCCTTGGTGAGCACCTGGAGGTGCTCATTAAAGGGGGGGCTTCTGTCATGGCTCTGCTTCCTTAGTCATGTTTTTCTTGGTCCTGTAGCAGAGCCATGACAAAGTCTTTGGTTATGTGTGGAGAGAAACTTATTGTTGTCCTTTGGACAATAATATACGTTCTCTCCAGTGTCTTGTCATTGGCCCCGCTCCTCTCGTTTCCTTGTTATCTTTCCCTAAGTGTTTGATTACCCACACCTGCCCTGTGTCGTTATCCCTCGTTTGTGTTTCCCTATATATACCCTCTTGTTTCTTTGTCCTGTGCTCGTGTATTACGTTGTCTATGCGTTGTGTTTGTGCTCATGTTCGTGCTCATGTTCCTGTGTTACCCTGGTTCCTGTTCTGTGCCTTGTCCTTTATTCGTGAGTTGTGTTTTTTTAGTCTTAGTCACCCTGCCGTGTTGTTTTTTGTAAGACGTTGTGTCGTGCCTTGTTTTGTTAGTTTGTTTTTGCCCCCCGTGGGAAGTGTTTTGTTTCAGTTTTTTATCAGTTTCGTTTTCCCCATTGTGGGTGTTTTTGTTTTGTGTAATAAATATTATCTGTTAACCCCTTCACTGCCTGCCTGAGCTTGGGTTCTTCTGCCAGCCCGTGACAAACACACTGTGTTTTCAAATGGATAGAAAACAAAAAAATCAGGGTGTCAGATACAGTATCATCCTTTAAATTTCTATTACAGTACAAAGCAAGAAATAATTGTGTGAAAGTTAGTGGCATGATGGGGTGTTTTTGCATCATTGCGTTTAAGCAGTCTACTTCAGATACGTTAACACAAATACAGTAGTCCAAACAGCACATTAATAGATATCAGTGGTTCCCAACCCTAGTTCTCGAGTCCCCCCTTCCCAGAATGTTTTAGATGTCTCCCTATATAGAACACCTGATTCTACTCCTCAGATCCCCTCCGAATATTAGTTAGTGTGTTAATTAATATCCCCAATTAACACACTAACCAGCTGATGATTTGAATCAGGTGTTCTATATAGAGAGACATCTGAACATTCTGATATATACCACATTGATTAAATACTGAAAGTAATTCACCGTTGACATATTCTACATCCAGACCTCTTGCATTTATTCCATTGCTTTTGTTTAACCGTTCTCTTCTTTCTCTCAACCCATAACCATCCTTTCCACTGTAACACCCCACCACTGGCCCTGGTTTGAACTGGTTTGACCCACTTCATCTCTGAATGCTCATGTGCTGGACATGGCAGAGTGTACAGTAACCCCAATAGCTATGGAGGACAGTGACCGTGAAGTTGACTCTGCATCAGATGACCAGGACTCTTTCCCTGCATCCCCCGTGTCCCCTGAACCCAGGGCTCATGCAGAGGAAAAGGTACTGATACACCCCCACCTTCCTGCAAATGGTACAGATGACCTCTGACCTCTGTTTGCATCACTTTGTGGTTTGGAGAATGCTTTCTTCTGTTATTAGCTGACAGCTCTGTCTGGCTGGTCTGTCAGAAGATCACCCGGCCTAACTAGTCTGGCAAGTGTGGGATTTTTTTTCATTGTGGCAACAGATTGAGCATGTGATGTTATAAGATGACTGTTCCAGTGAACAGTGCCTTCACTTTTTTTAACATCACTGCACCACATTGCATTATTTATCAGGACAGGTTTCAGAGCAGCTGGGAAAAAGGATACTGTCATGCTATCCCATTCAGCCTTTAGTTTTTTTTACTGTAGGGCTCTGGTTCTACACAAGAGTTGGAAATGTATCAGATAGCTTTCTAATAACTCTGCATGTAACCTTTAACATGTTAATCTTTCATTGCTGTTAAGCCGGGTGCACATTGTGCGAATCTTAAAACATTCCTATGATCCTAGACCAAAATTTGGTGTCTTTGATCTCTAGTTTTGCTGATTAATGACCGATGTGATCAGATTTTTTACTCCGACAAAATTCTGGCACTGTCAGTAGTCCTGTAGTTTGACTTCTACTATGACGACTTGTGCGCAAAACTCAGGACAATTCTTCAGACATGTCTTCACTCTCCTAAAGTTTTTTTAATTACTTTTTGTATAACCATAGTTCCCTTTCTGTCGGTCTCTCGACGTTGTGTCGAACCGACAGAATGGGGTTTGTCTTGAGAACCTATCATCTTCTGAGTATTTAGAAAAGGCCAATGAAAATTGGCGAATGAAATTTGCATGCCGGGCTCCTCCCCGGATGTCCGGGTATAAGAGGGAAGCCGGCGTGCTCATTCATTCACCTTTTGTTCTTCAGAGCCTACGCATCTGATGAGCTTCTCTACGATCTTGGGTATCATTCTTTCTGCTGGAATCTACGACGTGGACAGCGGACGGTCCCTTCCTGCAGTGACTCTCCCCTGGGCGTCTCGGCAGTTCCGGAGGTGTTCGAGCAAATTTCCTTTTCTAAAAGAGCAAATTTCTCCAGCGTGGCTTGTCCCGCTGTTCTCATGGGTGCAACACACTCATCGAGGAGGGGGACGGACACAATGCCTGCTTCCAGTACGCTGGGGCAGACGTTGTGGATACGTCCTGCCCGCACTGCGGGCGGTGACGATTCAGACGTTGCGTCACAGGTGGCTGTGTTCCCACGGGACTCAGCCACCACCTCGTTTGCTCCCCGTTCCGTGGCGGCAGGACTACGGCCCTGCCGTCCGCTATGGCAAGCAGCGAGGGTGATATGAGGATTACTGTGAGCGATAATCCGCCAGCCACGGCCTACGGACCGTTCACACCTCGTTTCGCTCGTCTGACCGTTCCCCAAAAAAGACGGTCCGCCGTCTTATTCCTCAATCACGTATTCGGACACGATGCGTGATGATGAGAGGTCTCTTGCAGCATCGGGGGGTGACGTACTGCCATCCGACTCCGACGATTCCTCGGGCTCCCTCCCTCGGGGGGTCGAGCCCAGGAAAAAGCGGATGTCGAGATGTCGGCCATGCTTTCCCGGGCCGCCGTGAGTGTTGGGTTGCAGTGCCCGCACTGCCTCTCCCGGCGTTCGCGGCTGGCTACATGGCGCCTCGGGTTTGAGCGCGGCTCCAAGCCGCGCCCGCCCCCAGTGCCGTGTTTACCGGAAGTGCATGAGGAACTTAGTAAGACCTGGAACGCCCCTTTCCGGCACGTTTCACGTCAAACAAAGTTCCGTCACCCTCTCTTCCCTCGAGGTTGAGACAGCTAGAGGATACGTTGATGTCCCCCAGGTGGAGTATGCCGCCGCGGTGCACTCGTGCCCGTAGGTGGCGGCCACCTGGGGGGGCTCGACCTAGACTCCCGTCCAAAGCATGTGGTGTCTCGGCATCTCTGGTGTCGAGAGCTTACATTGCGGCGGACCAAGCTGCCTCCTCTCTCCACGCTATGGCTCCTGCCAGGCCAGGGCGTTGAGAGAGCTCCACGAGGGTAAGACCGACCCAGCGCTTATGCAGGAACTCCGCGCCGCCACCGACCTCGCTCTACGGGCGACCAAGGTGACCACGCGGGCCCTGGGTCGGACGATGTCCACACTTGTGGTCCATGAGAAACTCCTCTGGCCGATCCTTGCGCAGATGAGTAACGCCGAGAAGGTCCGCTTTCTCGACGCACCCGTCTCGCAAGGGGGGGCTGGTTGGTGTTACTGTCGAGCCGCAGCGGCCCCGCTCACCCCCCGCCCGTCGGGGGGGCGCGAGACCCGCACGCGGCCTCCCCCGGAGGGTTCTCGACAGTAAGAAGCAGTCCTCCGTGCCGCAACTCGGCCGCCTCGGCCGTCGAGTCCCGTGCACTGTCTGCTTCCCAGCAGCCCTGGTCCTCTTCAACGCCCTCCAGCTCTGGCGCCCCCCACTCAGGCGGCCCCCCCTGGAGGAGACAGCGAAGAGGAGACCAACGCCCCATCAGCAGCCGCGGCGCAGCGGCCGTCATGGGAACACCTCAGGGGGATCGAGGCTACCATTGGGCCCGACCCCAGCCACATCGCTGGGAAGTCGGATAGAGACGGATCCTGCCCCGTCTCTCCATCTGCTGGCCCCCTCCGGGGGGCTGGCGCCCACTTACTCTCAAAAAAGGAGTTTTCTCTCTCTCTGGGTTAGCCTGTCCGGCTTCCCAGGCTGTCAGACTGGCTAGGGAAGACGATCCGTCTCGGCTACGCGATCCAGTCGCCTCACGCTTTCCAAGTTCAGCATCCAATGTACCTCAGTCAGAGGCTAGGATGTTCCGTACTTCGGGCCGAGGTTGCCACCCTTCTGGTGAAGGGAGTGATCGAGCCCGTCTCACCAGCCGAGATGTTCAACGGGTTTTACAGCCTGTACTTCATTGTCCCCAAGAAAGGCGGTGGGTTGCGCCCTATCTTGGGTCTGTGTGTTCTGAACAGGCACCTACACTTAGCTGCCTTTCAGGTTGATCACGCAGAAGCACATCCTGACGTCCGTCAGGTGTCAGGACCGGTTCATGGCAGTCGACCTGAAGGACACGTACTTCATGTCTCGATCTTCCCTCGACATCGGCCCTTCCGACGGTTCGTGTTCGAGGGACGGGCATATCAGTACAGGGTCCTCCCCTTCGGTCTGTCCCTGTCTCCACGAGTCTTTACGAAGGTCGTGGAAGCCGCCCTCCTTCCCCGTGGGAAGGAGGTGTGTGGGTACTAACTATCTCGACGACTGGCTCATTTTGGCACACTCTCGAGATCTGTTGTGTACACACAGGGACCTGGTTCTCCGGCACCTAGATCGGTGGGGCTACAGGTCAACTGAGAAAAGAGCAAGCTCTCCCCGGTGCAGAGCATCCTCTTTCTCGGTATGGAACTCGACTCTGTCCTCACGAGCGGCCCCGCTCACCCCCTGGGGGGGGCGCGAGACCCGCGACGAGGAAGCCCGCACCCTCGCGGCCTCCCAGAGGCGCGCGACTGATTAGCGCGCCCGATCAGTGTTGAACTGCCTGAAGATCAGACAGTCAGCGGTCCCCCTGTAACAAGAGGCTCCTGGGATACATGGCATCCTCGGTGGAGGTGGTCCCCCTCGGGTCGATGTACATACGACCGCTCCAACACTGGTTGCAGAGTCAAGTTCCTTGGAGAGCGTGGCACACCGGCAGCAGGCGTATGGTCACACGCTTTTCTGCCGACACACCCTAACCCCCTGGTCTCCATGACCTTCTTGCGGACAGGGGTCCCCTTTGGGATGCCTCCTTGCAAGGTTGGGGTGCCGTGTGCAACAAGCAAACAGTGTCGGGGCGGTGGACGGGCCCCCGCCTGCGTTGGCATTTCAACTGCCTATAGTTGTTGGTTGTGCTACTTGCATTGAGGAGGCTACTACCTCTCGTGCAGGGAAGCACGTGCTGGTCCGGTCGGACAGCACAGCTGCTGTGGCACTCACAGCAGCTAAGATGACTCGCTCGACGCCTCCTCCTCTGGAGTCAGCAGGTGATCAGCTCCCTGCGAGCCACACACATCCCAGGCGTCCTGAACCAGACAGCCGATGCGCTCTCTCGTCAGTCGACGCCTCGCGGAGAGTGGCGACTCCCTCCCCGCGCAGTCGGCTCATTTGGGGCAGTTCGGCCAGGCACAGGTGGTCCTGTTGTCTCCCCGAAAGACAACAGGACAATGAAAATTGGCAAATGAAATTTGCATGCCGGACTCCGCCCCCGGACATCCGGGTATAAAAGGGAGACGGCGTGCATCATTCATTCACCTTTTGTTCTTCGGAGCCTTCGGTTATGAAGATCTTCTCTTGCTGCTTAGCAAAAGCTCTACATTGCCGGTTCTACGACGTGGTGCAGCGGACTGTCCCTTCCTGCAGCGACTTCCCCTGGGCGTCTCGGCGGTTCCAGAGGTGTTCGAGCCTGCAGACGGTGACTCACCGTCTGCGTTCTAAAAGAGCTAATTTCTCCAGCGTGGCATGTCCCCCTGTTCTCTTGGGTGCGGTGTCCTCATCGAGGAGGGGGACAAGCACGATGTCTGTGTCAGGTGTTTGGGGGTCCAACACGCTGAGACAGCCTTCGTGGACTCATCTTGCCCGCACTGCGGGCAGATGGTCATAGAGACGTTGCGGTCATGGGTGGCTGTTTTCTCCCGAGAATCAGCCACCACCTCGCATGCTTCCCGGGCTATGACGAGGATGGCTAAGGCCATTCCGTTCGCCAAGGCGAGCGGCGAGGGTAATATGGGGATTTCTGCGAGCGCTAATCCGTCAGCCAAGTGCTCGCGGACCGCTCGCACCCCGTCTCGCTTGCCTCGTTGTTCCCCAGCTGGCGGTGCCACACCGTCAGCGTCCTCCTTCACGCAGTCGGACACGATGCGTGATGAGGATGAGATGTCCATCGCAGCATCGGAGAGCGAATTGCTGGCATCCGATCCCGACGACTCTCTGCAGCTCCCTCCTAGGGGGGGTCGAGCTCAGGAGGAGGCGGATGTCGAGATGTCGGCCATGCTTTCCCGGGCCGCCGTGTCCATTGGGTTAGAGTGTACTCCGGTGCCTCTCCCCCAGCGCTCACAGTTGGATACGTGGTTCTTGGGCTCTGAGCGCGACTCCAAGCCGCGTCCAACCCCGGTTCCATTTTTCCCGGAGGTGCATGAGGAACTGGCGAAGACGTGGAACGCCCCCTTTTCGGCGCGTACAAGTCAAACCGGTTCCGTCGCTCTCTCTTCCCTCGATGGTGGGGCGGCTAGGGGTTACGTCGACGTGCCCCAGGTGGAACGTGCAGTCGCGGTGCACCTGTGCCCGCAGGCGGCGTCCACCTGGAGAGGTCGACCAAAACTCCCGTCCAAGGCGTGTAGGACTTCGGCATCGCTGGTGTCGAAGTCCTACACTGCAGCGGGCCAAGCTGCCTCCTCTCTCCACGCCATGGCCATCCTGCAGGTCCATCAGGCCAAGGTGTTGAAGGAGATCCACGAGGGTAAGACCGACCCGGGGTTAATGCAGGAACTCCGCACCGCCACCGACCTCACTCTAAGGGCGACCAAGGTGAACGCCTGGGTCGGGCGATGTCCACCATGGTGGTCCAGGAGAGGCATCTCTGGCTCAACCTTGCGCAGATGAGCGACGCCGAGAAAGTCCGCTTTCTCGACGCGCCCATTGCTCAGGATGGGCTGTTTGGTGACACTGTCGAGGACTTCGCTCAGCAGTTCTCGACGGTGAAGAAGCAGACGGAGGTGATTAGCCATATTCTTCCCCGCCGAGACTCGGCCGCCGGTAGGCCTTCGAGTTCCCGTGCGGCCTCTGCTTCCCAGCAGCCCCGGCCCCCTTCAAAGCCAGCTCCGGTTCCAGCGCTCCCTACCCAGGCGGCACCCCGGAAGAGGGCGTCGAAGGGGAGACCACCACCCCGTCAACAACCTTCTAGGAAGAAGCGTTCCTGACGGGAAGACCCCAGGGAGGTTAATACCATCGGGCCCGTATCCAGCCATGACATTGTTGGACGGTCGATCCGGGATGGTTCCTGCCCCGTTCCTACATCAGCTAGGTCCCCACGGGGGCCTAGCGCCCACTTTTTCACAAAAAGAGTTTCCTATCTCCCTGGGTGTTCTTCACAGCCGCTCTCACCCTCTGTCAGACGGTGTTCGGCCACTCGACGTTGCGTCTTGGCGAGGCGCAACATCGAATGCATTTTGCAGCCCTCAGCACTCTCGAATCGACGGTGCGGGGACCTGCATCGCCAGGCAGGCAAACCAGCAGAGCCAGTCTTCTTCCCGGGGGCTCCCCGGCGAGAGACCCGCACTGCCAGCCATCGAACCACCCCCCGGGGGGTCGATGAAGCAGATCGTTCCCTTAGTCCCCCTGTCACGGTCCCTGGGAGCTTGGCTCGAGCTTCCCACACCGTCACGGTGGCTGAGAAGGACGATCCGTCTCGGCTACGCGATCCAGTTCGCCAGAAACCAGCCCAAGTTTCGGGGCATCCTCGTCACCTCGGTCAGAGGCCGGGATGCTCCCGTACTACGGAGCGAGGTCGCCACCCTTCTGGCGAAGGGTGCGATCGAGTCCGTCCACTTAGCCGAGATGTCCAAGGGGTTTTACAGCCCTTACTTCATCGTCCCCAAAAAAGGCGGGGGGGTGCGCCCCATCCTAGATCTGCGTACCCTGAACAGACACCTGCACAAGCTGCCGTTCAGGATGCTCACGCAGAAGCGCATCCGTCAGATGTCAGGATTGGTTCATGGCAATCGACCTGAAGGACGCTTACTTTCATGTCTCGATTCTCGTTCGCTTTCGAGGGTCGGGCATATCAGTACAGAGTCTGTCTCTGTCTCCACGAGTCTTTACGAAGATCGTGGAGGCCGCCCTCTCTCCCCTCAGGGAGAAAGGGGTGCGGGTACTCGACTATCTCGACGACTGGCTTATCTTGGCTCACTCGCGAGATCTGTTGTGTGCACACAGGGACCTAGTGCTCCGGCACCTCGATCGACTGGGACTACAGGTCAACCGAGAGAAGAGCATGCTCTCCCCTGTGCAGAGCATCCTCTATCTTGGTATGGAACTCAACTCTGTCACCATGACAGCGCGACTGTCCACAATAAAAGCCCAGTCGGTGTTGAACTGCCTGGATCATTTCACGCAGTCGGCGGTTCCCCTGAAACTATTTCATAGGCTCCTGGGACACATGGCATCCTCGGCGGCGGTGATACCCCTCGGGTTGATGCACATGAGGCCGCTTCAACACTGGCTCCTGAGTCGAGTTCCTTGGGGAGCGTGGCACACCGGCAGCAGGCAGATGGTGATTACGCCTCGCTGCCGACGCACCCTAACCCCGTGGTCTTCCATGGCCTTCCTTCAGGCAGGGGTACCCCTAGGGCAGGTTACGAGGCATGTCGTGGTGACAACAGACGCCTCCCTGCAGGGTTGGGGTGCAGTGTGCAACGGGCACGCAGTGTCGGGGCTTTGGACGGGCCCCCGCCTGCGCTGGCATATCAATTGCCTAGAGTTGTGGGCTGTGCTACTTGCACTGAAGAGGCTGCAGCCTCTCGTGCAGGGCAAGCACGTGCTGGTCCGGTCGGACAGCACTACTGCAGTAGCGTATATCAATCGTCAGGGTGGCGTTCGCTCACTGCAGTTAACACGACTTGCCCGACGCCTCCTCCGGTGGAGTCAGCAGGTGATCCGCTCCCTGCGTGCCACGTATATCCCAGGCGACCTGAACCAGACAGCCGACGCGCTCTCTCGTCAGTCTACGCCTCGCGGAGAGTGGCGACTCCACCCCCGCGCAGTCCAGCTCATTTGGGTGCAGTTCGGGCAGGCCCAGGTGGACCTGTTTGCCTCCCTCGAAACCATCCATTGCCCGCTTTGGTACTCTCTGACCGAGGGACCCCTCGGCACGGATGCCCTAGCGCACAGCTGGCCGCGGGACAAGCGGAAGTACGCCTTCCCCCAAGTGAGCCTCATTGCACAGACCCAACCGGACTTGGTTCTCGGAGCTAATGCTCCTGACGACAGCTCCCCCCTGGCCGATTCCCCTGACGAAGGACCTGCTTTCCCAGGGGAAGGGCACGTTATGGCATCCCAGGCCAGACCTCTGGAACCTCCATGTCTGGCCCCTGGACGGGACGAGGAGATCCTGAGTGGTCTTCCCCCGGCGGTGGTAGCTACCATTTCTCAGGCTAGGGCACCTGCCACTAGGCGACTGTACGCCTACAAGTGGCGCCTCTTCTCGACCTGGTGTGCTTCTCGAGGAGAAGACCCACGGAGTTGTGCGATAGGGTCCGTGCTGTCCTTCCTACAAGAGAGACTCGAGACTAACCTCTCCCCTCCACACTGAAAGTGTATGTAGCCGCCATTGCTGCTCATCACAACTCAGTTGCTGGAAAGTCTCTAGGGCAGCACGACCTGGTCATTAGATTCCTAAGGGGTGCGAGGAGGCATAACCCGCCTCGTCCGCACTCCATACCCTCTTGGGACCTGGATGTAGCCCTGACAGGTCTCACCAGGCCCCCCTTCGAGCCCCTAGGGGATGCCTCTCTTCCTCATCTTTCGTTGAAGACGGTTCTCCTTTTGGCGCTCGCCTCCATCAAGAGGGTAGGGGATCTACAGGCTTTCTCCGTGTCCCCTGACTGCCTAGAATTCGGACCCAGGGATTCTCACGTTATCCTGAGACCTCGGCCCGGCTACGTGCCCAAGGTTCCCACCGCTCCCTTTCGGGACCAGGTGGTGAACTTACAGGCGCTCCCCACTGGGGAGGAAGACCCAACCCTGTCCGTGCTGTGTCCAGTACGCGCGCTGCGCCTCTACTTAGACCGCACACAGAGTTTCAGGAGCTCGGATAAGCTCTTTGTCTGTTTCGGAGGTCAGCAACAGGGGAGAGCTGTCTCCAAGCAGAGGTTGGCCCACTGGATTGTGGACGCTGTCAAGACATCTTACCAATCCCTAAATCGCCCGTTCCCCCTAGGAGTGAGGGCCCACTCCACCCGGGGTGTTGCCTCCTCTTGGGCCTTGGCACGGGGGGCCTCTCTCGCAGACATTTGCAGAGCTGCGAGTTGGGCTACACCCAACACCTTCGTGAGGTTTTACAACCTCCGCGTAGAGCCGGTGTCAGCCCGCGTCCTGCATGGCCACATGTAGGACCGGCAACTGGTAGGGTGTACGCCTGTTCGGTTTTTTCCCCCTCTCTCGAGTGGGTCAGTATACCGATTTAGCCTCCATTCTTTCCCCACTGGGCGAAGAACAGGCACTCCATCCATCACTAAGCAAGCACCCCCTGGGGCGGGCTGGGCAGAGCAGCCCTGCCCCTTAGGCCGGGTATCACTTGAGTTATTCGCAGCATAGCTCTAACCGGACCTAGTGCTACCAGACGTTGCAACTCCCCAGTAGGGCGGTTACGTCTGATGTATCCTCATGCTGGTTCCCACCTTGGTAACCCATGACCTCCCCGGGTGGACCTCCACCTCGCAGTTTTCTCTTCAGCCGCACTTTCTTCCCATGAGTTCTTCCCCATCGGTGAGACCATGTTGGTATCTCCACTATTCTCCTCCCTGCGGTAGGAAGTGGTCTCTGTAGCGCATCCCCCACTTGAGGAAGTAGCGCTTACCCAGTGCCTTACGGTTCCGGGCGGCTTCTCGCTGTTAGAGAAACAAGGCCGCCGCCTGTGAGGCCGAAGGTAGGGGCCTTCCCACCTTTCAAGAAAGCTCTGGGACCCCCTACCTACCCACTGGTAGGTTACAATTTTGCGGTAGCGTTCACGGCTGACACGCCCAGGCCAGTCACCGTCGCTTCGTTGAGATTGTGACAGGGCACAGTGTTATGGCGTTTTCCATTGGAACCCCATCTGTCGGTTCGACACAACGACGAGAGATCGACAGAAAGGGAACGTCTCGGTTACGTTTGTAACCTCGGTTCCCTGATGGAGGGAACGAGACGTTGTGTCCTCTTGCCACAACACGTGCTGTCCTCTGCAGCAGTCGTGAGAGGTCTCAGGCTCCTCAGAACTAAGGTGAATGAATGATGCACGCCGTCTCCCTTTTATACCCGGATGTCCGGGGCGGAGTCCGGCATGCAAATTTCATTTGCCAATTTTCATTGGCCTTTTTTAAGCAGTCGGAAACCATTGGTTCTCAGGGACGAACCCCATCTGTCGGTTCGACACAACGTCTCGTTCCCTCCATCAGGGAACCGAGGTTACAAACGTAACCGAGACGTTTTAGTACAAATATCATGGTTAATTTCCTCTCACACAGCAGTCTGTATGTCATAGTATTGATTTGTTATAATTAATAACAATAACAGCAGTTTAGTCAGCAATTTTTCACGTGGATACCTGCTCTCTAACTCTAACTTTGTCATGCTGAGGAAACAAACAGAATAGTTAAACAATTAAAACGCACAGAAACAAAAAGCAAGGCCATCCACATGACATAAAACAATTGCTGTCAAAGGACAAAGGAAACACTGGGGTTTATATAGACAGGGGACCTGTTACACAAGTTAACAAGGTAAGACGCAGCTGGCGAAACGATGAACAAAAGAACTCCAACAGACTACAACAGGAACCAGAAATCATAACAAACTAAAAGTGCATAGAACAACTATAGAACATGTGACAAGCTTCTTCACTTGCTGTTAAAATGCATTTTTTAACTTATTGATCCCAGGCGGTTCGTCATGGTAAGCACAGTTACTACCAAAATATCATATTCACTTCTTAAAGTTGCTACATGTTTAAATCTGTGTATCTTGCTATTAGCCACCACAGACATCAAAATACCTACAGTAAATAGAAAGTTGTTTAACAGTAACTGTAGTAGCTATAGTGTGTATTAGCGTATTTTGGCACGCTTGCAGTGGTTAAATTTTTGTAAGGATGTGATTAATAATTTTGTATCTAACCACTAAAAAGCGCTTCTTTTTTTCTCTTCCGCAACCTTGACTTTCTGTTCATACCTGCTTTCCCGATTAAACCACCTCACATTTGTTTACCCTTGTTTAAAAATGACCTGACCCCTCTCGACCCCAGCACCTCCCCAAAGAAGACTCTGATTCAGAGCTGGAGCACATCATGGGACATCAACCTCCCAGAGATGGGCATCATAAGGGGGATGGTGAGGGTCATAGTAGACCCCACACCCCGGGAACGCCCACTTTCCTGAGGCCCGTGGCGGCACCCATCGGCCTAGGAGAGTTAGACCACGAGTCCAGAACAGTGGTTCAGCGGGGCCTTGTGGAGTTTAGCTTGCCGTCACCCATCAGCCCCTCCAGGCCTAGAAGCCCCTGGGGTTGTTTTGACCCTTATTTTGCTGAGGTAAAGCATGCTGGAATGGTGAGGGTTTTGGATGTGCATCGTGGTTCTCTTTCTTGATGCATGTATATGGTAAAAATCATTTAATTTTATGTTTTTGGAGATACATATTCTTAAATCATGGTTGATATACAGTATATACTTTGGTACTGAATGATAATCTGAATTTGGTAACTTAGTACTTTCACTGTACCGCACATGGGTCTTTCTAAGAGCTATTTTTCCATTGTTTCTTGGTCTGATTTATTTATTTATGTGGTCACATAATTTTTGAGCAAAAAGAAAGTAAACTGCACCAATACTCTTGGATGTAATAACATATTAATCTGTCTGACTGTGTTTGATGTGTCACTTATCTTTTGGGATCCTGGTACTCATGAAAGTGGATTGTTTTGTGGTCAGAATAATGAAAGTTAGGATGACGACTCACCTACAAAACCTTCTTTTACAGTATGTTTACTGTACAACGATAAAGTAGAAAACAGAAAAAATGTTAGCATTTTTAAAAGTTTCACATATGCAGAAAAACGTTGTCAAAATGATCTGCATTTCCACTGATCCGCGAAAATGAGTAAGAGAGCTGTATTATGCATGCCAGTAGTTGGCGATGTCACTTTGTAAAGAAACACTACGCGTCTGTGCACATATGCATATCCAGCTAGGGTTGTAACAATATCACAGTCTCACTGTACGATAATACCCCGGTGTAATGCCTGCAGTTCAATCTTTATTGTGGTATTTAAAAAGACCAATAAAGATTTGGCAAAAAGTGCCATAAGTGTTTAATAAACAATTATTGAACATTGCAATGATGTACAAATGAACCATGTCATATCCTGTCCTCTTTTCTATATCCTCTAATCATATCTGTTGCTTTGAAGTATGAGGTATAGTATGAGATAGGTAAAATGACTTGGCACTCCCAATTATAAAATAAATAAACTGCCCCAGCTGGACCTTGACATGTATTATATTGTTTCTATATGCTAAAAGCCCGGAAGACCTATCATTTTATACAGTCTTTGACAATATCGAGACAATTTTGCTATTGCGATACCATGAAATTGATAATATGTTACATCCCTAATATCCAGGTTTAACCCAAAAGTGCTTTTTACTGCGTATATGTGTTGTTGTATAAATGGCCTATTTCTTTACTGTGACATATGAATTAGAATTAGAAATTATGTCATATAAGTATTTCTTAGTCATTTTAGTCTTACTCTATTCTCCTTTTATTCCTGTTTTGTTTGTTGGTAGGATCAGGATAAGGAGTATGTGGGATTTGCAACTCTGCCAAATCAGGTTCACCGTAAATCTGTGAAAAAGGGCTTTGACTTTACTTTAATGGTAGCAGGTAATGTCCTAACACCTTTTACTTTAAAAACCTAAGACCTGAAATTAAAAAATGTTTTGAAATAAAATGGTGCTTGTTCTTTTTTACAGGAGAGTCAGGTTTAGGAAAATCCACCCTGGTCAACAGTCTCTTCCTAACAGATCTATACAAAGACCGAAAACTGCTCAATGCCGAGGGTGAGTTACTCACATATACACACGAATGCATTAATTACAATCATGCCTTCACTCACTCGCTCGCTCACTCACTCGCTCGCTCGCTCACTCACTCACTCACTCACTCACTCACTCAACCGCCTGAATTGTGAAATGGGTCAAGAGAAGAGTTTTGTGGTGAATATTTGCTCTTTGTTTTGTGGCAGAGAGAATCACCCAGACAGTGGAGATCACTAAACACACAGTGGACATTGAGGAGAAGGGTGTCAAACTAAAGCTCACTATCGTAGACACACCGGGATTCGGAGACGCAGTCAATAACACTGAGTGGTACAGAGTTTTACACTTATACTATGTATACTATCTGTGCGTGCGTGCGTGCGTGTTTGTATGTATATACAGTATATACAGAATTATTTTCTTTTTTTTCTGAATTTACCATTTATAGGTATGTGTTTAAGTAAAATGATAATTTTTGTTTCATTCTGTGACCTACTAACAATATTTCTCTCAAACTCAAATTTCAAATAAAAATATTGTTTCTATTTACAGTTATTTGCAGAAAATGAAAACTGGAGAAACAGGTCTGAAAAAAATATGCTGTTTTTTCAGACCTGAAATACTGCAAAGAAAACAAGTTCATATTCACTTTTAAGCAATACAACAATAATATTTGTATATGTATTTACGAAAAGTTAAACAATTATGTTTTATGTGATAACCTTATGTGATAACACCACCACAGTTTCATGATGTCAGTCTTTCACATTGCTTTATGTTCACTCCTGACATTCAACAAACACTGGACTGGAATGGCATCTAGAAATGCTGATTCAAAGACAATTTGGAATGGTCTCTTAATTTTTCCACGGCTGTATACACGTATTGTATGTGTGTGTGTAGATACAGTATATTTTCAACATTTTCTAGATTACAGATTTGTCAGAATATGGAAAATCTTGAAAATGTAAGAATCAAAAGAAGAATTTAAAAAATGAAGGTTTGATTTTAATTTACTGCTATACTACTGCACTGAACAAGTGTTTTCACCAGGGGCGGGTTAAGGTGGTCAGGGGCCCCTAGGCTGCTCTTTGGGTGAGGCCCCCCTTAGGTGGCTTTCAGTTGCCTTTCACGCTTGCAGTTCAGAATGGAATACGGTTTGCATGAAAAGCCGCTAATGTAAAAGCTGTCAGGTGAACTCAGGTGCACCAGGGTACCGAACCCTGCATATGCACTTTAGCCGATTACAATGTATTCATTAAAACACGTGTACGAAATGATAGTGTTGGAAATTTACCTTGGATTTGAGCAAGAGTGAGCCTGCATTGTTTTGCGCGTTGCGAGTGTAATCAGAGCGGCAAATGAATGGTAATACAATGTTTCCAGATTTAAAAATAGTCTGTTTGTGAGCAGCGGAAAGCTCTGTAAGCGAACATACAGTAAAACCAAGTGTTGTTTACTCTGCGCATAATAGCATCAAGTCATTAAAAAACACAATAAATTGACCCGTGTTCTGTTTACTATCATGTCTCATGCACTTTCGTGATGACGTAAGATGAATACAAATGGACCAGGGTTCGATAGAATCAAGCTGAGACACAAACCAACGCTGCGAGAGGCATCAGAACAATCGCACACAAATACTACAGTGTTTCCTCTCATTCCGGGTTACTTTGCAATGGCAAACACCACGAGAGCGCAAGCTCCAGTTTTATACAAGTATACGCGAAATATAAAATATTTTTGTGCTCCACTATTGTACTTTCTTTAAGACATTTTGCTGCTATGCCGTCTAGCAATAGCAGTGACGTAAATGAAAATAATTGACATGATTTCACCAGCAGCTGATTGGACAGATTTGATCCAAATGTAACATCTATCCAATCACCGGCTTTGAACCAGCACAAGACAGAAAACACAGGGGCATTAAATAAGGGATCAAATCAAAAGGGGAACAGGTGCAGGGCATGAAATAATTAACAATCAATAATGAGGAAACGAGAGGGCGGGGCCAAGAGACAAGACCGGAGAGAGCGCATGGCAAGCCAAAACAAACAATGCCATGTCTCTCTCACACAAAACACGTGGGTCTGTCATGATCCTGCCACAAGACTAAGAAAACATGATCAAAAGAGGCAGAATCATGACACGATCGCATTCACACCGGCAAAAGGAACTATTTAGTGACATAAGCCGTCGACAGCGATGTCATTTAAGCGCGTCCGTCGAACAACGACAAACAACAGAATGATGGAGAACACTGTGATCAGTGCTGTGTTCGGTCAAACAGCATTTGTTTACGTCACGGGTCGTTCCTATCCTGCTGGTTTAGACCCAGCTTCGGAGAAGGAGCTAAAATGTTCCTCGAAAAAGGTTCTCCCGAACTAAAATTGCGGCCGGTTCCTGTGGTGTGAACACAACAGAAAGCGGGTACTTCCTGCAAATCGTCCCAGAACTATTCAATCGTTCCATCGATGCGAAAGCCCCTATTAAAAAGTCATGTGTATCTAAACCTCTGGACTGGGTGACCAACTTAAACTGTTATTATTATTTTGTCTAAATGACTTATTTATTTTAGTAATGCCATCCAGAAGCTAGAAAAAATATACACATTTATGAGAAGACAAATTGACAACAACTGACACCAATTATCATTTTTCGAGGTTTCCACCCACCTGACTTTTAATGTATTATATTGACTTCTTAAAGGAACAATACAGGGTTTTTAGGAGGATCTATTGACAGAAATGCAATATAATATACAAAACTATTTCTTCAGAGGTGTATAAAGACCTTACGTAATGAACTGTTATGTTTCTAATACCTTAGAATAAGCTGTTTATAGCGGGCCTACATACATTGAATTTGCCGCCATGTTTTGTACAGCAGCTCTAAACGGACAAACAACTCTACAACGCACGTTTCCTCTCCCTCTCCGCTGTGGTATCGTGGTGAAACGGATCACGGATAATCCGTGAACCATACTCTACAGTTCGGAGCGCATGTGACCCGCAGATTAAATGTAAGTTTATGCATCATTGAGTAAGAGAGTAAAACGTGCTCTCTCTACAGTTTTAGCGCCAACACGCTCTCTCTCCCTCTCTCCAGTATCTGGAGTACAATATTAAAGTTGTTCCAGATAAACAATGACGCTCAAAACTGCTCCATCACACAGCTAATATTAGAACAAAAACAACAACATATCTTGGTTCTAACAAACAGAAAAAACAATGTTACTCACATACTTATCCGAATCAAAGCAACCTCCTCGGGGGTGATTTTAAGACGATCTTTCTCTCCAACGACTATCTGCTGGAAAGTATCTCCATAGAGATCTAATAGTATCTCTGCTAAAAGCCTTAGTACTTTTAGCCTTCTTTATATACTTAAAACCCACAGACCTTTTATTGTATGTAATAAATGAGACATCGCTCTTTCTACAGTCTTTCTAATGCCCTCATGATCTCTTCCCTGCATCAACATGAGAACGACATATTTTTGTACTATGGTGGCCACCGTCGTGTTTGGACTGAGCGATTCGTTGCAAATCTATAATACAATGCTAGTGGCCACTATAAATCAAAAACTGCACCTTTAAACATCACTGAATGTTGATATATTTTGTAATAGTTGTGTAAGAGTTTCTTGATTGCAATGAATGTGATTATCAACCTGCTTTGTATTATCACAATTTTGTGTTACCTGGACAGAGAAATGCATGTTTATTGGTCAGCTGGTGTCAGAAATGCTAAATAGGCCTAAACATATTTCTCAGTCCAGTTTCACTTAGCATGAATTCAACATTAACATCTTGGTTACGGATGTAACCTCAGTTCCCTTTCTGTCGGTCTCTCGACGTTGTGTCGAACCGACAGATTGGGGTTTGTCTTGAGAACCTATCATCTTCTGAGTATTTAGAAAAGGCCAATGAAAATCTAATGAAATTTGCATGCCGGACTCCTCCCCGGATGTCCGGGTATAAGAGGGAAGCCGGCGTGCTCATTCATTCACCTTTTGTTCTTCAGAGCCTACGCATCTGATGAGCTTCTCTACGATCTTTGGTGATCATTTTTCTGCTGGAATCTACGACGTGGTGCAGCGGACGGGTCCCTTCCTGCAGTGACTCTCCCCTGGGCGTCTCGGCAGTTCCGGAGGTGTTCGAGCTAATTTCCTTTCTGAAAGAGCTAAATTTCTCCAGCGTGGCTTGTCCCGCTGTTCTCATGGGTGCAACACACTCATCAAGGAGGGGGACGGACACGATGCCTGCTTCCAGTACGCTGGGGCAGACGTTGTGGATACGTCCTGCCCGCACTGCGGGCGGTGACGATTCAGACGTTGCGTCACGGGTGGCTGTGTTCCCACGGGACTCAGCCACCACCTCGTTTGCTCCCCGTTCCGCTACGGCAAGCAGCGAGGGTGATATGAGGATTACTGTGAGCGATAATCCGCCAGCCACTGGCTCACAGACCGTTCGCACCTCGTCTCGCTCGTCTGACCATTCCCCAGGAGACGGTCCCACCGTCTTATTCCTCAATCACGTATTCGGACACGATGCGTGATGATGAGATGTCTCTTGCAGCATCGGGGGGTTACGTACTGCCATCCGACTCCGACGATTCCTCGGGCTCCCTCCCTCTGGAGGTCGAGCCCAGGAAGAAGCGGACGTCGAAATGTCAGCCATGCTTTCCCGGGCCGTCGTGAGTGTTGGGTTGCAGTGCCCGCACTTCATCTCCCAGCGCTCGCGGCTGGCTACATGGCGCCTCGGGTTTGAGCGCGGCTCCAAGCTTGGTCTGAGAATCCCCTGCCACCGGCCATCACGGGCGGAGGCCTTGATTCTCTTACAGCGAGAAGCCGCCCGGCACCGTAAGGGCCACTGGGTAAGCATTATTCCCCCTGGGGGAAAAACGCTACAGAGACCACTACCTCCGTAGGGAGGAATTAGTGGAGACACCAACATGGTCTCACCATCAGGGTAGAACTCATGGGAAAATGTGCGGACTGAAGGAGTTAACCGCAAGGTGGGAGTCCACCTAGGGAGGTCATGGGTTACCGAGTTGGGAACCTTTCATGAGGATACATCAGACGGAACCGCCCACTGGGGGGGGGGTTACCACGTCTGGAGCACTAGGTCCGGTTAGAGCTATGTGGCAGATAACTCAACTGTTTCCCGGTCTAAGGGGGCAGGGCTGCTCTGCCCAGCCTGCCCCCCAGAAGGTGCTAGTGATGGATGGAATGCCTGTTCTTTACCCAGTGGGGAAAGATGGGAGGCGGAAATAGCCACTGACCCACCTTGACGCCCTACCGGCTGCCGGTCCTACATGTTGCCTTTCAGGACACGGGCTGACACCGGTTCCACGCGTAGGCTGTAGAACCTCGCGAAGGTGATGGGCATAGCCCAACCCCGCAGCTCTGCAGATGTCTGCCAGAGAGGCGCCCTGAGCCAGTGCCCATGAGGAGTGTGCCTCACTGCTAACGGGCAGGAGCAATCTTGAGATCGGTATGCTGTAGCGACGGCATCCACGATCCAGTGCACCAGCCTCTGTTTGGAGACAGCCCTCCCCTTCTGCTGACCTCCAAAACAGACAAGAGCTGCTCAGAGCTTCTGAAGCTCAGCGTGCGGACCAGGCAGAGGCGCAGTGCGTGTACTGGACACAACACGGATGGGGTTGGGTCTTCCTCCCCAGTGGGGAGCGCCTGCAGGTTCACCACCTGGTCTCTAAGGGGAGTGGTGGGAACTTTGGGAACGTAGCCTGGCCGGGGTCTCAGGATAACGTGAGAATCACCGGGCCCGAGTTATAGGCAATTTGTGGACAGGGAGGGTGCTTGTAGGTCCCCTACCCTCTTAAAGGTGAGTGCCATCAGGAGAGCCGTCTTTATCGTGAGGTGAGAAAGAGCGGCAGCTCCGAGGGGCTCGAAGGGGGGGGCCTCTTGAGGCCCGCCACCTAGATCGCAAGAGGGTACGGGGCGAGAATGAAGCGGTCGCCTTCTCGCGCCCCTTAGAAACCTAATGACCAGGTCGTGCTGTCCCAGAGGCTTCCCAGCAAGTGGGTCGTGATGAGCAGCCGTAGCGGCTACATACACTCCCAGTGAGGAGGGGGGAGAGGTTACTCTCCAGTCTCTCTTGAGGAAGGGACAGCACGTTCCTGATTGAGCAACTCCGCGGGTCTTCTCTTCGAGAAGAGCACCAGGACGAGAAGAGGCACCACTTATGGGCGTATAGCCGCCTAGTGGCCGAGGCCCTAGCCTGAGTGATGTCCCAACCACTGCAGGGGGTGGGCCACTCAGGATCTTCTCGTCCCGTCAAGACATGGAAGTTCCAGGGGTCTGCCGTTACGTGCCCTTCCCCTGTGACAGAAGGTCCTCTGTCAGGGGAATCGGCCAGGGGGGAGTTGTTATCAGAAGCACCAGCTCTGAGAACCAAGTCCGGTTGGGCCAGTAGGGCGCAACTAATACCACTTGATGCTCCTCTTCCCTTACCTTGCACAGGGTCTGTGCAATGCGGCTCACTGGGGGGAAGGCATACTTCCGCTTGTCCCGCGGCCAGCTGAGCACAAGGGCATCCGTGCCGAGGGGTGCCTCGGTCTGGGAGTACCAAAGCGGACAATGGGTGGAGTCCGGGGAGGCAACAGGTCCACCTGTGCCTGGCCGAACTTCTCCCAAATGACCTGGCACGGGGATGGAGTCGCCACTCTCCATGAGGCGTCGACTGACGAGAGAGCACGTCGACTGTCTGGTTCAGGACGCCTGGGATGTGTGTGGCTCGCAGGGAGCTGAGTCAAGCGTCAAGCGAGTCGTGTTAGCTGCCGAGAGCGAACGCCACCCTGACGATTGATATATACGCCACGGCAGCTGTGCTGTCCGTCCGGACCAGCATGTGCTTGCCCGCACGAGAGGTTGTAACCTCCTTAGTGCAAGTAGCACAGCCCACAACTCTAGGCAGTTGATATGCCAATGCAGGCGGGGGCCCATCCATCGCCCCGACACTGCATGCCCATTGCACACGGCACCCCAACCCTGCAGGGAGGCATCCGTCATCACCACGACGTGTCTTGACACCTGCCCTAGGGGAACTCCTGCCTGAGAACCTTCAGGCAGTTCAACACTGACTGGGTGCGCTCTTTAGTCAGTCGGTCATGGAGACCGAGTTGAGTTTCATACCGAGAAAGAGGATGCTCTGCACGGGGGAGAGCTTGCTCTTTTCCCAGTTGACCTGTAGCCCCAACCGATCTAGGTGCCGGAGCACCAGGTCCCTGTGTGTACACAACAGATCTCGCGAGTGTGCCAAAATGAGCCAGTCGTCGAGATAGTTCAGTACCCGCACACCTCTTTCCCTGAGGGGAAGGAGGATGGCTTCCACGATCTTTGTGAACCGTGAACCGTAGGAACGGCCGATGTCGAGGGAGGATCGAGACATGTATGCGTCGTTCAGGTCGGTTGCCATGAACCAGTCCTGACATCTGACAGACGGCAGGATGCGCTTCTACATGATCCTCCTGAACGGCAGCTTGTGTAGGTGCTTGTTCAGTGCACGCAGATCTCGGATGGGGTGCAGCCCCCCGCTTTTCTTGGGACAATGAAGTACGGGCTGTAAAACCCGTTGAACAACTCGGCTGGTAGGACGGGCTCGATCGCTCCCTTCGCCAGAAGGGTGGCAACCTCGGCCCAAGGCACGGCCGCATCCCCACCTCTGACTGAGGTAGAGAGGATGCCCCAAAACTTGGGAGGGCGTCTGGCGAACTGGATCGCGTAGCCAAGACGGATCATCCTCCCTAGCCAGCCTGACGGCCTGGGAAGCTGAACCAAGCTCCCAGTAACCGAGACAAGGGGTCTAGGGGTTTGATCTGCTTCATTGCCCCCGCGGGGGGTGGTTCGATGGCCAGCAATACGGATCCCTTGCCGGGGGAGGGCCCCGGGGAGGAGATCAGCTCTGCTGTTTTTCCTGCCTGTCGATTGCGCAGCTCAACGCACTGTCTGACTGAGAGTGCTGAGGGCTGGTGTTTATACTCAACGTTGTGCTTTGCCATGGCGCAACGTCGAGTTGCCGTCCACCGTCGTGCCGAAGGTGGGAGCGGCTGTTATGACCCAGAGAGAGACGAAACTCTTTTTGAGTAAGTGGGTGCTAGCCCCCCAGGGGGGGGCAGAGGTGGTGAGACGGGGCAGGAACCGTCCCTCTCCGATCCCCCAGCGATGGAGTGGCTGGGGTCGGGCCCGATGGTATTCTCTATCTCCCTGGGGTCTTCCCATGAGGGCCGCTTTCGCCACGGCTGCTGATGGGGCGATGGTCTCCTCTACGATGTCTCTTTCGGGGGGGGGCGCCTGAGTGGGGGGCGCCAGAGCCGGAGGGCGTCGAAGAGGACCAGTGCTGCTGGGAAGCAGACGTTGCATAGGACTCGACGGCCGAGGGTGGCCGAGTCGCAGCGGGGGAGGATATGCTTGATATCCTCTGTCTGCTTCTTTACTGTCCAGAACTGCGGCTCGACAGTATCCCCAAACAGCCCCCCCCCCTTGCGAGATGGGTACGTCGAGAAAGCAGACCTTCTCGGCGTTACTCATCTGTGCAAGGTTCGGCCAGAGGTGTCTCTCATGGACCACAAGTGTGGACATCGCCCGACCCAGGGCCCGCGCGGTCACTTTGGTTGCCCATAGAGCGAGGTCAGTGGCGGCACGGAGTTCCTGCATAAGCGCTGGGTCGGTCTTACCCTCATGGAGCTCTCCTCTCGCTGCAGGAAGGGACCATCTGCTGCACCACTTCATAAGAATCCAGAAGTAATTCGGCGTAGAGATTGAAGTCTCGAAGTCGATCAGTGTGAAGGCTCCTATGAACAAAAGGTGAATGAATGCAGCACGCCGTCTCCCTTTTATACCCGGATATCCAGGGGCGGAGTCCGGCATGCAAATTTCATTCGCCAATTTCATTGGCCTTTTCTAAACTAGTCAGAAGTTGATAGGTTCTCAAGAGCGAACCCCATCTGTCGGCTCGACACAACGTTGAGAGACCAACAGAACGGGAAGCCTATTTATCCAACCATGAAACTTAAAATAAATTGTGACCAATTTGACCATAAAAAAATATTTTTTGACAGGGTGATTTGTTTTAATATTATGATCTTTGCGTGTTTTCAGCTGGAAGTCAGTTGCAGACTACATAGACCAACAGTTTGAGCAGTACTTCAGAGATGAGAGTGGACTGAACCGCAAAAACATTCAGGATAACCGTGTACACTGTTGTCTGTACTTCATTTCACCCTTCGGTCACGGGTACGAATACAGTCATCTTTATACACAACCGATCAGATGTGACTAAATTAACCTTGATTGTGCTGTTGTGTGGTGTAGTGCATTAAGTTTGTTGAATTATTACCACTGTTTCACACTTAAAAGAGGGATTGTCCTTTTAGTAAGTGTGTATTCAAGGTCTGTTAACACATGAGTTGACTATTGAGCACTAGGGAAATAGAGATAGAGAGACGTCCCACAAGGCAATTTTGCCCCCTGCTGTTATATATGTGTAATTACAGCCGTGATACCAAGTCCCACAATTAATCATAATTAATGCTAGACAGCATGAATGTGTTTATGACACCAATCCCAGCTATTCCAGCAGTAATAAATATAGAGAATAATAAGTGTAAGAGCAGTGGTGTTCATGAATGTCGTCAGACTGTAGACACCTGTGTTGTGAAGCTGCTCGTGTTCTTATGCTCATGTCCGCTGTTGCGTCTGGTTCAGTTTAAGGCCTCTCGATGTGGAGTTTATGAAAGCACTCCATGAGAAGGTCAATATTGTGCCTGTGCTTGCTAAAGCCGACACGCTAACCCCCAACGAGGTCAAGAAGAAGAAAATCAAGGCAAGTGCTTAAGCTATCGAAAGTTGTTGTTTGTGTCGTGGGTTTATTTCAGTTTGAAACCTCTGCTTATAACAGATTCGAGAGGAGATTGAGCAATACGGAATCAAGATCTACCAATTTCCAGATTGTGATTCAGACGAGGATGAGGACTTCAAACAACAAGACCAAGAACTCAAGGTTTAGGTTTTAATCGGCACTGTTGTCAAACCGCTTTATTCCTATGATTATGGGTACAGTGGCCTAATTTTGACACAAAAAATGCTGAAATCTATCCATGGTAGAAATAAATAAATGTGTCTTATGCTCATTTCCAAAACCACAATATTTAGTTGTGCAATCAACCCTGTTACTGTATGATTTCGAGCCCTGTTAGAAACAGAACATGAAATTCTGTCACCAGTGACATCGTTTTATAGAGTTTGGTATAAATATTTCATTTTCACAAATTGTAGCATAGAAAGCATTTGTCAGGCTCAATCATTCAACCCCGTTACACAAATTAATTGAATAAATCTCAAACTAGCTAGCCTCTACGGCATTATAGCAGTGTAGATTCTTTTGTAAAACGTGCCACCTTTGTTTTACAATAATTTTATTTCATTCTCGTCCTGTAGGACAGCATTCCCTTTGCTGTGATAGGCAGTAATACAGTAGTGGAGGCCAAAGGCAAGAGGATTCGAGGTCGACTGTACCCCTGGGGAATTGTAGAAGGTATGACCGTTTACAGGGCTACTCAAAATCTCTGATCCATATCGAAATCCATATTGAAAAAAATACATACGACATTTAGTAGGCTGCAAGAAATCAGCACGTACAGGATTCCCCAGAAAGCTCTGATTCTGGGTGGGACTTATAAACTGGGCCAGTGTGATCTAGCATGAATTCGTCATGTTGTGTCTGTTTTAGATCAGTTCTGGTCAACAAGGCGTTCTGGTTTTGTTACAGTAAGAGCTATGATGTCTGTGTTTCTGTGTTTGACAGTGGAGAACCCAGCACACTGTGACTTTGTGAAGCTGAGGAACATGTTGGTACGAACACACATGCAGGATCTGAAGGATGTGACACGGGAAACCCACTATGAGAACTACAGAGCCCACTGCATCCAGAGCATGACACGCATGGTGGTAAAAGAACGCAACCGCAAGTATGAACTCACAACTCTGTGGCAAATCCCTGTGGGTTTAATATTGGCTCAACCTGTGATGAGAGTTTGGGGTGGGACTTTCCGTTTGGACAGACAGTGGGGGAGTGTTTGGAGAAATCTGTTTGTAATTCTGTTCAGTGCCACTAGGGCCGACAGGCACTTCTCAGCCTGATATTTGTTCATGTTTTTCTAAGCAGCAAACTGACCAGGGAGAGCGGCACAGATTTCCCCATTCCTCTGGTACCCGGCATCGCTGACAATGAGACAGAGAAGCTCATCCGAGAGAAAGATGAGGAGGTACGCCATTCTCCATGCCCAGACGAGCATGAGCAAACGCATCAGCACAGGCCGCATTTGGACCCAAAGCCATGGGCGGACCCTCACACAGAACCCGAACCTGACCCTCAGCGCAAAGGGTCCTGACAGCGATTATTTCTGACAGGGTTTCATATAGTCTGTATATTTGACCACGGTAGTCTCTCATCAACCCTTTACTGCATCTATGCTAGAACAGGAGTAATGTAGAAGAGTGCTAATGTGTCTTGTGTTTATTATTGTTTGCCAATCCTGCACATCTGTGCCATGAAGCACTTTAGTCCTGCATTCCACAATGAATGAATCTCCCCCTGAAATGATCAAATCAAGAAAGAACATTGATTTAGCATGCATAAAGTTTATTTTTTGTTTTTAGGGCCAATACTACTATTTGCATTGTGAAAAATAATTTAAAATTACAACACAGTAGTGTGAGTTTGGCTGATCACTGCCCGTCTTGTCTGTGTTTGCTGACTAGCGCATCTATGAGCAGAGTAAAAACAGAGCAGACCCCTGTCTACGGTCAAAGCGTAACATGCTGACTGATGAGAGTAAAGCAATGTCATATGCGAAGGCCATGCGCATTACTCTCATCAGTTAGTATAAATTGACTGCATTACAACAAATACTGTCACAATATTTACACACGATGCATTAATATAAATCAGAATTAAGAGGTATTGTGCTTCACTGTCATAAAAAGTCATCTAATGTGGAATGTAAATTCTAATCTTTTAAGTTTAAGGTGGAATATGACATGAGCATGTGGGCAATTCCAGCTTTATGGACGCGACATTTTACGTTATGGACGTGACATAAAAATGCTCAGAGAATGTATTTGTTACAAATATATTGAACCATCTGTTTATATTTTACTAAACCCTTGTTGATAGAGTCTAAACATCAGAAAAATGTCAGTCTATGAACATGAACGGTTTTTGGTAGACGACAAATTTCGACAAAAAACGTGTATTTTATCATGATACGGTTGACGTTGTCACGGAATTGCCCAGATGTGTAACAATTTCCATAAGATATATCCTATTGTTCCCAACCAAAGTCTTTCGGAGTTATTTCAAACATTCCTCCTCTGCTCAGTAATGGTTTAAATACATTTTCATACTTTCATTTTGTTGTTTTTGTTCTGAATTCTGAACATTTTTGACATTAAAATCTTCTGTTGACATGACTTCACACTGCATGTCTGCATTCATATGCACTTTTCTCAAGAATCCACCCACCATTAACATCTGTGTGTGCTCCCTAATCTTTATTTTAATTTGTATGGAATCAGCTTTTATTTGACCATTATTCAAATTCTTGATTTTGACTGCTGACAATGTGCTGATAAATGCATGGCAATGAAGTAGTTCCTGGTTTGTTGACCTCATTACATTAGCTACATCCTTGCCATTAAAAACAGGCACTTGAGCCGTTTAAGAAAGCTACAGTATGTAGATGCCATATATTATACAGATGTGGATTGGAAACGGCAGTTGTCTGTACATAGAAAATTATGCAAATGACATCATGCACCGTTGTTAGAAACAAATTGAAGATTGCAGTTAATATGCTGCCTATTGTCACTAAATTATTGATGTGGTAAACATGTTTGTTCTCAGGGTAGAGTTGTTGTGATGTGCTGTATTATTATTGATCATTGCCCACAGTGAACCTTTAGTTCACTAATGTGATTGGATATGCTGGATATGAACTGATCGATATTCATCTAGTTATTTATCACAAGCCTGTTGCTTGAGATTGATCTGTTTTATCACAGAGTTTAATAATTTGTTTTCGTGTTCTTTGCAGTTGCGACGAATGCAGGACATGCTGCAGAAGATCCAGGAGCAGATGCAAACGCAGAAAGAGGCCTATTAACACTGCATCGCTATGATTTTAAGCCAGTCCCCTTGACCACACACACCAGGCCAGCGTTGCCCCATTCTCTATCATGAGGTGTCTCTTAACCCACCAAAACAGTTAGGATAAACTTGACCTAGGAAAACTCTATATGGGTAAATTTCAGAAGAAAAAAAACTGGCCCAGGGCATATTTAATCTAAAAGGAAAACATTTATGCTTTATTTTTTTAAATGACATTTTGAAATATGACCTGAACATGTTGATTGTTTTTGTAAGTCAACCCACATAAATCTTTATTTTTTGAGAGCATTTTGAGTGCATATTATTATATGTAATGATGTTTTTATTCTGTGAGGTGGTTTATGTCTACGGGGACAGTAAAAAAGCCCTTTAACCATTTTGCTTGTTTGTCCGATATTTGCTTGTATATATTTGTTTGTATGTTTTTTTTTAAATAATTGTTTTGTGATAGGTATTTTGTAATTATTTAATAATTCTACAACTCGTTACTTTATTGTCTAAAATGTTCATTATTCGTATCTGTAACATGTTTCTGTCTGTATTTCTATACAAACTTCTAGGTTTCTAAATAAAAAAAAGTATTTTCCTATTGGAGATATGTAATGATAAAGTATTGTATACAATATACCATGATATATTATATTATTATATAAATACTCTATAGAGAGATAGTTTTGTTAACAAGGCTTTAACACAGCTATGTGCATGTGTAAAGAAGAAATCTGTTATATTGTTATAGATTGCCATAGAGAACATATGTTTTTTTTTTGTTGATAATGTTAGTGAAACAAAAAAGAAATAAGTCTTACAAATGGATGTACGCTGTAAAAAAAAACAAAGCTGAAAAATGTAATGAACTTAATTTTTAAAAAAGTTTTTTAAGCTTTATGAGTTAATTAAACTTAAATGATTAAACTGACTTAAAAAATTGAGTTTGTATTTTACAACTCGTTTTTTGTCTGTTCAATATAATTAAGTTCAATAAAGCTAATTTTATTTAACTAAAACATTTACAGTTTTTCTCGATTGCTTAAACACATTTCTTGAAATTATGCCTCGTATTCTCAAAACAGTAAACACAAATCCATAACATCTCATCCAATTCCCCAAACATCCTATTTTCAGGTCAAAATGAAGCTCTCTTCTCAAAACCATTCAAACTGGCTGAAAAACCAAACTTTTCCTGCAGATATGACACACAAGCCCTCAAAATCACCCACACTGCAACATAGTCTTAGACACTGGTGAGATCAATTCAAAACACTAAAGCCTCTTATTGTGATTCAAGAATAATTTGACAGCTTAGTGTTTATTAGAATATACAACATAAAAGAGTGCAGATAAAGCAAAATGCAAAAATGAGCTTTAGGAAAAAATAAAACATTACACTACTGTCAAGTATGAAGATGATCTTACAAGACAAGAAAAGTTCAAAAACCAAAGAACAATATGAACTGTGCAACACAATACAGTATACAACTGCACAAATAACATTTACATTCAGGCCTTTAGCAGATGCTTTCATCCAAAGCGACTGACCGAGAAGAAAAAGGAAACAATACAGTGAAGCGATTTGTCAATAGGAGGCAAGGTAAAAAATATGGAATCCTCTGCACCTTTTGCCCAATTTTGTAAAAGTATTCCGTATTTTCTGCAAAAATTCAGAACAGGTAAAAAGGGTGTACACGTGGTACAGTTTACTGGATACAGAATAGAGAAATTTCTCTCATATAAAGTGTGTACTGTAATTATACTGTATGTTTACTGTAAGTAGTATAAAGCCCAGTAGATGATTCTAGGATGCACAATTACCTGTGCTTTTATTGATATTATCCTGAGATTCTGATTGGTGTGTCATCAGTTTTGCAACTGAATGTTTACTGATGGACAAATGTGTGCTATTTGAGTTTACATATTGACACTTCAGTTCATTATATTGTGTGTTTGTGTTTTCTGAATGAGAACATGGTTAAACCTTTGCAAATTGAGACTGTTTGTGTGTGGGGTTTGTACAAGTTGGTGTATTGTTCTGAGAATGTGTTTACAGTTGTCAGAAAATGGTGAGTTGTTTCATGAATTGTGTGTTAGCAATCGAGAAAAACTGTAAGACAGCAGAAATTGGTGATTTTTTTACAGTGTATTGAGTAAAAGAAGTGATTGAATAAACCCACTTACAACAGAAGCTATTTTTCTATTTTCTATTGCAGCAACTTATTTCTATAATAGTGTTATGGGTAATTTAAGTCCCCCTGTGGTGAAAATCAAGTTTTTAATGTTGTTTAGTTGGTGTATTTAATATTGCTGCTAATGCGCATGCGCAGCCAGGGCCATCTTTTGGAGTGATCTAAAACATGGAAAAACAAGACACGCATTTTGTTTTCTGTACTTCGTGATTGCCTCTGATGCAAGATATTTTTACTAACCCTAACAGAAACAGGTATTGTTGTTCATTACCATGGCAACTGCTTGCATGTTTGTGCTTCTTCAATACGAAGAGGTGGTAAGACCGCAAAAAGCTTGACACATACCAGTGACTGCATTATTATATATTTTTATAAGCAGCCCTGTTCTGTTTGATAGGATATTGACTGGCGACTGGTTTAGCTTTCTTGCCAGCCACTTTATTGTCTGCCCAAAGTGATTTTATTTTAAGTAATTTTAAAATTTAAGTAAAAGCATTATGCTATTTTAATGCTCAGAGATTAGTTTTAAGTGATAAAATTATCGACTATGGGGGGACTTTAACAAGGCTGTAAGTTAACATTTGGTCATGGTGTGTTTGAAGTCAAAAGGATAATATGAACAGCAATGCATTGATGTGACTCATGATATCGTCAGTTGTCATTTGTATGTTTTGTTTATTTTTGGTCAGATGAGCAGCTCAATTGTCTTAATGACTGTTAATATAATTATGATGTCATTACATCATAATATTGCTTTGTGATGTACAAACCTACTACACTTTATTTTATTTATTATTTTCTAGTTGTATTGAAGACCATTTTTCTACTGACTTAAATACATTTATGTTTCAAACATTAGGAATAAAGATGCAATTATTTAAAATATATTAACTTGGATCATTCTCTATACATAGTGCATTTTCCTCTCTGGAGCAAATTCAATCTAGGTTTTTAAGTTATTGTTATTCAACTTCAAATATTAGCATGCATGGGTGGCAACTAAGAGCAGAATCACATTGCAATGCACTTTGTATTGTTACAGATGTACAAGCAAACAGATGTGAGTGCAGGTGTGAGAGAGCTCTTTTGTCACAGACACAGTGGGCAGAAAAGTTTATTCAGCTACAAACAGATGACAGCACTATAGTGAGAGTACTCCAAAAGGCAAACGGATAACAGGTGAGTAATTCCAAAAGCAAGTATAATCCAAACAGGTAACAGACAAGTATAACTATGAACAGAGAGTAATGGCATTACTCTGGCATCAGAAACAAGAACTTTGCAAATGCCTGGAGCTCAACTTTATGTAGTATTACTGCTCCATTGCCATTGCTGCACAATGCGGGAAAGTTCACACTAGTCACCTCCCAATGCATCCTCGATAAAAGGGGCAGAGCAAGGACACATCTGTTCTGTTTTAAATGTGTGTGTGCGTGTGTGTGTGTGTGTGCGTGTGTGTGTGTGTGTGTGTGTGTGTGTGCGTGTGTGTGTGTGTGTGTGTGTGTGGGCTCTCTGGTGAGGCAGTATAGAGGAGTTATGGATGTCTCTTACCCTTACGGAACAAAAATATATGGGAATATACTGCAAAATATAATGCAATATATTACATAATACATTTCCATATATTGGAAGCTGGTGCTAATATTTTTCAATATACAGCAATACAGTATATGCATTGACAATATACAGCTATATATTGAACANATATATACTTTGTATATATATTAATAAGTAAATAAATATTAATAAAGATAGTAGTGACAATAGTTAAAGAAATAGTATTTAAAAAACATGTAAACTTTGGTTTATTTCTTCCTTTCTTTAAAGGTCCAGTGTTTAAAATTTGGCATCATCTAGCGGTGAGGTCGCGAATTGTAACCGATGGCTAACTCCACCGCTGCCCCTCCCTTTCGAAGCACTACGGTGGTGGACACAGCACTAAGATGTTGTCATGTTTTCGCTTCTTTGCCGGAGGAGATAACGTATTTACGAAACACGCTCTGTAGAGAAGTTTGCGAAGGTAAAACGAACCGGCACAGAGATAATTAACAATAGACAGGTGAGGGGAATGAACACTAACGGGAAACTAACAGGAAGATTACATGGGGCAGGTGAGGGGCATGAAACACTAGCAGGAACTAACAAGGAGATTACATGGGGCAGGTGAGGGGCATGAAACACTAAATGACCAGATGACGGAAAATAAGGGGCGGGGCCAAGACGCAAGCAGGAGAACATGTGGCATAAAGTCATAACAAAGGCCACATGTTTCCACGCATAACAAAACAAGCACACAATACATGGTACTGTCACAACCCTGTACAAAGAACTGGAAAATTCCTGACAAGAAGGACAGGATCATGAAACTATTCCATGTAAGGGGACCCCAGTGTATGTAGATAGAAATAGCTCATTCAAAGGTAATTAAAACATAACACTTCATTATGTAAGGTCTTTATACACCTCTCTTTTAGAAAAAAACACTCGAACACTCCTGGCACTGCCGAGACGCCCAGGGGAAGTCGCTGCAGGAAGGGACCGTCCGCTGCACCACGTTGTAAGATTCCAGCAGTAATTCGACGTAGAGTTTGAAGTCGATCAGTGTGAAGGCTCCGAAGAACAAAAGGTGAATGAATGCAGCACGCCGTCTCCCTTTTATACCCGGATATCTGGGGGCGGAGTCCGGCATGCAAATTTCATTCGCCAATTTCATTGGCCTTTTCTAAACTAGTCAGAAGTTGATAGGTTCTCAAGAGCGAACCCCATCTGTCGGCTCGACAGAAAGGGAAATACTGTTTTCGTCAGAGTAAGGGGTACTTTATTGTTATTTTTCAACCATGATGCTTACCAGGTGCCACCCTGTAAAAGCCTTCAAGTCATGATGCTTATCCACAGCAATTCATACAATTATTGATTTCTTTTGTTTATTAATAACTGTTTTTTATACTTTTTCAAACTCTTCCGTAACATTTAAGACAAACATGGTTACAAACCTTTTATCCGTGATATTTTATTAACAAATCAATCTCTTTATCACTTTCACAGGTAACTAACATGTGTATCTCTAAATGATGTACAAAGGGAACCTTGATGTAAAAATATGTTTCAACATATAATAATGATTGACATCTGATGTTGACCGTTTGACAAAAAAAAAACTGAAACACCAACCTGTCCTCTAACCCATACGACAAGAAAAGTTGTTTTGTTGAAAGGGGGAGGACAAAAGTCCTGTAGAATGATGGACCTCAGCACACTATCCATCACTATAGGCACATAACCCAGCCTAGGGTAAAGAAATGCCTTAACCATTCAAGGTGCAAATCTGAGTTTGATTCCCCTCTCGAGAGTCCTTTGTTGATCCTGCTCTCCTATCTCCGCCTAATGCTTTTCTGTCTGCTCTCTAATGAATCGTGATAGGCAGAAACGGCTGCCACATACACTTTAGGAGTGGATGGGACTAATCCTGCATCAAAGGGCTGCTGCTGACCAACTTTATGGAGATGCAGATTTCATTTTCCAACAGGACTTGGCACCTGCACACAGTGCCAAAGCTACCAGTACTTGGTTTAAGGACCATGGTATCCCTGTTCTTAATTGGCCAGCAAACTCGCCTGACCTTAACCCCATAGAAAATCTATGGGGTATTGTGAAGAGGAAGATGCGATATGCCAGACCCAACAATGCAGAAGAGCTGAAGGCCACTATCAGAGCAACCTGGGCTCTCATAACACCTGAGCAGTGCCACAGACTGATCGACTCCATGCCACGCCGCATTGCTGCAGTAATTCAGGCAAAAGGAGCCCCAACTAAGTATTGAGTGCTGTACATGCTCATACTTTTCATGTTCATACTTTTCAGTTGGCCAAGATTTCTAAAAATCCTTTCTTTGTATTGGTCTTAAGTAATATTCTAATTTTCTGAGATACTGAATTTGGGATTTTCATTAGTTGTCAGTTATAATCATCAAATTAAAAGAAATAAACATTTGAAATATATCAGTCTGTGTGTAATGAATGAATATAATATACAAGTTTCACTTTTTGAATGGAATTAGTGAAATAAATCAACTTTTTGATGATATTCTAATTATATGACCAGCACCTGTATATGCGTTCTCTCTGGTCTCATCTTTGGCCCCGCCCCTCTCGTTCTCTCGTTTAGCTTCCCTTCAGTGTTTCATTACCGACACCTGTCCCATTGTTATCTCCCTTGTTAGTTCCCCTTTAAAATGCCCTCGTGTGTATAGTCCTGAGCTCGTTCGTTTTGTATTGTTACCTTGCTTGTTCATTGTGCCATGCATTTGTCTTGCCTTACCTAAACCTACCCTTGCCTTGTAAGATGTTGTGTCATTGTTTGTATTTAGTTTATTTTTTGCCCCCCTCATGGGAAGTATTTTGTTTTCATGTTTTGTTATTTAGTCCTGTCCTTGTTACCAGTGTTGGGTAAATTACTCTGAAAAAGTAATTAATTACTAGTTACCAATTACACATTCAATAGTGTAATTAGATTACTGTACAAATTACTCTATACAAAAAGTATTTAAATACTTATTACTAATTACTTTCTATATCTTATATCAACCTTGATTGGTTAAGTGAGTCAAGGATAGACATAAAATGAATCTTAATTCATTCAAATAAATCATATAAAGCTACATAAAGTACAATTATTAACTGACTTGTATAACAAATGTGAGAAAGATACATTAATGCATGCATTTTAAAGTTATATTTTGAATTTTAATGTCAATTTTACTATTGTATACATTACACAGTATTTAATTCAGTTACATCAGAAGTAACTGTAATTTAATTACAGAACAAATAAGAGTAATCCCTTACTTTACTTTTTAAGGGGAAAGTAATTAAATTACAGTAACTAATTACTTAGTAACTAGTTACACCCAACACTGCTTGTTACCCCATCGTGGGTTTTTTGTTTTGTTTAAATAAATCTTGTTTTTTTGTTAACCCCTTAACCGCTGCCTGCAATTGGGTTCTTCTCCTGCTGACCCTGACACATACAGGTTAAAAAAGTGACAAGGCACAGGTAACAAAAAGTAAAAAATAAATATGTGAGAGACAATACACATTTGACAAAAAGGACAATATTAGACAAAAGGACAATAGACAGTATATTGTATGTACATATGTGCTATATACAATTATACTGTGTTATATACAAGTTATGCAGGGGAATGTGGATAGCTGAATATTATATCAACAACATATGTTTAATAAATATGAGTATATAGTTGTGTATTGCACGTGTTTTTATTGCACAGTAGAACATTTAACTGTTCATGAGGTAGATGGCCTGAAGGAAGAAACTTTTCCTATGTCTGACTGTTTTGGTGCCCAGTGCTCTGTAGCACCAACCAGACAGCAGCAGTTCAGAGAAAAAGAAAGTGTGCGGGGTGTGAGGGGTCCAGAGTGATTTTGCAAGTTCTTTTACTCACTCTGGATGAGTACAGTTCTTGTAGATTGGGGAGGGTTGTGCCAGTGATTCGCTCAGCAGTCCGGACTATCCGTTGTAGTCTTCGGAGGTCAGTTTTTGCAGCTGAGCCGAAGCAGACAGCTATGGATTCAATGACAGCTGAGTAGAACTGTAAGAGCAGTTTTTAAACTCGAGTGAGAAATTTGCGCGAAGAGCTTTTTTGTTTTTCGAAAATAAAGAACTTTTCCCGCGAGTAATAAAGAGTGTGGAACGCATTGTTCACATTTAGTGTGAACCTAGTCTCACGGACCGTTGGCTAATGATGCATAAGGCACACTTTTCTGGAAACACTTCAATACGTTCGAAGTCATCATCTGATTGGTTGAATTTGACAGGATTTCCGGGAGACATGCGGGTCGCGTTCTTTAACGGTCCGCCTGGAAACAACAAAGCCTTCTGATCTAAAAAAGTAAGCTGTCGTGTTTACAACGGTTGCTATAAGAATTCATCATGATCGACTAAACGCTCAATTCTTAAAATAATGCGAGGTTCATGGCATAAACTTATAATCATTGTTGTTTCTGTTAACTTTTGACACATTCGTGAACACCAGTCTGTTACTGCGGGGACACTGTTACTTCCACGCCTCTAAACATAACGCGGCACAAAACGAAACGTGATTGGTTGCTTTACTTGTCAGTCATATGGCCTCTTGGGTAGGCCTTGGCCAAAGAAAGCTGCGACTAGTGTGAACCCAACATTAGAGTATCTGCTTTTAAAGAAGCCATGAATTAAAACCACAATTTTAACCCAAGCTTTTGTTATATAAGAGGGAATCGTATTCATGCGAACATCATGTACGTAAGTGTCAGAACTGAAAACGCCCTTGTTACTGAGATTACAACTGTTATTGACACCAGGCCCAGCGAACGGCAGGTTCTGGAATGCACCCATTTAGGTTGAACACCGCCTCCACAGAAAGAATATCAATGACTACTTCTCTAGCCCGCCCACTGGTTCACGCATGACAATTGCGAAGTAACACAAGTTGCGCAGAACCAGATAGAGCGAATATGCAAGCAATAAACAAATATGCAGTTAAAGATAGATAAATATTGTTCCATCCCTGGTTGTGGAAGAATACAGTCGCTGCATAACCTTCCTTCGGATTCTGATATTAGGAATGCGGGGTTAAAGTTTATCTTTAAAGACGTTCCAGTTCATGTGGGAAAAACATGGTGCGTTTGTTTGTTTCATTTCTCCGAGGATTCCTTCCTGAACAAGGCACAGGTCAATGCTGGATTTGTGGAGAGACTAAAATTAGAAAGCAGTGCTGTGCCATCAATATTGAATCCGATAGGAATGGCGCAGCAATCTTATGTGAGTAAAACATTTTTGTACTATGCGTCACTATTGCTTTGTTAGAGATCGCTTGATATGCCCACAGGATTAAGTTAGTATTACCTGGGGACCTCTAACGTTAGTCATTTGTATTAATTGCAGAGGTTGTCTGTGATCTTAAGCCTGTGCGAATCGGGATCTCTGTGATTTGGCGGGCTCATATATCATTTTTCAAGGTTTTATCCACCGTTTGCGAATAATGGAGGCTGTTTTGAAGTGTTTTGGTATTATTTCGGGTGCTGTGTCATATCCATAAATTACCGGTAGTCTCCCGTTTGTTTATTTATCATGGAAACTCTCGTAACATTTGAGACCCGCGATTGCAGTGATATTCTGTCCGGTTCGAGATCACGGGTCTCAAATGCTGACAGGTACGGTATATCATTAAACACGATAAAACTATAGGCTATACAAATTATACGCAAAGCCTTGCCATCATATCCGGGAAATAAATCAGTAAATTTGTGTAAAATCATCCCGTGCGAATGCATCACATGAAATACTGATGTGGGGAGGTCATTTATAAATCACAAGAGGTCCCCAGATAATGCTAATCTCGTGCAAATGGTGCTAATGTGTAACCTAACGTTACGTCTCTAACCAAATTCACAGAAGGCTCCAACTAAGTTTACTACGCAAACTGCTATCCAATCATAGCAGTGGGCGTTTACTTCCAAGCCTTCATGGCGGAACGCCTATTCAAACCCAGTGTTGGGTGTAACTAGTTACTAAGTAATTAGTTACTGTAATTTAATTACTTTTCCCTTGAAAAAGTAAAGTAAGGGATTACTCTTATTTTTTCTGTAATTTAATTACAGTTACTTCTGATGTAATTAAACTAAATACTTTGTGTAATATGTGTGTGTGCAGAAGAGGAATTGACATCAAAATTCAAAGTCTAACTTTAAAATCCGTGCTTTAATGTATAATTCTCATATTTGTAATTAATAATAATACTTTATGTAGTTTTATGATTTATTTGAATGAATGAAAAGAGCCGTTTCATGTCTATCCTTGAATCACTTAACTCATCAAGGTTGATATAGGATATAGAAAGTAATTAGTAATAAGTAATTAAATACTTTTTGAAGAGAGTAACTTGTACAGTAATCTAATTACATTATCAAATGTGTAATTAGTAACTAGTAATTAATTACTTTTTCAGAGTAACTTACCCAACACTGTTCAAACCGAACGTTTGTAGAGCTGGCCTCAAAACCCGGGTAGAAAATAGCCTATTACTTAATAATTTTGATGTTTTTAAATGTAAAAACCACGCGAACGTCATAAATAGACCTCATACAACAGTATAAAACAATAAACAAGCCCAGTTCATCACAACTTTAACAGTATTTGAGTAGGCCTTTTTTATTCATACCGAATAGGCACTAGTCCTCAACACTTAAGAGACATGAAACACAAGAAACTGTTGATTCGTGAGGAGAGCAATCGCATTTATTTTCTAAAATCATAATAAAACTGAACACATCAAAATTGCAATAAATCAAGGTCGACACAACAGCCTACTACATCCATCTCAGTTAAGCTCAAGTGCTCATAAGGAAACCATTATCCTTCAAAGAGGTCTCTTCAGTATAACGTATAAATAAAATATTTCAATCAAAGCCTTTTTGCACTGGACATGCTGGTTCTGGCCTCATCACAGGCTGCAGTCATGCCCTCATCTCACAAACATACCCTAAACTAGCGATTGACAACAACCTGATTATGCATTCGCATAAAGAAGCCATGTTGACCAGTTTCAGTAAGTAAGGAGATAAAGAATAAAGTACCTTCAAATAAAGTAACAAGATAAATTACCTTCAATGCCCATTGTCACAGTCACCAGCTGCAGTGCCCTTTCAAATTCACAAGAGGGCCCTCTCCACATCACCAGGACTTTCAGTGCATTACAATTCCCATAAGCCTTTGGACTCATTAGTCAGTATTGCATTCACCTGTGTCTTGTTATCTGTTGCCCCTCTGCCTATTTAAACCCAGTCATTTTAGGCACTCATTGTTAAGTCTTGTTTGTTGTGAACTGCATTTCTGAGCTGTTTATCCTTGTTGGATTACTGTGTTTTGACCCTGGGTTGTTCTTTGTTTTCTGTGAATCTCTGCTGCCTGCCCTGACCATTGCCTGCATCTCGCCTGTCCTGATTTTTGCCTGTTTGTGGATTATGTTTATTAAAGCTGCGTGTAGATCCTCAACCCCTCTGTGTCTTGGAGCAGTTCTTGACACCCATAAATGCCAATATTGCTTTTTTTGTAGCAGAAATAAACTGCGGCAGATAAAGTTAGGTGCAATGCGAAATGTAATGTTTAATTGGATTAGCCATTATTACAAATGTAAGGGAGGAAAGAGTACATATACATATTTAAAAAATGTAGTTAAGTAGAGAGTAAAAGTAGCTATTATCTTTGATACTCAAAGTAGCTACAAAGTTGACTACAAAGTAGCCAAAAATATACGTAAGTACAGTAACTAAATACATTTACTCCAATACTCCAGTACCACTGTGGGGTAGTGAGGCAGCGAGTGTGTGTTTATAACTCTTTTGGCTTTTAAGGCCAAACTTTAAGGCCCGGTTTCACAGACCAGGTTTAAGGCTAGTCCCAGACTAAAATGAATGTAAGACCTGTCTAAACTGAATGTAACTTGCCCCAAAATATATTAAAATATATCAGTGCCATTGTTTTGTCACAAGATGTTCACCAGTAATGTATTCTTCTGAGGTATTTTTATAAAAGCGAAATAAATATCTTAATTCAACCAAGGCATAGTCCTGGCTTAAGATAAACTGTGTCTGTGAAACCGGGCCTAAGAGTGTGCTGAATTATGATATTATTGTATGTGTAATTAACACATCAATAATTTTGGTTTTTTAATACCACATGTATTGTCATACTGGTGTACTGTGACGTGTACTATGAATGATAAATAATACAACGAATAACCATGAAACAATGAATATGAAAATGATATATATTTAATAATACATTTAAATATATCAGATTCTCATTTATCTATAAGATCTCCTTAAGTAGTTTGGCAAATGTTTTGCTAAGCATATATTTTTTTTCTTTTGAAGATTGTTTATTTGGACACCCAAGAACCTTCTAATATGGGGTCACTGGACCCTCATTTTAAACCCTTTTGCTTAAAGATTGAATTCAATGTAATTGTATCTTTTGATCAGCCATTGTGCTGTGAAGATTACTTTAAAGGGCTTCGACACTGCTTTAATGTTAGGGTTTCATTATTCAGGACACCCACTGATACTCAAATCAACACCTCTGATTTAATCACTTACAATCACAATCAAGTAACATAATATTCTAGATAAATTAAACAAAGTACAGTAAAACAATGTTAAATATACCAACACAAACACATCGAACAAAAAACAGAAAAGAATCTGAATAAGCAAGATAAAGTAAGAAGAAGTGCAATTGGGCTTAAAGAACAGTGTTCCTGATTTCCATAGAACACAAATCCTGGTCAAATCGTCTGCCAAAATGAATGTAAAAGAACATTTGACTGATTCACAAAGCTAACTTTATAAAGCAAGTTGTGATTTATCTAAACCCTAATGTTGAACTTGACAGGACGAAAGGCCAAACCTGCCTTTGGACACCGATGAAGCAAGCGGAAAACCTTTATCAGTGCATGTGGGTGGCTGTTTGTTTAAACAAATGTAACCCTAGTGATCCTTGAACACATGTGGGAGAAAAGTTTAAATTCTAGATTTATCAAGTCTTGTAAAGTGCTACAGTCAGCCACAGCTTAAACAAACCTTTAGAGTTAACATGGTTTGACAGAGAGTCATTTCTCTCACAAAAGTAATTGTTTATGTTTATGTGAATTATTTGGGTTTAAATGTTGAATGGCCATTCAACAAGTGCAGTAGCCTACCCAATCATTAAAGGGAACACATAAACATTTTAAAACTAACATTTTTGTTCATTAAATAATTCCTATATCCAACTTTTAGTTTAACGAAGCCCCCACAGTAGCAAAAATGAGATAATAAAACGTGCCTTTGTTGCTTTATTATTATTATTTGTATTATTATTATTAATATTATCAAAAACACATTAGTTTTACAACAGAAATAAAACTATATAATAACCTTAATATAATACATATAAACACAGATGCATGCAAATGATAAATATTGAACAATTCAAATACAGTTGTTCACTGTTCATGTTAGTTCATTGTGCATTAGCTAATGTACAGATACAAGATTTTATTGAAAAAAGTATTAAATTATTAAATGCTGTAGTAGTTCATTGGTAAGAGTAACTGAAAAAGTATTTCAGACATTAATAATTTAAGTAAATAGTTTGAGTTTGAGCTAAAGTGTACTGTACAGCCATATCGCTGTTTTTTGATCATAGACATGCTTCAGGAAGGTGACACTGCTGGTAGGTGAGAGGTGAGAACTAACAGCCGCTCGATTGGACCCTAAACTGCAAACAGAGCTATTGATATGCAGCAGAGGCAGACTGAGAGGTGAATGATAAAAGGAAGTGGTAAAGCACTCATAAAGATGAATGTCACACAATAGAAAAGACAATCCAATGACATTGACAGGAAAGATAAAACACACATGCATTGACTATTTAGGATCAGTTTGAAAGATCCTGTTGGGCCCCATTGACCTCTATTGTATGGACACAAAACCAATGCAAGTCAATGGGGACCAATGGTTTTATTTGTCAAAATATCTTCTTTTTTGTCCTGCAGAAGAAAGAAAGTCATGCAGGTTTGAAATGACAAGAGGGCGTGTAAATAATGACAGAATTTTCATTTTGAAGGTGAACTATTCCTTTAACACAATCATTCAAGTAAATCTTAATAACTTAGCAAGTAAGGCTTTTTATCAAAAGGACATGTTGATTTTGGCAGACATAATGCTCATCATATAAATGTGTGTGTATGTATGTGTAAGGAAGTAATATAAGCAACCTTTTGATGTTATTGAATATTTATTATTTCAACATTATTTTTCATTGTTGCAATACACATTGTGAAAAGCTCTACAGAAACAATATTCAGTTGAAACATATAATTTATGTTGTCGTGTGTTTCAAATTCTTTGAATGGTCCTGCAATACCATGTACTTGAAAAAAGAAAAAAAAAAATACAAATAAAAATAAAAAAAAAGAAAAAAACAAAGAAACAAAAAAACAAAAAAAAAAAAAAAAGAAGAAGAAAAAAAAAAAATATAAAAAAAAAATAAAAAAAAAAAAAAAAAAAAAAAAAAAAAAAAGAAAAAGAAGAAGAAAACAAAAAAAAAAAAAAAAAAAAAAAAAAAAAAAAAAAAAAAAAAAAAAAAAAAAAAAAAAACAAAAAAAAAAAAAAAAAAAAAAAGAAAACAAAAAAAAGAACAAAAAAAAAAAAAAAAAAAAAACAAAAAAAAGGAAAAAAAAAAAAAAAAAAAAAAAAAAAAAAAAAAAAAAAAAACAAAAAAAAAAAAAACAAAAAAAAAAAAAAAAAAAAAAAAAAAAAAAAAGAAAAAAAAAGGAAAAAGAAAAAGAACAAGAAAAAAAAAAAAAACAAAAAAAAAAAGAAAACGAAAAAACGAGAGGAATGGGGTCAATGACAAGACACTGGAGAGAACGTATATTATTGTCAAACGGACAATAATATGTTTCTCTCCACACATAACCAAAGACTTTGTCATGGCTCTGCTACAGGACCAAGAAAAACATGACTAAGGAAGCAGAGCCATGACAATTTTAGCATAATCTCAAGGATTAATTTCATGAACTATTTTATGACATTACTGTTTTGTATGAATTTATAGGAAGTGAATTATACAAAAACATTTGATTATTATTACAATAATGAAGCCCCACCCCTAAACCTTACCACTACTGACATGAAAGCAGATCATACCAAAACTTCTGAATGATATTGTACAAATACATACAAATAAGTTAATTATTTTATTTTATTTATTATTTTGTTTTGTTTTATTATTTTTTGTTGTGTTTTATTTTATTTATTTTGTTATTATTTTATTTTATTTTAATAATCAAAACTCTAATAAACATAAATATTTTGCTGAAGAATTGTATCAACAACATGCAAACCAAAGCATCAAAGTCCACAAGCCCAAACAGCTCAGCTGAATCTTTGACCCATTTGCTCTCAAACAGTGTTTGACAGTGTTCTCTAATGTTGTCATATAGACAGCTTGTACTAGGAACGGTTACGACATTCTCCTAACATAGCAGAGCCTGGACCGAATGCCCCAGCACGGCCTTATCAGAGAGTACATTCAAATATGTTCTGGCTCTTACAAGGAAAAGCCAAAGAGACACATGTGGTATGAAACTGACACTGACATTGATTTTTGACTGAACAAACTACATTTTGTGTTTGTTGGATTGGTTTACTTAAACTCCTACTCAGATGGGCTGATAGCACAAATTGTGAGCACTTTTTATTTCCTCTAGCATTTTACATTGGATAGAGATGTTTTATTTCATATGAGGTTTGCCATTTTTTGGAGAAACCACCACATTTTGACATAGTTTTTAAACATTTAAAAAACAATAATGTTAAAGGTTTTTACAAAATGCAATAAACATGGTTCCTGTGTCATCCCAGAGGGCAAACAGATGGCATATCATTAAAAAAAATTATCTTTGAAGCCGAAGCTAATGATCTCACCTCTCACTTCCCCTTCACGGCCATCTCTTGACTCTGCATGAGGTGAGAGCCCAAATAAACTCTTGTTCAAAGTGTGATCACTGTTTCTCTTTGTGTTACAAACGAGCAATTGCATTATCAAAAAACATTGTTTTATGATGCTTAAAAACCTTAAATGCTAGCCTAACTCTTTTAGTATACTGTGTTATTGGTGCATTAACATTTCAGCTAAATGTTTCTCTCCAACTCGTATTTTCCATCTCAGACGCAAAGGCCACTATAGGCTGTAGCAACAAAAGTCATAGATCAAAGGGTGGCATGGAATTGCGCGTCCCTTTCGATATTACGATTAGAGATCAAATTTGTCATTTCAATGTCTTGAACTGTTACCCCCAATCCTACAGCTCTGAAAGTACCAAGATAGATTTACCATTACTGATCCTAAACATGTTATGGTACATTTAGAATAAATCATTTAATATAACTGGAAAACGGAGTAATATGTGATAGTATCAAGAGTTTAAGAATGTGTAATCTAAAGAAAAAAATCTATATGCCTTAATAAAACTTCAACTGGTTTTAATCAACCTAAAAATATTAGATTACACACAGCAAAAGTCATTTTAGGGTGGACAATGCACAGGTAGTTAGATTGTAAGTCATCGTTAGTATGCTATTTTTTTACTTTGCCGAAAAGGACTTTGCCGTTTGGATTAAAAGAACATTTGCAGGGTTTTATAACTCAACATAAATGGAAGCTACCACGTGTATTTGTGCTTACTGCATTGATGCAGAGCTCCCCCGGCCTCTCAGTGGGTGACTTTTGAACCCTACTCCTCCTGTGAGGAGTCAAGGGGGTGAGGTTCACCTCCAAATACCTGCCCCCTCTGTCAAATGAGCATCATAAAAGAGATATCTCTGTCGCCAGTTCCTCAGTCTCTTCCCAGACCAGCTACAACAACAGGTAAGCAGCCAGCCTGAATGAGGACGATTTTGTTGTGTTTGGAAGCATTGGCAACCACAAACCAGCTTGTATCGCATGTGACTGCTAAATCATTTTTGGAAGATTTAGACATTTTGGTACATGCTTATTTTTCCTTTTTTGTGTGTGTGTGTTTTAAACACCAGAAATTAACTTCTATTAGCATACATCAAGTATTATGGCTAATGTAACTTGTTTGTGGCCCCAGGTCACCTTTCTGCTTTCAGATGCTTAAAAGTTAGATCAGGCTTTCGACCAAAGATATTCAGGTCCAAATTAATCCAGAGGATCTTTTAGATTGTGAAGTGGTAATCTAGTTGTGAAGCCTCTAACTCTGTCTAATCTCAGATATATCTGGAAGTCGTCTAATAGACACGTATACTGCAGACTTAAATCCATAATAGCAAGCTGCATGTCTTACTAAGCTTCTGGTGTCATTCTAAAGTATTAAATAACTTCTCTTTTTTTCCTCAGATCCATCATGAGGTTTATAGCCCTTACACTCACAGTTTTGCTGGCAGGTATATAAAGTCAATTAATTTTCTGTACTTTGGGGAAAAAATAAATGTCTTAATTGGTCTTATTTAACTATAGAACTATCTAAACACCCATACAACTAGATACATTTACTATTTATTTAAAAAAATACTGTTTTAACTTTTACTGTTTGTAAACCCACTATGGGTTTGTTTTGATAGAGCCTAAATTTGGCTAAATCTAGAAACATGGTCTCTTTGTTAAACTATTTTTACCGAATAAATCTTTTCCAATGTAAACATTTTAGAAATATAAAAGTGTTTAGACCTTGTTCTCAGACTTCTACTTCACATTCATCCGTTTTAGGTAGCCAGGCTCGTTTCCTTCAGGACGAACCTCCATCACAGCTGGAACACGTGAATACTGCTCTGCAGGTGTATGCAGATCAACTGAAGCAGTCTGCACACACAGCCCTCAATCACATTGATGACACAGAGTTCAAAGACTACAAGTAAGTACGAAACACTACTACAAGACTTCACATGGCGTTTGGGGCAGTTATTTGGATAGTATTCTATTGACAATTGATTGGGAGAAGTAGGTGTTATATAGTAGGGGGTTCGAAGAAGAGAAAAAGTCAAGTTATTAATTATTAAAGAGTACATCGATCAAACATTTTGCTTCTTTGAATAATGAATAGAATAACTTTTTTTCTGTTTCAAACCACCCTTTTTTGCGATCGGACAGTTAAAGAGATAGCATACCCCAAAAGAGTATCTTTTCAGTACTGGTATTTTTGGATTGAACTGCAGTGTTGTTTGGCGTCGCTAGTGCTACATGAATCCCCCACTTCACCAAATAGAGTGCCTTCTGATTTCATGTTTTCATTTTCTAAGATCTAAAGATTTCAGCATCTAGTTAACATCTTATTTTTAATTCGAGAGGTTACACCATATCAATTCCAAAAATAACTACACTAAATCTAATTTGTCTCCTTTTGTGTAGAGAATTTCTGGGCCAGTCTGTGGACAATATCCATGGCTACTTTCAGCATGCCTTTAAATCCATGGGCACATATGCTACCCCGGTCATGGAAGCCATCGCTCCAGTGCGTGAGAAGTTGAAGAATGATGTGGAGGATCTCTGCAAGCAGATTGAGCCCAAACGAGAGGAGCTGAGACAGGTGCTGGTGAAGCACTTTCAGGAGTACAGCACTGAGCTCAAGCCATTGGTAGAGGAGTACTTGACCAAACACCGCGAGCAAATGGAGGAGCTGAAGACAAAGTTGGAGCCTGTGGTCAAGAACATGAAGGGGAAAATTGCCACCAACTGGGAGGAGACCAAGTCCAAGCTGGTGCCCATCTTGGAGGCTGTACGTGACAAGGTGACAGAGCATCTCCAGGGACTGAAGACTCAGTTGGAGCCCTACATCCAAGATTATAAGGAACAAATGGAGAAAAGCACCTTGGAGTTTCGTGAGAGCGTCAGGTCCGGTGAATTGAGGAAAAAGATGAACGCCCTGGGCGATGATGTGAAGCCCCACCTTGAGGCTATCGCTGCAGCCATCCAAAAGGCCTTTAACAAGGAGTAAAGCATTCTTTTTAATACCATATTGCCTTCTTCCTTTCCACCTGCATTAAATACCAACAACTCAGTCTGTCAAGCTTTTCTCAGAGCATAACTGATCTTTATTAAAGCATATACAGCCACTCATGCTCACAATGCACTTTTCACCCATTGCCACAACAAAAGGTCTTGCATTCTCTCTAACTCCCAAACACAGCTACAAAAATGAGAACATTGTTTGGTTAAACAATCAAAAATCCCTGCGAAATCCTCTGTTAAGATGTTTTTTTGTTGTTGGTAAAAAACTATTTTAATGTTCAATAAAACTGAATAAAAATAAATACTTACATTTTATTTCTTCAGTGTCATTGGTTTTTTATTAGTCATGGTTGTAATGTTGACATCACATCTTCTTCAAATTCATTATGTTATTTTTACAAATTCCAAAAGCTGTGGATAAGATAAATGAACAATTATGGTCAATTAAAAGTTTTAAAAGTTTTGCTTACCCATTCTAAAATAAGAAGAAACAGTAGCAATAAAAATATAAAACTTTTCACACTTGATTAATGACTTGATTAAAATAACACTGGCAGGAATCAATACCGCCTGATGTGTTAGCGATCTATTATTTATTAGTAATGGCACAAGATGGATTGGGTGCCCATAGTAATGCCCTTGGGCAAGACCATGTCAACACCAAACTATAATATTTTTTTCTTAAGATTTACATTGCTTTGCTAATTAAGTTCGGACTTGATAGCAAGAGCTTTATGTGGATTAACTTGCATTTAAAGTAAAATAAACAAATAAAGTAGAAGAAAATATGAGTAAAAACACAAAGTCAGAAATACATTATATTATTGCTGACAGTTTATTCCAATTTCCAAATATGCTTATTTAGATGTTAATTTATGTCTCAGATGTTCCTTTAAAAACAAAATCAATTGTTTGCATAAAGTAAAAGGTAATGGCTGTACAATTCATGTGCATAGCCAGTGCCATGCTAGGACACCAATCTCAACTGGTAGAGCATAGCATTATCAGTACAAAGGTTGTGAGTTCGATCTTGAATGCTTTGGTTAGAGTAACGAATACACTAAGTCTGAGAAATTAACAAATCAGCACAATGGCTTCAGTAAGAATTAAGAGAAGATCAAAATTCTGCAGGTACTGGGAGAAACAAGCTCAAGTCTAGCTGGTAAGGTACATAAGGTATATACAGCACCACGACCGTTTCCCCATTTAATGTGAAATTCAGAAAAAGATCATGAACAGATCCATCTTCACTGCTTGGCAGAACCTTAAGGCAGAAGTCAGAGTTGAGACTACACATAAGGTTGTGATTGCTCGTGGATCAAAGGTCATCACTAGGGTTTCACAGCAGGTTGTTCCCTAGAACAATGGTGCTAAAAGTCCAATTAACTCTGTGATGAGTGTTGATCAATTACTGCCACCGACCAACTGATTATTCTGTTCTCAGTCAATAACGTTAGGTGATGTCTACGTAATGAACAACAACATAAGTTTAATACAGAGTAAGTTTGTGGACATTGTGGGTCAAGGGTTGTGAGTGAGTGAAATGGATGAGGTGTTAAAAACAGTGATATGGGTCTCTGAGATTATATAAAGCCAGGAGTGCACTCATCCCGACTCGGGACGGCATGAAATCGGAAGCATTCAGATCTCTGAAGATATGCTAATGTGAATGTAACTGGATCTACTGCTGGAACAGGTTTCTTATGCATAGCAATCTTATTATGAATGGTAATAATCCTATTTTCACATTGTGATTTTTTTATTGTGTTCATATTCTTTCAAGAATGCCTGGTCTAACATGAACTTGTTCTCTCTGCCTGTAGTGTCCGACCTGTCACAGACGTTTTCTCTGACCATGTCGTGTTCCCCAGACAATGCACGCTCATGTGCTAAAGCTCCCGAAGTGGCTAGTGTCAGAGTTCAGCTGGAAATGCAGAGCTTGTGGCGCCAATTTGACCAACTTGGCACTGAAATGATTGTGACAAAAGCTGGAAGGTTTCGTCAATTCTCACATCTGTTAGCATGGCCATTGTGTACATGTAGATTGTGTAGACATTTTCTGACGTTAGCATGAGTAAATGCCTGCCCACTGCGATATGCCATGGTGTTGTGGGTGTTTATAAGAGCATGTAAAAGCATTGAGCTGAATATTGTTCAGTGTTTTGGAAAACAATTGTCATAGTAATACTAACCTAAGAAAACAGCATATTTTGTAGTTAATGTTAAGCACATTCATTTCTACAGTACTTTTGATTTCTTGTTTTTCCACAGAAGAATGTTTCCCACATTTCAAGTACACATCTCAGGCATGGACCCAGCAGCAGAATATGTTCTCCTTATGGACTTTATTCCTGTGGATGAAAAGCGATACAGGTATCAAAATTAGACTAAACTATTACAATTTGGAATAATGCCAGAATATGTGTACATCTAGTAGGTTTTCTCGTTTAGATATATTCAGACAAGATGTTTTTAAATTGCTTCATGTTTTTGATGCCACGCTATACTGCTTACACAAGCCTATCATTCCAATGCAATGTGTGAAGAGCTTGTAATGCACAAGACCATCCCCAACTTCCTAGGTTGTCTATGAAAGCCTTTAGAAAACACTGGTTAATACAGTGTGGAGGGATAAATATGGGATGGAAGAGGAAATAAAGCCGGTGTGGTGGGTGCTGTATATGGGGACCAACAATGAAGAGAACACATTTAATACATTTGTTTCAGACATTAATCCAAGTATTGATGATAAATGCATGTTTTGTGGATTCAGGGAAACTATTTTTTTATTGTTTTTAGGAATGTGTAAGACTTGAAATGTTTTTTTTATTTTGTTGGATATGTTGTGTGGGAATGCGGAGTGAAATTCCCACCACATGTTTTACTTCACTGCTTCATCGCTAATATGGGTTAACTAAGGGTTTTTGAATTCTAAATTAAATGACTCTGATGTATTTCCATGCAGGTACGCTTTTCACAGCTCCTCCTGGCTGGTAGCTGGATGTGGAGATGTAGCGGCCCCTGGAAGAGTCCACTTTCACCCTGACTCGCCAGCATGGGGAGCCCAGTGGATGAAGCAGACCGTCTCCTTCGACCGCCTCAAACTCACCAACAACTTGCTTGATGATAATGGCCACGTAAGAAACTCAAACACACACTTGCACACTTACACACTTGCCTGGGTTCTGGCACAGATTCAAACATTTATGCTTGTATCCAGAGGTTGCGCTAGACTTTTTCATTGTCCGTCATTTTGACGGAAAGGCTCGTAAAAAATCCGATATAATCTTTTATTACCCGTCACTATGGTGCAAGGTGACATTACGTGCTAACTAGCATGTTTGTGACGTCATGGCGACGTACGCGTTCTTTGAATTTACTGTATTTTAATACCCGATAAAGCCGACGTTGTTTACATATTTAATGTTTCTGTTGTCAGACATAAAATACTAATTACAGACATTGTTCATACGTCCAGTCAGTAACATGACAGTGCGTGTACACGCTGTTTTGTAACCATTCATTCACTCACTTACAAGTAACTTCAAGCTGCTGTTAGGTCATGAACGGAGAAGGCGCAGAGAGACATTTTTACACTCACCGAAAGTTAAGGTTTATCCAAAATGACGCTAGTCGCTATCGCTCTCTGAAGGAAAAAAGTCTGTAAGAGGCTGAGACGAGAGGGTCTGATTACACGCAATCGGAAAGCGTCAACTCGTGTTATTTATACGCAGATTGATGAGACCGGGTTGCATGACAGATGACGGAGAATTTCCGGTTAACACGACCTCTGCTTGTATCTAGATGATATTGAATTCCATGCACCGGTACCAGCCGCGGCTGCATGTGGTGCTGGTTGACAGGAGTCGAAACAGCCAGATATATGCTCACCGCAACTTCTGCACTTTCACCTTCCCAGAGACCCGCTTCATCGCAGTCACCGCCTACCAGAACCACAGGGTACCAAACAGCCCAACATCCACCCATGTTCTTGATATCTCAGCCCAGAACTGCTCAGCATGATTCCATTAGTGAGTTAGGCTAGCCACAAAGCTGAGGATTTTAAGCACCCCGAGTGATCAGCAACGGACTTTTTGTGTAAAAAGTACTCATGTATGGTATCGATTGTTATGATTATTTTACCGCTCCCAATAGTGTCAGAGCCTCCCTGATCACGAATTGTAAAATTTGACATTTACAACTCTTGATAAGGATGTTGCATGCTGTTATACCTTAAACATGACAGCAACAAACATGTCACAAAAGTAGAGAATTGACAAATAATATGTTTGTCTTTGGCAGATTATAATGTTAAAAACATTTGAACCAGTCTGTTTCTGGCCTTAGTAAGCTTACTGTTAGCTTGCCACTAGCCTTAAAAAATACAAAAGTTTTCAGCAGACAATTCTAATTTATATTACCCAAAGAGTCAGGTTTTGTCTGGGTTGCATAGTCTAGCTGGACCTTGATAGTAGATGCCATATAATGAAAAACTAATTATATTTAAATCATGAATATAGTCATTAATTTGTTTGCATGCTTTGCTCCATTTGAATGCTTTAAAAGTATTACTTATAACATTTTTATAACATCTTTTCTGCCATAGATTACTCAGCTGAAGATAGCCTGCAACCCTTTTGCGAAAGGCTTTCGTACCGCAGAGCCTGAAAACAGGTGAATAGTTAGAGCGTATGGGCAATTCCATGAAAATGTCAACCATGAAAAAATCAAGGTTTTACCAAAGGTTTTTACTATGCTAACAGCACAGATAGCAACATTCTCTTCAAGTTTTTAAAGCATTTGTTTTATTTTTAGTGCATGGTTTTTCATAGTCAGATAGTGCCGTTTTCAGGATTGTCACATATTCCTCATAAATGGGCACATGAAAATTAAAATAAATTCACAGAAATTCTACAAAGTTTGTGTCCTTTTTTGTCACATCTATAATGCATGTTAATTTCCATTTTTAAAATAGAAAACTTGTGCATAGACTTATATTTTTCTAGTGTTTTACCTCTATCAACAAGGGTTTAGTAAAATATAAACAAATGGTTCAGTATATTGGTAACAAATACATTCTCTGAGTGTTTTTATGTCACATCAATAACGCAAAATGTCACATCAATAACACTGGAATTGCCCATTACAGGCACACAGCATGAAACCAACATGGATTGGGGAGATATAAACCAGCGTTTAATGCGTATGATTGTCAATACTAAGTTATTACTATATCTATAATAGGTATTTAATGGTTATTTGCTTTTAATTTTGACATGGCTAAAGTGTCTTAGGTAGCTCTATTCAATTTTTTTTTCACAGCAGATAATTCTTCTTCTTAATCCTTTAAAAGGAGGTTATAACATTTTCATAGTCATCATCAAGTTTCCTTGATGTCATGAATTGTTTGGACTATCTCAGGCTCGTGATTGATAGTTCTGGCTCAAGGCTGTATCCTTCGACGGCTGCATTTAGACCAACTGCGTCACAGCAGAATGACTGAAGGCTGATATAAGGCTGTCCCATTTCGAAGGCTCCTTCAGTTGCAGCCTAAAAATGTGTTCTTTCACCCCGGCTCCTTGTTAGTGTTCTAATATTATACATGATGTTGTCTATTAATATTACTGTGGCATTATTGTGTTTTACTTTGGTATTTTTCTAAGATTGGTTAATGATATACTTCTGGGCAATTTAATCTACTGTACATCAATGCATTATATTCTCTTAAATAAAAATGATGGCTCCACAATTGTTTTAAAAGTCATAAATATCTCTGCTGTGTCCCCCTGCTGTCACAAGGTGACAAGAGCAGAACAACAGGTGATGCAACCAGGAAATCCTCTGTAGGCTAGACCGTCTCATTTCAGTTCCGAGTCCTTATACCTTCAAAGTCTGCGTTCTTCGAACTGGGACGCAGAATGACTTTAATATTAATGTGCAATGTTGCTTGGCAAGCATAAACAACTAATGAACTATATTATTTGGATAAAAGGTGTCGACATATGACCTCAAACATCCTTTACTGTGGAAGAAAATAACTCTAATTGTAATTGTACTGCAAAAACTCATGCACAGACTCTAGTAGCTTATTGCTTGAGTTTCATATTCAACTGCTTGTAGGCTAAAACTGATGTTATGACAATTGTGTTTTTTCAACAGGTCTGCTAATTGTGACTCCACATGTGATTCTCATCGGCTGTCGTTGCCATGGAACATGCTTGAGGGGGCCACCGTGAGGGCCACTGCCCGTGAAAACCAGAAGCTCCAAGATCAACAGCATCTTAATCGTGGGTCCAGCCGCATACATAACCCCACAAGTTTAGGCAGGTGGATGAAAATGGCATGAAATTAACTTGCAGATAAAAAAAACAAATCCAAGTTTAGGTTGGAATAGGCTAAAGCATGTGCAGGAATAATGCCAATGTCACAGTCTGTTCTCTTCTCTTTTCTACAGATTATTCAAGCTTTCATGATCCAGGCCTGCAAACATTAGAAAATGAATCACAGTTGTCCCATAATGAAGGCATGTTCTACAGTACAGTCAGGAAGGAAAATAAGTCACATGATAATTTTCACACTGGCCCAATGTTCTTCACATTGCCCTGTCAGTGGGACAGTTTGAGCAGACCAGAGAGAAGTCTGATTGGTTAACTATTGTTCACTGGAATTAACTTGATACATTTTGGGGTAAATTCAAACATGGTAACACCTAGATTCCTTTGTTTTATTGACACTCATTGCACACAGCAAAATAAAGGCAAACATTTTCTGTGCACTTGTAAAATGTGCCAAAACACATGACTATAGGACTAAAATGTTTTTATGATAAAACTATACATTTCTTTATGATGTATTACTACTTGAAACATGTATCAGGGTACTCTACCAGGCATAACTACAATGCAGATTCTATAATACATTATATATATTCAGACGTATCCAGCGACAACTTAATTTAAACTTCAAGTCCCACAATGCATCACCCTGCATCTGACAGTAATTGTGCGCTGGATACGTCTGAAGCAGATTCATTATAGCAAACTGACTCATTTGGACAGATTCGGTTCATAAAAACAATTCACAGTGTCATTACATTACAGAAAATACATTCAGAGTTCGCTGAAACGGGTTTTTAATGCTACATTTTCGATTGATATATAAAGAGTTTCCTGCCATGTCACGTAGTTTATGCTTTATCTATCAACCACACGAAGCTCTTTCAATCGACTGATTCATGAACCCATCGCATATCACTGTGACCGAATCACGAATAAAGAACCTATTCAAACGTGTCAGTGGTTTGTGAATCTAGCATCGCTTCAGTGTGTGGCTCGGAGGAAGATGGTGGAGGCATCGTAGGCTTGACGACATAAGATGCGGATAATAGATGATTACAACGAAAGACTGCCATACAGGAATATAAAACGCTTAATGGATATAATACCGAGCATATTTTAATGACATCAATTCGACGGCAGGACTCAAATAATTATGTACTATTTGGTTTCAGTTTAACATTTTGTTTTATTAATTTAAATAAAATCATATTTTAATAGCTACATTTTTTGTTTAAAGAAGATGCGGGTGAGTTTTGCTGTGAGCCGTGTCTTCGTGTGATAATTAATATGTATAGGTAGGCCAGAACGATATGGAAAACAAAAGGTTCATGCGGATGGTGAATGCAGAGGATGAAGAAAACTGCATCGCGAACGTCCTTTAGTGCTCGCGCAGGATTGTGAATTTGCGTCTAAGACGTAACGGTAGACAACTTGAACGCACACTGCAGAAAACAGACGGATTTGAAAACATTGAAAGATGAAGGTGCAGCCGGTCATTCTGTATTTGTGGGCATTAACGACTCTTCTGCCGGTCACCTTCTCTGGCGCCGTTTCTTTCCCGGTGCTTCTGCGTTTTCCCTTGCGGCAGGGGTCCCTCTCACAGCCTGCATCCACCAGGGGTCCTGGTCGGTCTGTCAGGATAAGGAGGGGAGCCGGTGGGATGAATTTTGTAAACATGATCGACAATCTGAGAGGAAAGTCAGGACAGGGGTATTACATCGAAATGGCTGTGGGCACACCGTCCCAGAAGGTGAGATACGTTCACTGCAAAACCAACAGGCTCTCACCCAACAGTAGAGTATTCTTCTATACTTCTTCCAAGCACTACTTTTACTATTTCGATAGTACCTAGTATTGTATCTCACAATGCATTGCGCTCAACTTAACTATTTCAAAAAGAATTAGCAATGTGACAAATGAACAGTTCTCAGCTGTGATGTGAAGTATATTGTAGGCCTACTAACAACAGCACAGGAACAACAATGTAACATGCTAAATATAGTATGGTGTGTACAAACTATACAGAGCAGTGAGTGCAATAGCCTATATCCAATATATGCAGTAATGTAGGCCACTGACTGCAGAGTATTGGCAGAAAGAGTAGCCTACCCCCAGTTAGCAAAAGACAGTCGGGCCGGTTCCGTTTAGATTCTTACCTGCCGTAGCCTTACCCTTTGGCCCACCTCCATTTGCTGCAATCGCGCAGGATACCGGAGTACTCACTGCCTGGATCTATCTAACCACTTGTTTTAATATGATAGCAGATGTAAATTCAGCCCCAAATTTATTGCATTATATGCATTTTTTATTATTGCAACTTTATTGCATCCATACTTGTTACAAATGATGTAAGACAAGGCAAATAATTTAAGAGAAAATAAATTATTTACAAAATTGCACAAAGTAGCATGAAATATTTTAAAAAACAATAAATGATAATAAATGAATAATGAAAAATACAGTAAAATGTTAAAATACAATGTGTTTAAACTTTAGCTAAAAAATAAACAAAAAAGGATTGCACATGTTGAAGATCTATACTTAATAATATAATAATAATTATAAAATTGCAGAAGTTTTTTTTTACAAAAAATATTAGCAAAAAAGTAAAAATAAGAATATTGCACAAACATTTTAAACTTAAAAATATTAACTAAACTATTATAAAAATACACGTTTTAAACATAAAAATATGAACTAAAATTCGATAAAACTAATACAAATTAAATTAAACAAATTAAAACTATTGCACATTTCTTGTTTACGCTTCAGGGACATTGATGGGTTTTGCACTTTGTTTTCTTCCACCATCTCTGTCAGGTGCAAGTTGAAGCCAGCGTGTAATGTATTTTTCCACCTCTTTATCTGTGGCACTCTTTGTATGGGCATTTGTCCTTACAGCATCTGTAAACAGAAAGCATAAACAGTTACATTTTGATCCAAAAAAAGTTGACCTTAATATTAGATTTATAAACAATTGTTTTTATCAGAATACAGATCAAATAAATAGAAAAAGCAACAGAAAACACATTAAACATTTATATAAAAGTAGTCTTACACCACAGATGGGCAGCATCTGTAAAATAAATGTACTTACTGACTATACAGTCCTTAGACATAATGTGCGAAATGACACTTTCTGGTTCACTCCACTCCAGTTTATTTTCTTTGCCAATGAGTTGGTCATAAGCTTCCCCAAGATGCGCCACACAGCTTCTTTGGGGGAAAACCCTCCAACAATTGCAAAATAGGCTACCTATTAAACAAAACACAAGACAGGTTAAACAAAAGTGCTGCCACAATTTAAAATAAAGCACAACAACATTTTTTTAAAGTGCAATTAAGAACAATGAAATAAAAAAGTGCAAGGGCATATACTGCCTTTAACATACCAACTTCTTTTTAGTTTAGTTTACCTTCCAGCTTTTCGAGAGCAGACAAATCAGACAATGGTAAGTCAAATTCGCTGTTATCTGGAGGATTCTCTCTCGCCGACAGATCACTGCTCTGTGTTTGCTGGTTTTTTAAAAGCATCAACAGATGTTGCTTAAGGACTTTCTGTTCTTTTAGAACTTCTGTCATCACAACTGCAAAAAATAGTAAAAATGCATACATCAACTTAAAATTCTATAGTTACTCTGAAGTGAGGATGAAATCAGAATACTTACAAAGTACTGCAGTGGGTGTCTGCATGGAGTTCTTAGAGCTTCTGCCATAGGGATTGGTGGTATGCGTGGAGCTGCAACTAAGTCTGCAAGATCCTCAGATCTGCCCCTTTTTTCCGGTCTTTTCCAGAAGAGTAGTTTCTCTTATTTCCCCTGATCAGATAAATAAAAACGAATCACTTTAAAACAGTTTCATAGCATAACATAATGGATCAAAACAATATTTGTATTAATTATTGATTACTCACTCACCCTCATGTTGTTGAGCATGTTTAAATTGTGGAAAAACAACTGTGGTAAAAAAAATACAAACACACTTGATCTTTATTTTTGCATATGCTGGAAGATCATCATCATCATCATCTGTCTGCAAATCAGACATCAGGGATGCCTGTGGAAGTTTCAGTCGAGCTTCCTGATATGTTTCTATAAAACATCCCTCCCTTTGACTACTAAAAACCTGTGGATGCTGAGATCCACCACTAGTTCCACCACTAGCATCACTAGAGGTACGAGTTGGCAAAGACTTCAAAAACCGAGCAACAGTTGTCCTAGCCTTTTTTCGAAATATTAGAATTCAGAGTGTAAAACTCATAATTTTCATCCATGACTTACACAGAATAGCTTCTTCTGAGTTTGGCAGCTTTTGTGGTCTTGTCGTGGTCTGTGGAAAAAAAAGTGAATAAACAATGTTAATCAGTGTTAGAATAAATATACAAAACAGCCCCTTTGTCTATAGACAACAGTAGACCTATAGACTTTTTTGTTACAGTATAAAATCACCAACATCGCTCATTCAGAGGGCCAATAGCTTTAGCTATAGCCTAACAGCAGTGTAAATGGCTTCAGTATTCATAGTACGTTCTGGGAACCAAAAATTGTTAGCTGGGTGGTTCGTTTCAGTGAACCGGTTCACCAAATTGCTTCTAAACATATACAGAATCAGAATCATATACAGAAGATGAATTTATTCACTTTTATATCTTTAAGACCTAAAATATCATAGGTTGCTCATCACTGTGCCTGTATTTGGGTGCTTTAGTTGCAACACTTATGTAAGAAACTTTTGTCAGATCATGACGATGATGTGTTAACTGACAGAAGTTATGATTACTTTGTTTTATTATTTATATTTGAATGTGCTGAGGGTATTTTCATCCCAGCCGGCCGAGATGATAGACTTGATGCGTTATTTCATGGCAAGTGACATCATTACGCAAGGGTGTAAAAGAATCTGTCTCACAGAAAAGAACTGGACTTCTCATCACTACTAAATTATGGAACACCACCATAGAGACGTACACAAAGGATTCACACTGATTGAGATGAGAATATTGACATTTGCCTTCACAAAATAGATTTACATCTGCCTGCCATCTATTTATAAAACAGTAATGGCACCAAAGTATCACATTTCTGTCAGAAAGTAGTAGGAGTAAATGTATCAAACAAAAGATCAAACAATTAACAAAATTAAACTATTCCATTAACCCTAAAATTACCTTGTGGACAACTTTAGATGTTTCAGCAGCGACAAAATAAACAATCGTTATGTTGGCCAAAACTCTGCAAAGAATCAATAACTGCTGAGTAGTTTTAATTTAATACAAATATACAATAAAAATATATAAATTAAATATAAAATAATACATTTTCATATTAAAACCAAACACAAACCACTTCAGACCAGGTGCGTGCATTGGATAAAACAGTCTAAAATAAAAATGGTTTCCTTAAACTGAGCAGTAAAAGACCTGGCTACTTGGCTAAGGTTGCCCCTGAGCACACACAGAAGTTTGGATTTGATTCAACAATGTTAAATGGTTGAAATGCACCCAGGCGTGCGCACGCACCCACTCACACACACTTCAATGTCAGATAAAAGTCCCACTGCAAGATTTGTTGATGCTTCCAGACAAAACATTGCTACTGCTACCTTATTGACTAAGTTTTCTGTTTATTCTGTAGCAGCACAATGCTTAAGAGGTTTACTGTAGCAGAGACTGTAGCAGTGTTTGACATTTCTTTAAAATGTTATTGGGATCACATGAACAAGTTTGTCCAAAAAGGTCACATTAATGTATATTGATTAAAAACGTAACTGAAATAAATACGGTTTTGTGTTGTCAATCAAAAGCAGTTTGTTTTGATTGTTTAAAAGCAGTTAAACAGTATGCCTTGTATTAACACAATATATCATGGTCTTCTAGGTTATTTATTGTAATGCGTGTATTATTATATGACATTAGAAATCCCGGTTAATGTCACAGTTAGTGACGCTGGGTTATTTACAGTATTATATTGGAAAAGGTATAAACGTGATAGATAGATATGTTTAAATTCTTTATTAACCAAGTGGAAGGAAATGAATGAACATGTTTGCACACCAAACATCTCAAACAATTTTCCACCACAACATATTTATTTTCTGGACAGCAAGGTCACACTTATGTGCAGGAGTAGAGAAGAATAGTCATGTGCATATTAGGGATTTCTGGAGGAAAAGAGATTATTGCGAGGGTTAATGCGAGTCCCTGTAGGCAGGATGCAGGCATACAAGCTGGATTCATAGGGCAGAAAAAACAGGAAGTCCACAGGACGAATCAATGACACAAGGACTCAGCATAATTCTTACATGCTGGCGAGAGACAGGTGGATTAAAATTCAGAAAAAAGTCTTCAGGCTGAATGACCTCATTCATGAAAAATGAAACTGGCATCACCATTCAAACATACATTTATGTAAGAATGTTTTTGTGAATGATTTATAAATGATTATTATTGATTTTGCTTAACGAGAAAGGTTTCTCTTAAATAACTTAATTAAAGGGATGTACATCCAAAACGTTTAATTCTTTCTCATCCTCATGTCATTTCAAACCTGTATGACTATCTTTCTTTAGGAGTGTAACAATATATTGAAGTATTGAATATCACAATACAAAAACATTAAGATATGTTTCGTAGAGCAATTAAGATATGTATCTATAATTTAAACTGTAATAATTGACACAGTGGTAACCATAAAAATGTTTTTGGCGTCTTGCAGCTCTGATTAAAAAATGCTTTTCACTGAACTGAGCACTCACTTGCAGTGTTGCCATGTCCATTTATAAGCACTTTTGGGCTTGTTGGGCTCTTAGCTCATAAAGCTAGGCACCTTATGGAGTTAATAATATGATCAGTTGTGGATATTTGAGTAACTTACGATTTATTGGTCTAATCAAATATAAAGCATTTGAATTTTTTAGGCTTACAGATTTTTTATGCTACGGCATACAGATCCCATCTTCTCCCGTGCCCACTTGCAGTGAGAGCTCACTCCACTGGAGTGTAGCCTCCTTGTGGGCATTGGATCAGGGTGCATATCTGGCAGACATCTGCAGAGCTGCGGGTTGGGCTGCACCTGAAATGTTCGCAAGGTTCCACAACCTTCGTGTAGAGCCAGTGTCAGTTTGGGTTTTCCATCGTCAGGCATTCCATCCATCACTAAGTACTCCTTCTGGTTAACGAGCCAGGTGGAGGGTCTCGTTTACCAAGCCTAGTATTAGTAGAGTTATCCAGGTGAGCTAGTGCTTCAAAAGTAGTGACTCCCCCACTCTCGGGTGGTCCCGTTTGATGTATTTCTCACTTTTTGGTTCCCCTGTTGGTGAACCTGTAACCTCCCCCGGTGGACTACTCCACCTCTAGTTTGTGCGCCTCTCAGATGGGGCCCTGCACACCCATCACCCCATAAGTTCTCCCCACTGGTGAGACCATGCAGGTATATCAACATGGATACCTCCCTGCGGTAGGATGTGGTGTTCGTAGCACGCTTCCTCAGCAGATAGAGTAGCGCTTCCCAGTGTCCGTTACGGTGCCGGGCGGCTATCTCGCCATTAGAGAAAGAAGGCCATCGCCTGTGATGGCCGATGGTCAGAGCCTCTCACCTTTCAACATGCTCAAGGTGATGCCTTTCTACACACACTATAAGGTTACGATATCGTGAAAGTGCTCACCTGTGACACGCCCAGACCAGTCAGTGTTGCTCCGCTAAAGGTTGTGATGCCATTCAGTGCCACGGCGTTTCGTATAGGGACCCCATTCTGTCTCGACAGAATCGATAGACCGAAAGAAAGAGAATGTCTCGGTTATGAGGGGACTCCCCAAACGTGTTTATGAAGGAACAGACGGGGACTCCCCCGAAAGGCGACTGCGAATGGACGCAAGATTACAGAATTATGTCTCCCAGATTCTGTAACCCAAATGTTGACAGGTATGGTTAAAAACAGATAAACAGTCATTGTGCTTTATTGAACTTTAAAAGAGGATTCATTCATTCATTCAACACAGTTTGATGAGAGATTGTACAGTGCCTGGTGAAAATGAGGTTTTAAACAAGTTTACATTTTAGATAGTTGTAGCGAGGAAGGCGGGACGAGAGCCGTGGGGCAGGAAGGCGGGACCTCATGGAGGAGATCGGGAGCATAAGAGGACAAGCGACAGGACTGCCGACGAGAGAGGACCGGGCCCGGACATTGGTTAAGTTTTGTTTATGTTCGTGTTGCCGGCAGTCGTCCGCGGCTCCTTCCTTCCCGTTTGTTGAGTTTATTACAATAGTGTTGATATTTTTATCATTAAGAATTGATCTTATCCACCAGCAAATAATAACAATGTTGTAATCACGATGTAATCAATTGATCCACCCGACCCGGGGATTATCAGCATCACTACCATGCGCTAATTTGCACAACGTTTAGTAGATTGCGTTGATCATTATGGGAATGAGATATTGCGCCTGTGTTAATGTGCGTAAATCACACACAGAAATTTCCACTCCCATCTGCACTTTTTTAAAATTGTGCCATCGCGTTATTTTGCCCTGTTAAGTAAATCTGGCCCATAGTCGTAACCGAGACGTTATTCAAACTGGACATTCATGTGCACATTAAAAATAAAAGTAGGCCTATTCCCCACTATACTCCATGACAAAGGCCTATATATTATTTAGGCTAACAAGTTATTGATTAGACTACAAAATTACAAAGATATGTTGTAAACAGTAAAACAATATTAAGCTTAGAATTTAGAAATAACTAGCCTATTAAATATTGTCAGTCAGCTGTATTATAAGTTCATCAGCTCTTGAGTGACATTTGTCGGATCAAGTACTGTTTAAGAGCACAACGCATCAGCGCTTCAAAGCTGCTTTTAATTATGTAAAATAACGCTAAACTACCACAACCTGCGTCACAAAACATTTTAGAAGTCATAATAATATACTTTTCTTATTTGAAATGTTCTCAATCTTCAAGAAGATCAGGGGTCTCATTTATAAAACGTGGCATAGATTTCATCCTTAAAGTATGCGCACACTCAAAAGGAAGACGTTTTTTTATTTTTAAAACCATTTGAGTAGGCCTGTTTTGTTAAAAATCGATAGCTGTAATGCTTTGGTGCAGAAGGAAGCCCGTGAGCCACGAAGGTAAGTTTGCGAGCAGATTTGGCTAATTTCCCCCTATTAGACAGCCTAGTCAGCTCATCGTTTTTTGTATTACATCACTTATAGTTCTTAAACCTTTAAAATAGAGTTTAGGAAGATGTATGTAACCACAGTCGTTAGCTTTGGTTAACTATTGAAGCCTTTTCTCTTGTCAAAAGGCTCAACGCGACCGCAGACTTTGATGAACACTGCTGGCAGCAGTGACGTCTGTGTCCGTACCATTCTTATCAATGACAGCGTAATCTCGTATCTCCCTGATCCCAAGTCATAAAACTTGTATCTCCGATTAAACATGGTTTTGGGGAAATGTTGTGTTAATGTTGGTATAGCAATATAAGGTATAATACCAACTTTAACGATACAATATTTAATAACTCAAAAAATATGCAGTTTTTTTAATTTCCTGAAAAATAATGGTTTTGGAGATGCGAGGATTCCGCCCGACAGCGACGATATGCATATTTCCATTCCATAGGTTCTCATCTATCAGTTTTCATTTTCATTAAATATTTTTTTAGAACACGAGTTGCGCGATTTAGTTTAAGAGGAAATATAATGCACCTCACACTTCTCGCTATTTTTAATATATTAAACATGCCACCGAAAAGTGTTTATAAACACAGTGTAAAAAAATTCCCTGTAAATTTACAGTAAAGTACTGGCAGCAGAGGTTCCAGCCATTTACTGTAATTTTACAGGTTTGTAACTGTTTTTTTTTTCATTTTACAGTTGTGCTGTAATTCCACAGTAAGGTACTGGCAGCTATTTACCGCAATTGTACAGTTTTCTGTTTTATGGCTGTACTGTAATTTCACAGTAATGGCTATGCTATTTTATATTTACTCTACTGTCCAGATAGCAAATAAATACTTTATTTCTCCCAGAAATGGGCCATAGTGCCACCACAACTATCACTCACCCACAACAGGCCCATTATATAGTAATATATTGAATAATTGGAAAAAACACAGAAACCAAGCAAATGCAAGTATTATGTTTAATTGATGCTGACAATAAAATCTACTCAAATGCAGCAAAAATAAATATAATGTCAAAAGAGGTGCCAAAAAACAACAGAAAAAAGCAACAAAAACAAAGTCACACAAAGTTCACTTTCACTTGAGATTAGTTATTGCAAGACGTACTCTGGTTCTAATTCAAATTGACTTCTGTTACGCTGTCTATCTGTTTCTCTGGGCTGCCTTCGTGCCTCCGACGTCATGGCGTTCTGCTGATATTTGTATATTTTTACTAAAAAAGCGCCTTTGTCAACTTTTTCTTGTCAAAAAAGAAGTCATGTCTGAACATGGCCTAAGCCTGATTTACCTGTGTTTTGAAGGCACTCTACTGTAAATACTGTAATAATAATACTTCAAAGTGTTAATAGTTTTAGTCAAATAACATAAAAAGACCAGAACCCTTGACGCCCATGAAACTTTTCTCCCCCAAACAGCAAACATCGATTCAAGAAGTGAACAAGCACCTTGTTTATATATTGCTGTGTGTAGAACGTCTTGGTTACGGATGTAACCTCAGTTCCCTGATGGAGGGCACGAGACGTTGTGTCGAGCCGACAGATGGGGTTCGCTCTTGAGAACCTATCAACTTCTGACTAGTTTAGAAAAGGCCAATGAAATTGGCGAATGAAATTTGCATGCCCCCGGATATCCGGGTATAAAAGGGAGACGGCGTGCTGCATTCATTCACCTTTTGATCTAAGGAGCCTGAGCATCCCTCGACCGCTGCGGCGGGCAGCCAGCGTTGTGGAAAGAAAGACACAACGTCTCGTTCCCTCCATCAGGGAACTGAGGTTACATCCATAACCAAGATGTTCCCTTTCTGTCGGTCTCTCGACTTCGTGTCGAGCCGACAGATGGGGTTCCTATGGAAAACGCCACAGCGCTGTGCCGCGTCACAATCTCTAGCGGAGCGACGCTGACTGGCCTGGGCAAGTCAGACGTGAGCGCTAGCGCAAAATTGTAACCATCCAGTGGAGAGGTAGGGGGTCCCAGAGCTTTAGAAGAAAAGGTGGGAAGCCCCTGCCACCGTCCGTCACGGGTGGAGGCCTTGATTCTCTAACAGCGAGAAGCCGCCCAGCACCGTAAGGGCCACTGGGTAAGCATTATTCCCCCCTGGGGGAAAAACGCTACAGAGACCACTACCTACCGTAGGGAGGAATTAGTGGAGACACCACATGGTCTCACCATCAGGAGAGAACTCATGGGAAAATGTGCGGACTGAAGCAGTTAACCGCAAGGTGGAAGTCCACCTAGGGAGGTCATGGGTTGCCGAGGTGGGAACCATTCATGAGGATACATCAGACGGACCCGCCCATGGGGGGGGGTTACCATGTCTGGAGCACTAGGTCCAGTTAGAGCTATGTGGTAGATAACTCAACTGTTCCCTGGCCTAAGGGGGCAGGGCTGCTCTGCCCAGCCTGCCCCCAGGAAGGTGCTAGTGATGGATGGAATGCCTGTTCTATACCCAGTGGGGAAAGAAGGGAGGCGTAAATAGCCGCTGATCCCCCTAGAGGAAGGGGGAAGGGCTTTCGCAGGCGTACGCCCTACCGGCTGCCGGTCCTGCACGTTGCCCTGCAGGATGCGGGCTGACACCGGTTCCACGCGTAGATATTAGAACCTTGCGAAGGTGTTGGGCATAGTCCAACCCCCAGCTCTGCAGATGCCTGCCAGAGAGGCCGTAGCGACGGCATCCACGATCCGGTGCGCCAGTCTCTGTTTGGAGACAGCCCTCCCCTTCTGCTGACCTCCAAAACAGACAAAGAGCTGCTCAGAGCTTCTGAAGCTCTGCGTGCGGTCCAAGTAGAGGCGCAGTGCGCGTACTGGACATAACACGGATGGGGTTGGGTCTTCCTCCCCGGTGGGGAGCGCCTGCAAGTTCACCACCTGGTCCCGGAAGGGAGTGGTGGGAACCTTGGGCACGTAGCTGGGCCGTGGTCTCAGGATAACGTGAGAGTCTCCAGGCCCGAAATCTAGGCAACCCGAGGACACAGAGAATGCTTGTAGGTCCCCTACCCTCTTGAAGGAGGCGAGCGCTACCAGGAGGGCCGTCTTTATCGACAGGCGAGAAAGATCGGCCTCTCCTAGGGGCTCGAATGGGGGGCCTCTGGAGGCCCTCCAGGACCACTTCGAGGTCCCAAGAGGGTACGGGGCGCGGGCGAGGCGGATTCAACCGTCTCGCGTCCCTCAGGAACCTGGTAACCAGGTCGTGCTGCCCTAGAGACTTACCAGCAACTGGTTCGTGATGTGCGGCTATAGCGGCAACATACACTTTCAGTGTGGAAGGGGAGAGGTTCTTCTCAAGTCTCTCCTGGAGAAAGGACAGTACGTACCTGATCGAGCATCTCTGCAGGTCTTCTCCGTGAGAAGAGCACCAAGACGAGAAGATGCGCCACTTGAAGGCATACAGTCTCCTAGTGGCCGGAGCCCTAGCCTGTGTGAGGGTCTCTACCACCACCGGGGGTAGGTCGCTCAGGATCTCCTCGTCCCGTCCAGGGGCCAGACATGGAGGCTCCAGAGGTCTGGCCTGGGACGCCAAAACGTGCCCTTCCCCTGAGAAAGGAGGTCCTTCCTCAAGGGAATCGGCCAGGGGGGAGTTGTTGTCAGGCTCACCAGCTCTGAGAACCAAGTCCGGTTGGGCCAATAGGGCGCAACTAGTAGCACTTGATGCTCCTCTTCCCTGACCTTGCACAGGGTCTGTGCAATGAGGCTCACTGGGGGGAAGGCGTACTTCCTCTTGTCCCGCGGCCAGCTGTGCGCAAGGGCATCCGTACCGAGGGGACCGTCGGACAGGGAGTACCAAAGCGGACAATGGGTGGAGTCCGGGGAGGCAAACAGGTCCACCTGCGCCTGGCCGAACTGCTCCCATATGAGCTGAACCGCGTGAGGGTGGAGTCGCCACTCTCCGCGAGGTGACCACTGACGAGAGAGCCTGTCTGCTGTCTGGTTCAGGACACCCGGGATGTGTATGGCTCGCAGGGAACTGATCACCTGCTGACTCCACAGGAGGAGGCGTCGGGCGAGTCGTGTTAGCTGCCGTGATCGAATACCACCCTGGTGGTTGATATACGCCACGGCAGCTGTGCTGTCCGACCGGACCAGCACGTGTCTGCCCTGCACGAAGGGTTGGAACCTCTTCAGCGCAAGTAGCACAGCCCACAACTCTAGGCAGTTGATGTGCCATCGCAGGCGGGGGCCCGTCCACCGCCCCGCTACTGCGTGCCCGTTGCACACAGCACCCCAGCCCTGAAGGGAGGCATCCGTCGTTACCACGACGTGCCTTGATACCTGCCCTAGGGGGACCCCCTCCCGTAGGAAGGCCATAGACGACCAAGGGGTCAGGGTGCGCCGGCAGAAGGACGTGATGACCATACGCCTGCTGCCGGTGTGCCACGCTCTCCAAGGAACCCGACTCTGTAGCCAGTGTTGGAGCGGTCGCATGTGCATCAACCCGAGGGGGACCACCCCCGCCGAGGATGCCATGTGCCCCAGGAGCCTCTGAAAATGTTTCAGGGAGACCGCCGGCTGCCTGAAATGCTTCAGGCAGCGTAACACTGACTGGGCACGCTCTGTAGTCAGTCGTGCTGTCATGGAGACAGAGTCGAGTTCCATACCGAGAAAGGAGATGCTCTGCGCGGGGGAGAGCTTGCTCTTTTCCCAGTTGACCTGTAGCCCCAACCGATCTAGGTGCCGGAGCACCAGGTCCCTGTGTGTACACAACAGATCTCGCGAGTGAGCCAAGACGAGCCAGTCGTCGAGATAGTTGAGTACCCGCACACCTTCTTCCTTGAGGGGAAGAAGGGCGGCCTCCACGACCTTCGTAAAGACACGTGGAGACAGGGACAGACCGAAGGGGAGGACCCTGTACTGATATGCCTGTCCCTCGAACGCGAACCGCAGGAACGGCCGGTGTCGAGGGAGGATCGAGACATGAAAGTACGCATCCTTCAGGTCGATTGCCATGAACCAGTCCTGACGCCTGACTGACGCCAGGATGCGCTTCTGCGTGACCATCCTGAAAGGCAGCTTGTGTAGGTGCCTGTTCAGAACACGCAAATCCAAGATAGGGCGCAACCCCCCGCCTTTCTTGGGGACAATGAAGTACGGGCTGTAGAACCCGCTGAACATCTCGGCCAGTGGGACGGGCTCGATCGCTCCCTTCACCAGAAGGGAGGCGACCTCCGCCCGAAGCACGGGGGCATCCCTGCCTCTGACTGAGGTAAAGAGGATGCCCCGGAACTTGGGCGGACGTTTCGCGAACTGAATCGCGTAGCCGAGACGGATCGTCTTCCTCAGCCAACCTGACAGTCTGGGAAGCTGAGACCAGGCACCCAGGAACTGTGACAGGGGGACTAGAGGTGTGATCTGCTTCATCGTCCCCCCGGAGGGTGGTTCGATGGCTAGCAGTACGGATTCCTTGCCGAGGGAGGACCCCCGGGGAGGAGATCGGCTCTGCTGTTTTTCCTGCCTGGCGATTGTCTGGCTCGACGCACTGTCTGTCTGAGAGTGCTGAAGGCCAGTGTTTATACTCGACATTGCGCTTCGCCATGACGCAACGTCGAGTTGCCGTCCACCGTCGACCAGAGGGTGGGAACGGCTGTGACAACCCAGAGAGAGAGGAAACTCTTTTCGTGAGGAAGTGGGCGCTGGCCCCCCGGGGGGACCAGCTGATGGAAGGACGGGGCAGGAACCATCCCTCTCCTATCCAGCGATGTGGTGGCTGGAATCGGGCCCGATGGTAATCTCAATCTCCCTGGGGTCTCTCCGTCAGGGCCGCTTCTGCTTCCGCGACGGCTGCTGACGGGGAGGCGGTTTCCTCTTCGACGTCCTTCTCCGGGAGGCAGCCTGAGAAGGGGGCACTGGAGCCGGAGTCGAAGAGGTCCGGGGCTGCCGGGAAGCAGACGCCGCTCGGGATCTCGGAGGCCTGACGACGGCCGAGTCACGGCGGGGCAAGATGTGCTTGATAGCCTCCGTCTGCTTCTTCACCGTTGAGAACTGCTGAGAGAAATCCTCAATGGTGTCACCAAACAGCCCTCCCTGTGAGATGGGGGCGTCGAGAAAGCGAACCTTCTCAGCGTCCCGCATCTGCGCAAGGTTGAGCCAGAGGTGCCTCTCTTGGACCACCATGGTGGACATCGCCCGCCCCAAGGCCCGTGCCGTCACCTTATTCGCCCGTAGAGCGAGATCAGTTCCTGCATAACCGTTGGGTCGGTCTTACCCTCGTGGAGCTCCTTCAACGCCTTGGCCTGGTGGACCTGCAGGATGGCCATGGCGTGGAGGGAGGAGGCGGCCTGACCCGCAGCCATGTAAGCCTTCGACACCAGCGATGCCGAAAACTTACACGCCTTGGATGGGAGTCTAGGCCGAGCCCTCCAGGTGGCCGCTGTCTGCGGGCATAGGTGCACCGCGACAGCACGCTCCACCTGGGGGATCTCGACATAGCCCCTGGCCGCCCCACCATCGAGGGAAGTAAGGGCGACTGAGCCTTTCTGACTGGAACGAGCCGTGAGGGGCGCGTTCCAAGTCTTACTCAGCTCCTCATGTACCTCCGGGAAATACGGGACCGGCGCTGGGCGCGGCTTGGAGCCGCGCTCAGACCCCAGGTTCCACGTATCCAACCGCGAGCGCTGGGGTAAAGACGGTGCTGTGCACTGCAGCCCAATGCTCGAGGCGGCCCGGAAGAGCATGGTTGACATCTCAACGTCCGCCTCTTCCTGGGCTCGTCCCCCCGGGGGAGGGAGCTCCGAGGAATCATCGGGGTCGGATGCCAAGAGGTCGCCCTCCGATGCTGTGATCGACATCTCATCTTCGTCACGCACTCCCGAGTACGTGGTGGAGGAACAAGACGGGGTAGGACCGTCTCTTAAGGGATGGTCAGACAAGAGTGACGGGGCGTGAACGGTCCGTGAGCCTGTGGCTGGCGGTCTAACGTTCACGGTGATCCCCATATCACCCCCGGTGTTAACTGAAACGGGCGGCAGGGCCGTAGTCACTGCCGTCACGGATCGGGTAACAGACGAGGTGGTGGCTTTACCCATAAAGAATACAGCCACCCGTGACCGCAACGTCTGGATAGGCATCGTCCCGCAGTGCGGGCAAGATGTATCCACGAAGGCTGCCTCAGCGTGCTGGAGACCCAAACACGTGAGACAGACATCGTGTCCATCCCCTTCCTCAATGAGCGCGTCGCACCCAAGAGAACAGCGGGACATGCCACGCTGGAGAAATTTGCTCTTTTAGAAAAAAAGTGCTCAGACACTTCTGGAACTGCCGAGACGCCCAGGGGAAAGTCGCTGCAGGAAGGGACCGTCCGCTGCACCACGTCGTAGATTCCAGCAGGATACCAGCGAAGAACTGGAAGATCAGCGAAGATCTGGAGCTGCTCATCAGATGCGTAGGCTCTGAAGAACAAAAGGTGAATGAATGAGCACGCCGGCTTCCCTCTTATACCCGGACATCCGGGGAGGAGCCCGGCATGCAAATTTCATTCGCCAATTTTCATTGGCCTTTTCTAAATACTCAGAAGATGATAGGTTCTCAAGACAAACCCCATTCTGTCGGTTCGACACAACGTCGAGAGACCGACAGAAAGGGAACTATAGCTAGTATAATGAAACTATGGTATTTTTAGTTGCTGTGGTTTTACTAAAGATTATTAATTGGAGTATGGTTCCTATATTTAGAAAATGGTAAATTTGTGGATACTGTGGTTTTACTGCAAATACCATCCCTGCTGAAAAAAACTATGATTTTTTTAATTAGAATGAGATTTTTAAATTAAATTCCTCTTTGTAGTGTGTTTTGGGTTTTATTCCAATAGGATTTACCATCCCACAAATAGAATCCATCACATACAAGTAGACAACAAGTATCCATAGTACAATTCCCATTATAACCATTAAATCCATTACATTTTATGTTGTATTTTGGGCAGGGTTCTATTGTTTATATTTCAACAGGAATACTTCAACTATAGTTACTTCAGTAAAAACATCATTCATTTTCCAAATCGCTTTAAATGATATAGCAGCAGATCAGAAGTGAACAAGCACGCGTAGCTCAAGGTGTATGTGGTGCTTATTTACCGTTTAGCCGTTATGCCGATCATTTTCATGACAATGTTTCTACGATCTTTGACTGATCGTAACCCATAGATGATTACACCACACTTTAACATGTGCCTTTTTCATCTTTTAATGTTCTATTTGCCTTTTTAGAGCGCTATCAATGGTGTAGCAGCACCTACGTTTACATTAGTTTAGCGGGGAAGATCCCAGAGTTGCCAGATCTGCGTTAAAAAAATCTGCCAAATGGCCATTCAAAGCTTGCCGGAAAACTGCGAGCTTAGAAAAACTGAAATACTTGGCAACAGTAAAAGGTCCTGGCAGATCGCAAGCCAGATAAATTGCGCACACAGGAAACCCCGCTGCATAGAAACCATTTTCTACTTTTGGACCTTTTTATAAATGTAGTGGAGTAAAAAGTATGATATTTGTCTTTCAAATGTAATGAAGTTAAAGTACAAGTACTCAGAAAAAATAATACTCAAGTAAAGTACAGATACTCAAAAAGTGTACTTAAGTACATACTCAGGCAAATTTACTTCGTTACTGTCCACCTCTGCATTATTTTAAGGTCAAAAAACTACAAAGTGTTGCTTTAACTTGTGGATTTAACTTTAACATACTGTATACATTCTATTTGCATGTTATGGTATAATTGCAAATTGTTCTGGTATATTGTAAATTAAATTTTAAGTTCCCAGTACTGAAAAGATTTAAAAATATGCTTCCATTGAATAATATACTTCAACTGAACAACTTACAGTTTCTAACAATCCAGAATAGTATTTCTTTCAGTTAAGTTTCATAGGTGTACTTTGCATAGAGAAAAAGCTGCAATAATACCAATGTATTTTAATGCTATATGCTGACTTTGTTTATTTATTCATCTGCTATTTTTTATTATAATGCATGTAAAGCTACATTGCATCGAAGAAATTGTGAAAGGCACTATATAAATACAATTGACTTGACTCGATGTCCCTAAACAACTACTGCAGACAGGTGAGCAACAAAAAGAAAGTTGTCCAATTACATATGTGTAATACAAATGATGGGTTTGTCAGTCTGCCCCAGGTAGATTAAGGAATCTTTTTTACAACTTGTCTTCCTTGATTTTTTGTTGTTGTTGTTGTGTGTCAAGACCTTTAGATTCTTTTATGTTCCTTCCTGTTTGCTTGTTTGGTTGTTTGAAGACAAGCTATACGTTAGTGGGGCTGCCGGAGATATTTATATCTATGAAATAAATGGCACGAAAATATTTTATTACAAAAGGTATGTATAGCTTAGTGGGCTCAACTCATTTATATCAATTGCTGCATTAAATTACCAGCCCTAGTAAAAATCAAATATTCATTGTTTTACCTCAAAGATAAATGTGAAAGTACAGTATATTCACTCTGTTTCAGCTGAACATCTTGGTGGATACAGGCAGCAGTAATTTTGCAGTGGGTGCTGCTGCTCACCCATTTCTACACAGATACTACCATCGCTCACTGTGAGTAATCATAAAGAATTAACTAATCACACGCAAATGTATTATGCAGGTTTTATATAATGTCCAGCTTAGAGGACTTTCATGATGAATTTTCATGTTTTTTTTTATAATTCAATAGTAATTCTTATTAGATTGTCATTAGCCAATTCCATCCGGCCATTTTCCTGGTTGCACTAGCATTGGGACAGCTGAATGACGCCATGGTCGGGCTGTATTTTTGTCGTTTGTCTTGAGTTTCATGATTGTGAGAGGTTATGTACATGTGCGATTGAAAGAGCAAAAAGGATGACTGGGACAAAATCTACGCCAGTTTACTCAACTCAACTTTATTTATATAGCGCTTTTACAATTTTCATTGTTACAAAGCAGCTGCACATGAGACACATTGACTACAAGCAAAACAATCAAAGTTGTACCTGCAAAAACAAGAAAAGGTTGAAAACACAGAAGACAGACACACCCACACACAAAACACACCACACACACAACACGCACACACACCAACACACACAGACACAGAGACAATAGATTACTATCGAATAGAACGCCAAGATTCTTTGCTGACGACGAGGGTTTTATGGAACATCCGTCAATAGTTAAACAGTATTCTTGGTTGTTACTTATAGCAGTTTTCGGTCCAATAAGTAACACTTCCGTTTTGTCCGAGTTCAGTAATAAAAAGTTGTTACTCATCCAGTTTTTTATATCGACTATGCATTCCATTATTCGATGGAACTGCTGTGTTTCATGAGGCTTCGAGGAAATATAAAGTTGAGTATCATCAGCATAACAGTGAAAGCTAACTCCGTGTCGCTTTATTATTTTTTTTACATATTACATATATTGTTTACAGTGCTACGTATCACAGAGGTTGAGAAAACAACACAACACACCGACAAAGAGAACAGGAACATGCTGTTCATATTAGGTTTCTGCATGTTTATGTCTTGTAACGCTTCAAAAGACTGTCTGCTTCATGTTCAAGCAGTCAACATACTGTACATTTGTGCAATGTTTCTGTCTAGCACTTTTTTCAGGGCTTTAGAACAGGGTAAACAATATTGCATCAACAGGCAGGTGTTGTCTACTTGAGAATGTGCATAGGTCAACGATCATGTACAGGTTTAAGAGAAAATCCATTTGCCTGTCCATGGTCGCAGCAGGTGCAAGATGTCTTACATATTTATACTGTTATTACGTCAGATACCTCCCTGCGATTACAGGTGTATCATGCATACAGTTATAAATGTGGTTTTACACATAACAAAAAAAGGCAAAATAATTATGAAACTTTTACTATAATATGGTTAACTTTTGGCTAATGAATTATCCTGTCACGAATATGGTGGGGAAGAAACCAAGTGCAGGCAGCGTTTCGGGGTATAACAAAAACAAGGTTTATTTAAACAAAAAACAAAACAAAAACCCACGATGGGGTACAAACGAGAAAACAGGATAATAATCAAAACAGGATGTAGACTAATTAACACGAAACTACAACAACACTAGACATAAGGTAAACTAAACACTTACTAGACATAACTTGACTTGGGGCAATCCACAGCAAACCATGAACAGCAGCACGGAGGTAAGCACAAGTAAGGACACAAGTACAACGAACGAGCACAGGACAATAGAAACAAGGATATTTTATAGGGGGACAGACAGAGAATAATTAATAAGGGACAGGTGTAGGGGATGAAACACTGAAGGGAAGCTAACGAGAGAACGAGAGGGCGGGAACAGAGACAAGGCTAGAGAGAGAGTATATGGAAGGCCTACAGGGCCAAAACGCCTCTCTCCACATAAAACCTAAGGCTTTGCCATGATTCTGCAATAAGACCGAGAAAGACATGACATGATAGGACAGAATCATGACATATCCATCACAAGGATGACTGTTTTTTCTCTATTATTCATTGTAGCTGATCATCGTCACATTTGAAATACTTGTGCATAAAAACAAAGCATTACTGCAAGCAGAACAAAAACAGGGTTAATATTGCCAAATTTGTTCTGGAACGACAATGACATTCCTCTGCTGCGGATGCCCTAATAAGTGCAATATAGTTTGCACCACACAAAATGCTCAATGGTCTAAAAATGCCTAGAATATTTTTTCAATTCATTTTGATTTAGAGAAACAGCTTTTCAGATACTCCTATTAAAGAGTGCTTCTTTTTCTTTTGTTGCAGTTCTACGTCGTACAGAGACCTGGTCCGCAGTGTGTATGTGCCATACACACAGGGCCGCTGGGAAGGGGAACTGGGTACAGATTTGGTGTCAATTCCTCATGGGCCCAATGTTTCACTGAGGGTAAACATAGCTGCCATTACCCAGTCTGACCGCTTCTTCATCAATGGATCCAACTGGGAGGGAATACTAGGGCTTGCCTATGCGGAGATTGCAAGGGTTTGTCCACACTGTTTCTGAGCTGTGTATGATAATTACCTAATGTCATTCATGTTTTTCTTTACATCCCACATGTTATTTCAAAAATATATTCTGTATTTAAAATATTTTTAACACACTTCATTGTGCTCACCCATTTCATATGACATTCTGCAGTCTAGTCAGTCTGACACTCTGTAAGCAGTCTGAAATGCTTCTACTAAGGCTCTCTCTCTCCCTCAGCCGGATGAGATGTTGGAGCCGTTCTTCGACTCTCTGCTGAGACAGACCAGCGTCCCAGATGTGTTTTCACTGCAGCTCTGTGGAGCAGGATTCACCCAGAACTACAGCGCAGGCAGTTCTACTGTAGGGGGCAGTATGGTGAGAAACTCACTGAGCATGGGATCATTCAGAATTTACCCTCCTAAATAGTTACCCTGCTCCTAAATAGTTAGTATTCATTTGGTCAGCATAACATTACCATGACGTCCACAGATCGTGATCACAAATTTTTTTCAGATCTTTTCTAAAGTCCCAGAAATGTTGCGGCCACGTCCTGAAATAACGTTGTGAATTGATCCTACGGATAAGGTTGTAGCGACATGGTATGTTGGTCTCCGGATAACCTGGATAATCCCATTTTTCAAATGTACTGTATCTGGTGATTTTTATTTATTATGTTAGATCAGAGTAAAATCTGTTATAATGTCAAGACGAATGCTATACAGTACATACGACTTTTCACAGCTGAAATTTTTAAACTGGAGTTTGATAAAATACAACAATTGAAATTGTGTTTCTATTTATTTAGTGTGCGCTTCTGCTATGTCCGTGCACTTCTCCAGCACGAGAGTTCTCTGTTTAGCAATGTTAACAATGTGCTCGTTTGGTTCTTGGGAAACATTATTTGGTACACCGAATATGGTCCAGTCCAGGTGCGTCTTCCAACATCCAATATTATGTTGTGATGACGTATATGGGAATAACAAATTATGTTGCTGGAACGAATATGGTCCGGTCCAGATACATCTTCACAACGTAACTGTGTTAACTGGGTTATGCCTCAGGGTGTACCTCACAAAATGTTGTCATATGGTTCAAAAAGACTTGGAAAATGGAGCATGTGTCATATAGTCTTTTACTGCTATGGTGATTTTTGTTAGTTTTGTTTTTGGAATACCCTGGTTTGCTTTATGCTTTTATTCTATGGACAAGAACAATCTGAAGATTATGTTATAGTCCTACTTTTGTGCTCCACAAGATGACAGTCATATCATATGACTATATGGAGCAAAATTAAAGTATTAGAAATCAGCAGACACCATCACACAAGCAACAACAATTTCTGTGCAATTCCAACAATAAAGAATCGGTGGGGAGCTCATAGGACAGATGGAAATTGCACAGAACATGATGACAGCAGTTTAAGTATTGGGGGAACTATTTCTTCATTTACACAAGAAACAAGAGATTTGAAAACGACATTACACTTTTTCCAGTGTTTTTCATTCAGATGTATTTATTCCTCATAGATCATTGGGGGAATAGATCCATCCTTATATGTCGGTGAGCTGTGGTACACACCAATCAGGCGGGAATGGTATTATGAGGTCATCATAGTGCGCATTGAAGTTAACGGGCAGGACCTCAATATGGACTGCAAAGAGGTATGCACGATTTTCATGTTTTTCAGCATTCATTCTTTCTAATATTGTTTTTAGCCTTGACCTTTGATTATTAAATAAGAATGCAGATGATTATCAAATAAGAATGCAGTGAATACGATGCCAGTTGTGTTTACGTTCAATACTATTTAAGTCTACCTGTTTAGATACAAAGGGATCATTGTAAAGTCAGATGGTCATTAATGACCCAGATGTAAGGCAAAAATGGACTGTAGATTATCCAAGTAAATAACCTTTTTATTTATTGAAATACTGAAAGGAGTCTAAATGATTTTATGTCAGAGAAAAGCATGGAGTCACAGATATGAAGCTAGCAGAGCTATGTAGGACAACGCTGCTTGTTCTCAAAGCATATGAAGCATTGCTAGGAGTGTAACGGTTCTCGATAAATAATTGAACCGCACGGTTCTCCACCAACGGTTCGGCACACGGTCCAACGCGCTTGGACCGCGGCTCATCTTAAATCTGACGACGCATTTATAATATGGTTCATTAAAAATTATAATGCATAAAACAGACTGACAAAGTTCAGCTAATGTATGTTTGTCGATAGATACACATTTAATACCTACAACAAATCAAATAACGTAGACAAATTTCAATAGGATTGACGTATGCTGTAATATGATCAGTCATTTATGCTTTCATCACCTGCGAGTGCAGGTGAGACCTGAACAGCACATGTTGCTGTTTAAACTACACTCATTCAAGCCTTGCCAATTTAAACATTTAAGTGCAAGATGATGCACAAGAAAACTCGCTTTCGCGCTGTGAGAAGATCCGAAGCGCGCATAAGGAAAATCTCAGACATGGCGCAAATATTGAGTTGTCTTTGAAGCACTTAAACGGACAAATTCACACACGAAGTAGGTCAACATGCCCCTCTTGTCCAGTATCTTAACAAACATAGTAGGTTATGTCTTAAGTGAATGGAGGAAACAAACGAAAAACAACGCATGTGTACAGTATCAGTGTACTGGATCCGTTTCATTCCTGCGGGATATTAAAAGTAAAGGAAATCACTCACTGCTTGTGACTCAATAGCTTCTGTAACTTCAATTATGATTCGTCTTTATTTAATTTGTACATATGCAATGTTATGTTTTATTTGATTACTTTAATCAATTTCTACCTTAAAAGGTATATATACAGTATCTTATTTAATTTTCTGGTTTGCTCTGTTGTTTTATTGGTGCTGATACTTGTAGCTTGATTATTTGTTCATATTTTTATTTGTCAGTAGTCCCTTTTCCCTGAACATAGCACAAATCGAACCGAACCGAAACCGTGACCCTAAAACCGTGACACAGACCGAACCGTGAGTAATTTGAACCGTTACACCCCTAATTGCTAACATCAAATATTCTCTCTCTCTCTATTAGTATAACTATGATAAAAGTATCGTGGACAGCGGCACTACAAACCTGCGTCTCCCACGTAAGGTGTTCCAGTCTGCGGTGAAGGCCATTGAAGCTGCCTCCTCGGTCAGTTTGTATAGTACACTGTCACATGCATGTTTGTTTTTGGGTTTTATGTACCCTAACATGCAACACTTCAGCTGGTCAGTTGTGAGATCACACATACTGAAAAAACATACTGTAGTTCTTGAATGCGCTGTAAGATGCTTTGGTTAAAGTGACTATGGGCGTATTCATATTGTATTGTAGTGTACCGAACCTTACCCCAGCAGGCTTGTCCCCACTTCCCTGCAAGGGTTGCACTGACACTGTACTGGACGGTCCGGACCCACGTACACTTACATTATTATGTTGCGACTGTTTTAAGGATAAAAAGCACTTTCAGCACAATGTTGCCCATCGTGAAGTTAAAGGTCCTGTGTGTCATTTTTAAGAGGATCTATTGCAGAAATGCGATATAATATACATAATATGTCTTCAGAGGTGTATAAAGACATTAATGTTATGTTTTCATTACGTTATAATCAGTGTTGTGCAAGTTACTTCCAAACTGTAATACATAACAGATTACTTGTTACTGTTATTTAAAAGTAATCCATTACCTTGCAATATTACTGTCTCAGAATTGTAATACATTACATGACTCCTGTATTACTTTTGAAAAAAATACTAAGATTACGGTATTACTTTTGAAAAAAATACTAAGATTACGGTTACGGTTATATTTATTGCTATATTTTCAGTATTACTTTTGAAAAAAATACTAAGATTACGGTTACGGTTATATTTATTGCTATATTTACTTATCTGAATGGTTTCCTAGGTATTGTATATATGTTTTGTTCTGTTGAACTCAAAAGATGTTTTGGAAGATTTAGGAAAGCATACAATTCTGGGTCACCTTTGACTACCATTATAATCTTTTCTGCTGTGGTAGTCAGTGATGTCAAAGAATTTTCAGTTGCTAACATTCTACCAAATATCTTTGTGTTCAACCGAACAAAGAAATTTATACAGGTTTGGAACAACTAGAGGGTGAGTAATCCATAACAGAATTTTAATTTTTGGGTGGAGTGTCCCTTTAAAAAAGATCCCATGTGTGCTCGAGGCCACGCACGGAAATGGATGAGAAACTCGTTTTTTCTTCGTAAGACATGCAAAAACTTGCTTAAGAAATAAGCATGGTTAAATGTATTGCATACTGTATGTATAATGTGTGCAAGCACGTCAATGTTTTAGTTGTTCTACACTGCGTACAGCGCTGCTCAAACGTGATATTTGGCAGCCGGAAGAATCAGCTGTTGTACACTTACACGTGATTTCTTTCATTGTGCAACATGACATGCACCTTAGTAGTACGAAACATTGGTAAAAACATAATTCGGATGCATTGTCTAATACCACCGCTATATTTTCCTCTTTTAGCCCTTTTCTACCAAGGCAGTTTCGGTGCTGGTTTGGAGCCAGAGCCTAGTTCCAAATCGGTTCTTTGTCTTTCCACATCCAAAGCACCAGCTCCGAACCAGAAAAAGTGGTTCTTATCTAGCACCGAAACGTTGCTGGGCTAGAAGTAAGAACTGCTTGCGTCAGGTGCTGGGGGCGGGGTTAACGTGACCACTGACGAACACTGACCGCCATTTTTGAAATTCAATTCAATTCACGATGGACGCGAAACAAAAGCAAAACTGGTTTGAGGAAGAAAAAAACTGTTTTCTTGCACTCTGCAGATTGTACGCTCGCAAAGCCATGAACATCACAAGCAACGCAACGTCCGCCATTGTTGATGGTGTTTTATGTTTGGCGCTACCATGCTAATGTTGCTGGGAAAGATGAGACGTAATCAGTGACGTATGACCTCGCTCCCTTGAGGCTCTCTAACGTGGAAAAGCAAACCGGTTCTTAGCAGGTTCACCAGTGAAACCAGCTCTGAACCAGCAATAGCACTATCTCCGAACCAGCACCCGGTTCATTTTGGTGGAAAAGGGGTATTTGATTGAGCTGAGCTCCCGTGTCCCTCCCTGTACTGTAGCCTGCCTGTCAGACACTCGTTACCCACACTTTTAAAAACTGGTCCGATCCTGGAGTTGCCAGGTATTCATCAGAGTATGAATACACATTAAGAATCTCATCAATTAGCATTTATCCTTAGAATATAAATAAACATTTTGGCGGCCGCAGTACATTAGGAAAGTAGCCCAAAAACCTGTAACCAGCAGCTCCATAATTTTTCCCGCAACTGCATTTTCAAAATAGCCCAATTGTGCGGGAAAACCGCGACCCTGGCAACACTGGCGCTAAGGCTTACAGCGAACCGGGCGGGGCCAATAGCCTCGGACCTTTAGCTCAGAGGCTGAAATCATGCCGTGTTACAATACAAAATACAAAGTTCCACCAGCCAGAGGAAGATGAATGACACCATACACATCTATTCACGAACAGGAAATATAACTTACTTGCGGGATTTTTGATTTGTTAATGTCTTGCGGGCGAAAAGTTTGTTGTAATGCAAGCGTTACTGAACATGTACCGCATAAAATATTACTGAAAATGTATTAGTAATGCCTTACACTACTGCATTACAGCAAAAAGTAATATGTAACTGTAATACACAACACTGGTTATAATGAGCTATTTCTGTTCGCCATGTTTTTCTACAGTAGCCCTAAATGGACAAACTGCTCTACAGAGCACGTTTCATAAATATGTTATTTCCTTCAGCAAAGAAGCAAAAACGTGATGACATATTGGTCCTGTGTCAGCCACTGTAGTGCTTCGAAAGGGAGGGGTGAGTGGTGGAATGAGCCGTTGGTTGTAATTCGCATCCTCATTTATTACATAAATTTACATATTTATTTGATTACATTCATTCATTTGACAGACGCTTTTATCCAACGCGACTTACAAGTAGGAGGGCATATAACATTTTGTCAACATGGTAAACTGTACCGATAGTTTACAAGGCCATGTTACTAGGAGGATTAAAGCTGTAGTAAGCAAGGGAGAGGATGAACAACATGAAACACAATGTTTTTAATTAGACAAAAAACATAGACACTCATTGGTTAATCAGTCTTGAGTATTTTTTGAAAGTTGGGAAGAATGTGCAGTTCGGGTGGAGGCTGGCAGTTCTTTCCACCACAGAGGGACTGAATGTAAGTTTTTGAAAGCGATTTGATGCCTCGTTGTGATGGAACAACCAGGTGTCGCTTATTTTCAGAACAAAGATGACAGGAGGGGATGTAGACCAGAAGCGGTGACTTAAAGTAAAGGGGAGAATTTGCTTTTACTGCTCTGAAAGCCAGTCTCAGTGATTTGAAATTGATGCGGGCGGCAACTGGCAGCCAATGAAGTGAAATTAGGAGGGGTGTTACATGGGTTCTTTTTTGGCTGATTGAAAACCAGACATGCTGCTGCATTCTGGATCATTTGCATGGGCTTGACTGCATTGGTTGGAAGGCCCGCCAGTAGAGAATTGCAGTAGTCCAGTCTTGATATGACCAGAGCTTGGACTAGCAGCTGAGATGCATGCTCAGACAGGAAAGGTCTGATTTTGTAGAGCACATACCTGCATGTTCGAGTGGCTGCTGCGATGTGAGAGGTGAATTTAAGCTGATCGTCAAACATCACCCCCAGGTTCCTCGCAGACTTGGTGGATAGCTGGTTATAGTTGATGATCCGAGCTGAATGATAATCAGTCTTGAGCACGTTTCGAAGGGAGCGATCGAGCCCATCCTACCAGCCGAGATGTTCAACGGGTTTTACAGCCCGTACTTCATTGTCCCAAGAAAGGCGGGAGGCTGCGCCCCATCCGAGATCTGCATGCCCTGAACAAGCACCTACACAAGCTGCCGTTCAGGAGGATCACGCAGAAGCGCATCCTGACGTCTGTCAGATGTCAGGACTGGTTCATGGCAATCGACCTGAAGGACGCGTACTTTCATGTCTCTTTCCTCCCTTGACATCGGCCATTCCTACGGTTCGCTTTTGAGGGGTGGGCATATCAGTACAGGGTCCTCCCCTTCGGTCTGTCCCTGTCTCCACGTGTCTTCACGAAGATCATGGAAACCGCCCTCCTTCCCCTCAGGGAAAGAGGTGTGCGGGTACTAAACTATCTCGACGACTGGCTCATTTTGGCACACTCGCGAGATCTGTTGTGTACACACAGGGACCTGGTGCTCCGGCACCTAGATTGGTTGGGGCTACAGGTCAACTGGGAAAAGAGCAAGCTCTCCCCCGTGCAGAGCATCCTCTTTCTTGGTATGGAACTCGACTCGGTCTCCATGACAGCGCGACTGACTACAGAGCGCGCCCAGTCAGTGTGAACTGCCTGAAGGTTTCAGGCAGTCAGCGGTCCCCCTGAAACAATTTCTGAGGCTCCTGGGATACATGGCATCCTCGGCGGGGGTGGTCCCCCTCGGGTTGATGCACATGCGACCGCGCCAACACTGGCTACAGAGTCGGGTTCCTTGGAGAGCGTGGCACACCGGCAGCAGGTGTATGGTTATCACGCCTGTCTGCCGACGCACCCCAACCCCCCTGGTCTTCTATGACCTTTTTATGGACAGGAGTCCCCCTAGGGCAGGTGTCAAGACACGTCGTGGCGACGGATGCCTCCCTGCAGGGTTAGGGTGCCGTGTGCAATGGGCACGCAGTGTCGGGGCGGTGGATGGGCCCCCGCCTGCATTGGCATATCAACTGCCTAGAGTTGTGGGCTGTGCTACTTGCACTGAGGAGGTTACAACCTCTCGTGCGGGGCAAGTACGTGCTGGTCCGGACGGCCAGCTCAGCTGCCATGGCGTATTCAATCGTCAGGGTGGCGTTCGCTCACGGCAGCTAACACGACTCGCCCGACGCCTCCTTCTTTGGAGTCTGCAGGTGATCAGCTCCCTGCGAGCCACACATATCTCAGGCGTCCTGAACCAGACAGCCGATGCGCTCTCTCATCAGTCGATGCCTCGTGGAGAGTGGCAACTCCATCCCCGCGCCAGCTCATTTGGGAGCAGTTCGGCCAGGCACAGGTGGACCTGTTGCCTCCCCAGACTCCACCCATTGTCCGCTTTGGTACTCCCTGTCCGAGGCAACCCTTGGCACGGATGCCCTTGCACACAGCTGGCCGCGGGACAAGCGGAAGTACGCCTTCCCCCCCCATTGAGCCTCATTGCACAGACCCTGTGCAAGGTCAGGGAAGAGGAGCATCAAGTGGTACTAGTTGCGCCCTACTGGCCCAACCGGACTTGGTTCTCAGAGCTGGTGCTTCTGATAACAACTCCCCCCTGGCCGATTCTCCTGACAGAGGACCTTCTGTCACAGGGGAAGGGCACGTAACGGCATCCCAGGCAGACCCCTGGAACATCCATGTCTGGACGGGACGAGAAGATCCTGAGTGGCCCACCCTCTGCGATGGTTGGGACATCTCTCAGGCTAGGGCCTCGGCCACTAGGCGGCTATACGCCCATAAGTGACGCCTCTTCTCGTCCTGGTGCTCTTCTCGAGAGAAGACCCGCAGAGTTGCTCGATCGGGAACGTCCTGTCCCTTCCTCAAGAGAGACTGGAGAGTAACCTCTCCCCCCTCCTCACTGGGAGTGTATGTAGCCGCTATGGCCGCTCAACCCGACCGCCTCATCCGTGCCCCGTACCCTCTTGCGACCTAGGTGGCGGGCCTCCCCCCCTTCGAGCCCCTCGGAGCTGCCGCTCTTTCTCACCTCACGATAAGGATGGCTCTCCTGATGGCGCTCACCTCCAAGAGGGTAGGGGACCTACACCCTTCATGTCCACAGATTGCCTAGAACTCGGGCACGGTGATTCTCACATGTTCCTGAGACCCCGGCCCGGCTACGTGCCCAAAGTTCCCACCACTCCCCCTAGAGACCAGGTGGTGAACCTGCAGGCGCTCCCCACTGGGGAGGAAGACCCAACCTCATCCGTGTTGTCCAGTACACGCACTGCGCCTCTGCTTGGACCGCACTACCTCCTTTTGATCTAATAGTCCCTTAACCAGGACATAACGACCCTCTCTGTCTTTCTTTTCAGAGATCATCCGGAAGTTTACACTATTAGATATGAGTATTGCTACCCCTCTTTTTCCCCCCTTCTTATAGGATGAATAAAATACATTCTTAAACCCTTGTTTCTTTCATTTTTCATGCTCTATATCATTAAGGTGAGTTTTCTGCCAGAAAATGATATGCATCTTCTCCTTTTTCGTCTTTGCAATAACCTTGCTTCTCTTAATTGGGTTGTGTAGGCCATTGACATTAAGGGTAACTACCCTATACTCCTGACTTTGCATTTAAACCTGCAACAATATTCAGTGTGTTTACCACCCATTACTGGTGACCAAACCAGAACCATTTTGGAACTATTTAACAAGAACAAAACATGAAAGAAAACATTCCTACTAAGAAACAAAGAAAGTAAATAGACCTCCATTTTGAAGTAACCACCACTTCTTATCGGGGGAGAATTCTAGCTAGCCCCCTTCAGTGCAAATTATAATATTGTTGAGGGTAACGTTACTATATGCACTTAGAAACGGAAAACTCAAGTTTCTTACCCGTCTTTGTTGGTCAACTATATACTCAGTTAACGGCAAAGGTTGATTTTAATCATTAACTCAATTACTTAGTCCATTCACAAGTCCAGCGATAGCAGCAAGTTCTCTTACCCACCATTTTAAGCAATGCCATTCCTTACTGCAGTTCCACTCAAATGTCATTAACTCTCCACCGTCCATGTCCGCATCACATATCCGGATCTTTATTCTTGAGTGTAGATGTAGTAGTTAGCCTACGTATCCGATCGATGACTCTAGCCACCTTTACTTTTAAGTCTATTTTGGGTGTTGAAAACTCCGCAGCTTCTCTTTAATCCGTTCCTGGCTGATCTGTCGGGTTGTCGATCTCGTTGTTCGTTGCCACAGAGTCTTACGCGTTTTGTCCGTTGTGTCAATGGCTTTCTCGCCATCTTTTAGAATTCCTCTGTTCTTCAGATCCTCTGCCGCATCCGCTGCGCATTCATATGTGCGAGACCCGCTTTCAAAAAAGACTCTCAATTTCGCTGGGGGCGGGGTCTGAAACTGTATTCCTCTTTCCCTGAGAATCCTCCTGATCTGCACGTATTCTTTTCTTTTTGCCATCGTTTCTGCTGGGTAGTCGTGATCAAAATATATCCTCCTGTCGCCATAGTAGATCTCCTTTTTCTTCCAGGCGGAGTGCAGGACCAACTCTTTAGTTTTAAATTCCTGGAAGTAAACAATCACTGATCTAGGTTGGGCCTCTCCTGGCGGTTTAGGACCGAGTGATCGGTGGCACCGTTGTATCCACATACACGTAGATCAACATTCGTGACGGGCTCCAGTTCTTTTTTTATTAAGTTTTCCATAAACTGAGTCATGCTTTTCCCCTCAGCCTCTTCTGGGATGCCATAGATGCGGATATTGTTACGCCTCGAACGAGCCTCCATGTCCGTCAACTTTGATCGTAGGCTTTCTTGAATTTGCAATGACTGGTTCAATGCCTCTCTAACGTCCACGGACCATTCTTTTACTTCGGCAATCTGAGTCTCGGCTTCACTCACTCTGTCCGTCGTGTTTTTTTAGATCGGTCGCGACCTCGTTCAAACTCCGCTGAATTTCCTCCCGAAAGTTTGTAAGTTCTCTTTTCATGTCATCTCTAATTCTCTCTCGGAAATTACTCAGTTCTGACTTCATCTCTGTAGTCATCATCTGTATGTCCGATCGAATGACGGCAATGTTATTTTCCATTTCATCCCCGATTAGCCGCAGGTTCGGTCTGTGCCCGCCATGACACTCTTGCTCCTCGGCCTCAGCACACTCAATCAAGGTGTTATCGCTGTTATCCTCCTTCCTAGATTGTTTACCTTTGCCTTTCGCGTTTCTGTCCCCTTCCATCATTAATTTGAACGAAACTTGAGTTGTAATTGTATTCTAATTGGGGAGTAAACTCCGACCAAACGGGAAAGCACGATTACGCAGCCATACTCTTGAGCTCGCCACCGGAAGTCCGGTCTCCACTTTATTAGTGAAGAAGTTTGCAGTCATCAGCAGTCAGTGAGGTATTGGGGGAGGTGGAGGGGGACAGAGAAGAGAGGAGAAGGTTGAAAATATTTGACGGGGTTTAGATGCAGTTTGATTTTTCTTTTAAAGTACTTGATTTTGGCTGCAGATATATCAGTAGCAAAAGAGTTTTTAGAAGATTTTGATACTTTGATACTACCATCGGACCAACTCTAGAGACAAGGCAAATCTAGAGACCCTGCTGACCTCTCCAGATTTGCCTTGTCTCTAGAGTTGGTCCGATGGTCACAAAGAGTATCAGAAAGCCAGGGGCAAGAGGGTGTTGCACGTGCAGGCCTAGAAGTGAATGGGCAGACGTTGAGAGATAAGTAGAGGTTTGTGGTGGGTAGGGAGAAAGAGACCATGAATGAAAAGCAGGTGGGAGAGAGGCAACGAAGATTATGACAGAAAGAAACAGGGTTAGGGGTGAGAGGTGAGATTACATGAATCTGGCAGGAAGAACCCAGATGCAGACAGCAGGTAGCAACAAAGACTTTATTAAAACAAAAACCCACGATGGGGGCAAACAGTAAATTAAACAGAACTCAAAAACAAATACATCCCACGAGGGGGCAAAACAAAGGAAGTCCAAAGGACAAGAATAAAAAGTCAATTTTATACGACAGGTAAGACTGGAACAGAGAAACAAGATGCTTAGGCAATACTCCACACGTACTTAACACAAAACTCTGCACACATTGCAAAACGAACCGGCACAGACAGAGAACACAAGGGCCTTAAAAGGGGAAAACTAACGAGGGAAATTTACAAAGGGCAGGTGAGGGGAATGAAACACTAAGCGGAAGATTATGGGAAAATTACACTTGGCATGTGAGAGGAATGAAACACTCAGGGGAATATTACTGGGAAGCAAGGGGGCGGGGCCAAGACACAGTAGAGCACATGGCACAAAGTGACAACAAAGGCCACCTGCTTCCACACAAAACACAATAAGCACAAAAGAGATGGTACTGTCACAACCCTGTCCACAGAACTAGAAAACTCCTGACAAGAAGGTCAGGATCATGACATTACAAGAAGAGTTACAGTTGAACGTGATAAAAAATGGTCAGAGTCATGCAAGGGAGTAACTAGAATATTACTAGCTGTGCAGTTATGAGTCAGGACAAAATCTAGCTGCTGTCCTCCTCTGTGGGTGGGGGCGGGTGTTGGTATAGAGGCTCCCTAATTGCTTACTGGGTCAGTGACTGCTTCACAGCTGAGCCCAACTACTCAGTTAACAGCTCAAGGCTTCAAAATGACTACAAGTGCTAGGTGAAACTCAAGCTAGGTGGCTAGGGGCTAAACTGCTACTTAACAAACATCATCTTACCTTAAGGTCAGTGTAGGAAGTTCAATGATCCTTTCTAACAAACAACTACTAGTCCAGTTCAAGCAAACACAGCAAACTCACTACAGCTGCAGCTAGCTACGCAGACAAAATGAGAACTAGATGCCGCTAAAATCTCTACATTGCTTCTTTAAGTTTGCGGCTTACTGGGTATGTTTAACTTCATGTACGTGCTTGTTCAGACTGATCCAGTTATGATATTCAATGATATCAAAGTACCACTAGATTCTTTAGGTGTTAAATGTACTTGGTAATGGTTCAGTTCGCATAGTGCAGGGGTCCCTAAGCTTGGTCCTGGAGGGCCAGTGTCCTGCAGAGTTTGAGAGAGCTTGAACCCCAATCAAACACATCTGAACCAGCTAATCAAGGTCATACTAGGCATAGTAGAAATGTGCAAACGTGTGTTGAAGTAGGTTGGAGCTAAACTCTGTGTGATACTGGCCCTCCAGGACTGAGTTTTGGGGGCCCCAGGCATAGTGTGAGAAGGCTCTATGCTCAACTCTGTCCACCTTCATTGCAGACCGAACAGTTTCCCTCAGGTTTTTGGCTGGGTGAGCAGCTGGTATGTTGGCAGTCTGGCACCACACCCTGGCACATCTTCCCAGTGATCTCCCTCTACCTGATGAGTGAGAACAGAAACCAGTCTTTCCGCATCTCTATCCTACCACAGGTATGTCTGTACTTTTGGTAATATGCAATGTTTGTATTTGCATACTGCCTTCAGCATTAGGTTGTACTTTTACTGTGCTTTAGATGTGCATTGTGTGACTTGTTAAGATAAAAATGTAATTAAAAAAAATTTCTCCTTCTGATTGATGTGTGTCTTTCTCCTGGATCTCTGCAGCAGTATTTGAGGCCGGTGGAAGACGTGGCCTCGGCACAAGAGGACTGTTATAAATTCGCTGTCTCTCAGTCCAGCACTGGTACAGTAATGGGTGCTGTCATCATGGAGGGATTCTATGTGGTTTTCGATCGAGAACACAAACGCATTGGCTTCGCTGTCAGCACATGTCACGGTGAGAAACGTAAATTCCTTCAATGTTCAGCTGAACAAAAAGGTAGCTAGTACCAAAATAGAAAAGTCAAGTGGGTGCTCGACCAAAAAACTAATAAGGAATTGTACATAAAGTCGGCACACCAAAGCTCCAAAAATATAAAAAAATTGAATATTTACTGGAAAATTTAATAAAATTAACTCACCTACATGTTTACACAGCAAATCCCAGATGTATATGACTTCAGTTGAACACAACCAAAGATAACACATATTAACAAGATGCACCACTGCCATTACAATGAATGAGTAGGGAAAGCATCACTCAATATGACCGCTCTATTTAAGCTAAGGATGCACCAATACCACTTTTTCCTTTACCGATCAACTCAACTCAAGTTTATTTGTAAAGCGCTTTTACAATTTTCATTGTTACAAAGCAGCTGTACATGAGACATATTGACTATAAGCAAAATAATTAAAGTTGTACCTGCAAAAACAAGAAAAGGTTGAAAACACAGAAGACAGACATACCCACATACAAAACACTCCACACACACATGCACACGTACTAACACACATAGACATAGAGACACACACACACACACACGGATGCGCACGCACACACACACAACACACACACACACGTACATACACAGACAAGTACGCACACACACACACACACACACACACACACACACACACACACACACACACGCTCAGTGAGAGCACACATTTAGGATAAAGGAGAGAGAAGCACAGGTCAAATATAACAGACTATAAATTCCTATATGCAATATTAATTAAGTAAAACTTTAAAATTCTAAAGCAGCCCCCCCGGTCAGGCAGATAGTGCAAAAACAGTATGCAAACGGTGGCGAGGAACCCAAAACTCTAATCGAGAAAAAAAACCTCAGGAGAACCCAGGCCCAACCAGGGGATTCCAGTTCCCCTCTGGCAAAAGCTGCTGCCTCTGCACAAGCTCCAGAGAACTTGCACAACAAGGCTAAATAAAATAAATAAACTTAATAATAAAATAAATTGTAGTTTAAGATTATCATTAATAATCTAATAGCATTTGAAGTTTTGTGGTGAAGACATGTCAAGAGACCGCGTCCTTCTTTATCCAGCTCTATCATCTCAGCTCTTGTCAGGTCCCCACTTCCCATTCTCCACTCTACCATCAGGTCAGGCCATGAACTGCATCCTGCTCGCTGTGGTAACCTTGGAACAATGAGACAAGACTGGCTGAGAGTAGAGTACTGTTCTGTACTCTTTGATGCAACAAGTACATCAGTTGTGTTTTTGGTTCCGGTTGATCTAACTAATGCAGCCTAAACCCTCTGAAGATTTATATTATGGAAGAGTAGTGTATGCAAGATTAAAAAGATGCGTCTTTAGTCTAGATTTAAACTGACAGAGTGTGTCTGCCTCCCGGACAGTGCAGGGAAGACTATTCCAAAGTTTAGGCGCTAGATAGGAAAAGGATCTACCACCTGCACTTGATTTTGAAATTCTAGGTATTACCAACTGACAGGACGCCTGAGAGCGTAATGCACGTGAAGGACTGTAATACAAAAGGAGTTCATTCAAGTACTGAGGAGCTAAACCATGTAAGGCTTTATAGGTAATAAGCAAGATTTTAAAGTTAACGCGATGCTTTATAGGTAACCAGTGCAAGGTTGACAGAACCGGGCTAATATGTTCATACTTTTTTGTACGTGTAAGAACTCGAGCTGCCGCGTTTTGGACCAATTGGAGTTTTTGTAATAAGCCTGCAGGGCAACCACCTAACAGTGCATTACAGTAGTCTAGTCTTGATGTCATGAATGCATGAATTAACTTCTCTGCATCTGAGATTGACAGCATATGACGTAGTTTAGATATATTCTTAAAATGGAAAAACGCAATTTTACAGGTGTTGGCGACGTGGCTCTCAAATGACAGATTACTATCGAATAGAACGCCAAGATTCTTTGCTGACGACGAGGGTTTTATGGAACATCCGTCAATAGTTAAACAGTATTCTTGGTTGTTACTTATAGCAGTTTTCGGTCCAATAAGTAACACTTCCGTTTTGTCCGAGTTCAGTAATAAAAAGTTGTTACTCATCCAGTTTTTTATATCGACTATGCATTCCATTATTCGATGGAACTGCTGTGTTTCATGAGGCTTCGAGGAAATATAAAGTTGAGTATCATCAGCATAACAGTGAAAGCTAACTCCGTGTCGCTTTATTATATCTCCTAGAGGTAGCATGTATAATGCGAAGAGCAGAGGCCCTAAGACTGAGCCCTGTGGTACACCGTACTGGACTTGCGATTTGCGTGACACCTCATTGTTTATTGCTACAAATTGAAAACGGTCGGATAAATAAGATTTAAACCATTTCAAAGCTATTCCCTTAATGCCGACATAATTTTCGAGTCTATGTAGGAGTGTGCTGTGGTCAATGGTATCGAATGCAGCACTAAGGTCTAGCAGCACCAATAACGAGATACAACCTCGGTCAGACGCCAATAGCAGATCATTTGTAACTCTGATCAAAGCAGTCTCTGTACTGTGACATGCTCTAAATCCAGACTGGAATTCTTCATTGATGTCATTCCTTTGGAGGAAGGAGCATAATTGAGTTGAAACTACTTTTTCCAGAACTTTAGATATGAAAGGTAGATTCGATATAGGCCTGTAGTTCCTTAGTTCTCTAGGGTCGAGTTGGGGTTTTTTGACAAGGGGCCTTATAACAGCCACCTTATATGCTTTAGGCACATGTCCTAATGTCAGAGATGAGTTAATAATACCAAGAAGAGGATCTATAATTTCTGGGAGCATCTCTTTCAGTAGATTTGTAGGTATAGGGTCTAGTATGCATGTTGTTGATTTAGATGATCTAATAATTTTAGACAGCTCATCTTGATCTACGGTATAAAATAATTGCATTTTCTCCTTAAGGGCGCTGTAGTTAGTTTGTTCAGCGGGTTTCACTTCTGATTGCATTGTTATAATTTTTTCTCTAATATCTTGGATTTTATATGTGAAGTAGTTCATAAATTCATCACTGCTATGCTGATATACAGGATCAGAAGTCACTGACGATTTATTTTTTGTTAATTTAGCCACCGTGTTAAATAAAAACCTAGGGTTGTGCTGGTTTTCTTCTATTAGTGATGAAAAGTAGGCGGATCTAGAAGTTTTTAGGGCTTTCCTGTATTTTCGAATACTATCCTTCCATGCTGTACGAAATACCTCTAATTTAGTTTTCTTAAAGTTGCGCTCCATTTTTCGGGCCGCTTTCTTTAGAGCCTGAGTGTGTTCATTATACCACGGTGTGGGGCTGCCATTTTTAATCTTCTTTAAACGTAGTGGAGCAACTTTGTCTAGCGTTACCGAGAAGGTGGAATTAAAATTTTCAGTGGTAATGTCAAGATCTTCAACGTTATTTCTCATGATTTGAGACAATTCGGGCAGATTATCGAGAAACGCATCTTTGGTAGTTGAAGTTATTGTTCTACCATATTTGTAACAATGAGTTTTATTTGCAGCCGTAGGCCAGTGAAGCAAACATAATACCAGATAATGATCCGAAATGTCTTCACTCTGCTGAAGGATTTTAACGTCGTCCACATTTATACCGTAAGACAGTATTAAATCTAAAGTATGATTACGAAGGTGAGTGGGTCCTGACACATGTTGACTAATGCCCATGGAGTTAAGAGTGTCTTTGAAAGCCATTCCTAAGGCATCTGTAACGTTATCTACGTGGATGTTAAAGTCACCAACGACAAGGAGTCTATCTGCGGCCAGTACTAGTTCTGATAAGAACCCACCAAATTCTTTAATAAAATCTGTGTGGTGCCCTGGAGGCCTATATACAATAGCTAGAATCAATTTAAAAAGTGTTTTATCTTTAGTATTAGGTGTTGAAACATGAAGAACCATGACTTCAAAAGAATTATATTTACAGTTTATCAGATTTATGATCAGATTACGATACCTGAATTCTGAGTATCAGCCGATCCCGATCCAAAACTTTTTTTCCTGATCAATGTAGAATGGGGTATATGCACACAGGGCGATGACATACTTCGGATAAAATTTCATCCAGCTAGGAGGCAGAGGCAGCAGCTTTTGCCAGAGGGGAACTGGAATCCCCTGGTTGGGCCTGGGTTCTCCTGAAGTTTCTTTTCTCGATTAGAGTTTTGGGTTCCTTGCCACTGTTTGCATACTGTTTTTTGTACTATTTGCCTGGCCGGGGGGGGGCTGCTTTAGAATTTTAAAGTTTTACTTAATTAATATTGCATATAGGAATTTATAGTATGTTATATTTGACATGTGCTTCTCTCTACTTTATCTTAAATGTGTGCTCTCACTGTGCGTGCGCGTGCGTGTCTGTGCGTACTTGTCTGTGTACGTGTGTGTGTGTGTGTGCGCATCCGTGTGTGTGCGCATCCGTGTGTCTGCACGTCCGCGTGTGTGTGTCTATGTCTATGTGTGTTAGTACGTGTGCATATTGTGTGTGTGGAGTGTTTTGTATGTGGGTATGTCTGTCTTCTGTGTTTTCACCTTTTTCTTGTTTTTACAGGTACAACTTTAATTGTTTTGCTTATAGTCAATATGTCTCATGTACAGCTGCTTTGTAACAATGAAAATTGTACAAAAGCGCTATATAAATAAAGTTGAGTTGAGTTGAGAAAACGTCTTGGTTACGGATGTAACCTCGGTTCCCTGATGGAGGGAACGAGACGTTGTGTCGAACCGACAGAATGGGGTTTGTCTTGAGAACCTATCATCTTCTGAGTATTTAGAAAACGCCAATGAAAATTGGCGAATGAAATTTGCATGCCGGACTCCTCCCCGGATGTCCGGGTTTAAGAGGGAAGCCGGCGTGCTCATTCATTCACCTTTGGTCTGAGGAGCATTAAGCATCCTCCCCCGACCTCTGGGGTGGGCGGCCAGTGTTGTGGCATGAGGGACACAACGTCTCGTTCCCTCCATCAGGGAACCGAGGTTACATCCGTAACCAAGACATTCCCTTTCTGTCGGTCTCTCAATGTTGTGTCGAACTGACAGAATGGGGTTCCTATGTAAGATGCCACAGCACTGAGCCGCGTCACAATCTCTAGCAGAGCGACGTTGACTGGCCTGGGCGAGTCAGACGAAGACGCTAACGCAAAATTATGACCATCCAGTGGAGAGGAAGGAGGACCCAGAGCTTTACCACAAAGTTGGGAAACCCCTGCCACCGGCCGTCATGGGCAGAGGCCTAGTTCTCTAAATGGCGAGAAGCCGCCCGGCACCGTAAGGGCCACTGGGTAAGCATTATTCCCCCGGGGGAAAAACGCTGCAGAGACCACTACCTACCGTAGGGAGGAATTAGTGGAGACACCACATGGTCTCACAAAAAGGGAGAACTCATGGGAAAATGTGCGGACTGCAGGAGTTAACCGCAAGGTGGTAGTCCACCTAGGGAGGTCATGGGTTGCCAAGGTGGGAACCATTCATGAGGATACATCAGACGGAATAGCCCACGGAGGGGGGGTTACCACGTCTGGAGCACTAGGTCCGGTTAGAGCTGTGCGGGAGATAACTCAACTGTTCCCCGGCCTAAGGGGGCAGGGCTGCTCTGCCCAACCTGCCCCGAGGAAGGTGCTAGTGATGGATAAAATGCCTGTTCTTTACCCAGTGGGGGTAAGAGGGGAGGCGTAATAGCCGCTGATCCCCCTAAGGAAGGGGGAAGGGCTTTCGCAGGCGTACGCCCTACTGGCTGCCGGTCCTACACCTTGCCAGGATGCGGGCTGACACCGGTTCTGCGCGTAGGTATTAGAACCTCACGGAGTCGTTGGGCATAGCCCAACCCGCAGCTCTGCAGATGTCTACTAGAGAGGCGCCCTGAGCCAGTGCCCATGAGGAGTGTGCCTCACTCCCAAAGGGCAGGGGCGAATTGAGATCGGTATGCCCTAACGAGGGCATCCACGATCTAGTGCGCCAGCCTCTGTTTGGAGACAGCCCTCCCTTCTGCTGACCTCCGAAACAGACAAAGAGCTGCTCAGAGCTTCTGGGCTCTGCGTGCGGTCCAAGTAGAGGCGCAGTGCGCTTACTGGACACAACACGGAATGGTTGGGTCGTCCTCCCCGGTGGGGAGCGCCTGCAGGTTCACCACCTGGTCTCTTGGAAGAGTGGTGGGAACTTTGAGCACGCAGCCGGGGCGGGGTCTCAAGATAACGTGAGAATCCCGGCCCCAAGTTCTAGGCAATCTGTGGACATGGAGGGTGCTTGCAGATCCCCTACCCTCTTGGAGGTGAGCATCATCAGGAAAGCCGTCTTTATCAAGACTGAGAAAGAGCGGAAACCCCGAGAGGCTCGAAGAGGGCGGGGCCTCTTGAGGCCCGCCACCTAGGTCGCAAGAGGGTACGGAGCGCAGATAAGGTGGTCACCCTCTCGCGCCCCTTAGGAACCTAAAGACCAGGTCGTGCTGTCCCAGAGGCTACCCAGCACTTGGGTCATGATGAGCGGCCGTAGCGGCTACATACGTTCCCAGTGTGGAGGGGGAGAGGTTACTCCCCAGTCTCTTTTGAGGAAGGGACAGCTCGTACCCGACGAGCAACTCCGCGGGTCTTCTCGCCGAGAAGAGCACCAGGACGAGAAGAGGCGCCACCTATGGGCGTATAGCCACCCAGTGGCCGAAGCCCTAGCCTGAGTGACGTCCCAACCAGACCGGGGGTGGGTCACTCAGGATCTCCTCGTCCCGTCCAGACATGGAGACCAGGTTCTGCCTGGGATGCCGTAACGTGCTCCGAGAACCAAGTCCTGGTTAGGCCAAAGGGGTGTAACTAGTACCACGTGATGCTCCTCTTCCCTGGCCTTGCACAGGACCTGTGCACTGAGGCTCACTGGGGGGAGCCAGCTGTGCGCAAGGGCATCCGTGTCAAGGGTTGCCTCGGACAGGGAGCACCAAAGCGGACAATGGGTGGAGTCCGGGGAGGCAACAGGACCACCTGTGCCTGGCCGAACTGCTCCCAAATGAGCCGGCTGCGCGGGGATGGAGTCGCCACTCTCCGCGAGGCGTCGACTGACGAGAGAGCGCATCGGCTGTCTGGTTCAGGACACCTGGGATGTGTGTGGCTCGCAGGGAACTGATCACCTGCTGACTCCAGAGGAGGAGGCGCCGGGCGAGTCATGTTAGCTGCCGTGAGCGAATGCCACCAATGATATACGCCACAGAAGCTGTGCTGTCCGACCGGACAAGCACGTGCTTGCCCTGCACGAGAGGTAGTAGCCTCCTCAATGCAAGTAGCACAACCAACAACTCTAGGCAGTTGAAATGCCAATGCAGACGGGGGCCCGTCCACCGCCCCGACACTGCATGCCCATTGCACACAGCACCCCAACCCTACAGGGAGGTATCCCTAAGGGGACCCCTGTCCGCAAGAAGGTCATGGGAGACCAGGGGGTTAGGGTATGTCGGCAGAAAAGCGTGATGACCATATGCCTGCTGCCGGTGTGCCATGCTCTCCAAGGATCTTGACTCTGTAGCCAGTGTTGGAGCGGTCGTATGTGCATCGACCCGAGGTGACCACCCCCGCCGAGGATGCCATGTATCCCAGCAGCCTCTGAAATTGTTTCATGGGGACCGCTGACCGCCTGAGAGCATCAGTGCAGGCACTGCAACCCAACACTCACGGCGGCCAGGGAAAGCATGGCTGACATTTCGACAACCGCTTCTTCCTGGGCTCGACCCCCCCCGAGGCAGGGAGCCCGAGGAATCGTCGGAGTCGGATGGCAGTACGTCACCCCCCGATGCTGCAAGAGACATCTCATCATCACGCATCGTGTCCGAATACGTGATTGAGGAATAAGACGGCGGACCATCTCCTGGGGAACGGTCAGACGAGCGAGACGAGGTGCGAACGGTCCGTGAGCCAGTGGCTGGCGGATTATCGCTCACAGTAATCCTCCTATCACCCTCGCTGCTTGCCGTAGCGGACGGCAGGGCCGTAGTCCTGCCGCCACGGAACGGGGAGCAAACGAAGTGGTGGCTGAGTCCCGTGGGAACACAGCCACCCGTGACGCAACGTCTGAATCGTCACCGCCCGCAGTGCGGGCAGGACGTATCCACAACGTCTGCCCCAGCATGCTGGAAGCAGGCATCGTGTCCGTCCCCCTCCTCGATGAGTGTGTTGCACCCATGAGAACAGCGGGACAAGCCACGCTGGAGAAATTTGCTCTTTTAGAAAAGGAAATTTGCTCGAACACCTCCGGAACTGCCGAGACGCCCAGGGGAGAGTCACTGCAGGAAGGGACCATCCGCTGTCCACGTCGTAGATTCCAGCAGAAAGAATGATCACCCAGATCGTAGAGAAGCTCACCAGATGCGTAGGCTCTGAAGAAAAAAAGGTGAATGAATGAGCACGCCGGCTTCCCTCTTATACCCGGACATCTGGGGAGGAGTCCGGCATGCAAATTTCATTCGCCAATTTTCATTGGCCTTTTCTAAATACTCAGAAGATGATAGGTTCTCAAGACAAACCCCAGGGACCCCAAGGGAACATATCTTTTGTGAATACTAGACTGATAAATGTTGTCTTCTTTACAAAAAAACCCCCACTAACTCTTTCTCTCAATGGGTGTTGTTCCGGCTTTGTAAAAAACTAGTATCTTGGTGAAAGCACTTATTGTATTATTGCTTCCTATTGACAAATTGCTTTATTGATCTTCTCTGTAAGTTGCTTTGGATAAAATCATCTGCTAAATGCCTAAATGTAAATGTAGTAATGTTTAGTTGTTTTAGTTTTAATGAAAGATCTCTTTTAAAGTAGCTTTGAAAATGTAATAATTATTAAACAAATATACAAGAGATGGTTCTCCTTATATCCTGAGACCTCGGCCCTGCTATGTGCCCAAAGTTCCCACCACTCCCTTTCGGGACCAGGTGGTGAACTTACAGGCGCTCCCCACTGGGGAGGAAGACCCAACCCCATCCGTGTTGTGTCCAGCACGCACGCTGCGCCTTTACTTAGACCGCACGCAGAGCTTCAGGAGCTTGAATCAGCTCTTTGTCTGTTTCGGAGGTCAGCAGAAGGGGAGAGCTGTCTCCAAGCAGAGGTTGGCGCACTGGATTGTGGACGCTGTCACGACAGCCTACCAATCCCAAAATCGCCCGTGCCCTCTAGCAGTGAGAGCTCACTCCACCCGGGGTATAGCCTCCTCATGGGCACTGGCACGCGGCGCCTCTCTCACAGACATTTGCAGAGCTGCGGGTTGGGCTACACCCAACACCTTCGCGAGGTTCTACAACCTCCGCGTAGATCCGGTGTCAGCCCGCGTCCTACATGGCAACATGTAGGACCGGCAACCGGTAGGGTGTTAGCCTATATTGGTTCCTTCCCCCCTCTCTCGAGTGGGTCAGCATACCGATTCAGCCTCCCTTCTTTCCCCACTGGGCGAAGAACAGTCTCCCTTTTATACCCGGATTTCCGGGGGCGGAGTCCGGCATGCAAATTTCATTCACCAATTTTCATTGGCCTTTTCTAAGTAGTCGGAAGCGATTCGTTCTCAGGGACGAACCCCATCTGTCGGTTCGACACAACGTCTCGTTCCCTCCATCAGGGAACTGAGCTTACAACCGTAACCGAGATGTTTTCCAGGTGTTGGCGACATGGCTTTCAGATGACAGATTACTATCGAATAAAACGTCAAGATTCTTTGCTGACTATGATATTTTCATGGCACATCCGTCAATAGTTAAACAGTATTTTTGGTTGTTACATATGGCGGTTTTCGGTCCAATAAGTAACACTTCTGTTTTGTTCGAGTTAAGTAATAAAAATTGTTACTCATCCAGTAACTATATATAATAGGGATGGGCATTTTTTATCATATTTCCTTTTTAGTACTGGACAGGTTTTAAAATTGAGTACTCGATTAATTGTGGGCGGGGCGTGTCCCACATGGTGAAACTTAAAATATTTTAATTACAACACTGATACGAAAAATTATGTTGATAAAACTATGACGAGATTGAGTAAATAATTAAATCAACACTGTTAGATTATTAAAGGGCTCATCGTATGAGCACTTTCAACAAGTTGGTATGATTTATTAGGGTCTTCATGAAATGTCTGTAACATATTTTGCTTAAAAACACTCAATGGCTGTGTAAACAAAACCCCTTTTGCCTTGTCAAAAGCAGCTATGCTCACAGCAACCCATTTTGGTGTGTCTCTTTAAATGATAATGAGTTACTGCGTACCCCAACCCCCTTCCATCCAGCATGTCAACACAACACAGATGTAGTACTGGAATCGTTTAGCAAAATTATATTTCCCGAACTCCTCTGTGGTTAGTTTCATTTTAAACGTCTCAAATCATTCATCCTGAGACCAAAAAATCTGTCACAGCAAACAGCGCATCCTAGTAATGCGCTCACGTTGTGCGTGTATGCTTGCCTAAAATCCACGGAATGCGCACCTGCAGATCTCAGTGGAATTATGTGGATTCTAGCGCTTGTCATTGACAAGTTATACACACACAACGTGAGAGCATAACTAGTATGCTGACAGATGTTTTTTTAGCCTAAGGACGAATGATTTGGGACATTTAAAATGAAACTAACGATGTTCGACCCTGTTCATTAGCAAAACAACAGTGACAGCTTGCCGCAGCTAAACATATTAACACACATAATGTATTAATATACATACAGCTAAACTCCAAGTGCCAATTTGCCAAATAATATATAAATATAGAGTAAGTTTAACACTGGCTTTGAATTTTCAATTTAGCCCGTGACTGACTTAGCTTCGATATCATATGCTAACGTTGTCCTCCTATATATACGGTACTTTTACTTCAATTCAGACAGTTTATAAATATTACTTACATCGGCAGCTTTGTCTTGTTCAGATGGTCTCAGTTGGATTTCCACTAAAAATAAAATAAATCCACTCCTGTCTCATCTCTTCTGAGGTTGGGACTCTAAACAAAGACTTGTGTTCGTCTGTGCAGCAAACTTACTGGGTTCTTGTTTTTCACGTTTTCTGAGTTAGTAGATGCACCGGGGACCCGATTTTAGCAATTCAACGTGGAAAAAGTCAGATTTTCATCCGATGAGCCCTTTAACAATTCACTATCAATGTTTTTGAAAATACAGTAAACATTTAAAAGAAATATCAGTGTGAGGTGAAGCGTCATATCTGCCCTGTCGCATTTCTGTCTGTCAGTTGTAATGGGTGCCAGAGAGCTACGTTACCCGGATGAAACAGGTGGCAGGACAAAATAAGGAAAACATCCATCAACTAGTAGTTCCACAAGCCTTTAAAGTCGTTTGCACCAGCATTCTCTTCTCACACACATGCAAAAGAGCGAGCACAAAACGGAAAATAAACACTTGTACCGTCACAAACAAACAAAAGAAAAAAAGTTAAAGAACAGCGTTAGCGCGACCATCTCTTCCCTTCCCCTTTCTGCGCATGAGCACTCACCAGAGAACTGTGTGCATGTGTACCACAATGGAACACAATATAATTTGACTTAAAGGCACATCAACATTTGTGGAACAGTACTTAACATTAGGTGGCCGTTAGTGTCTTACGGTAAAGTCTCTTATGCTCGTCTTTGTCTGTCTGATAGTAGTGGTCTCACCTGACACCTGAACTGACATGTATCCAAATATACGGTCACACTTTATTTTAAGGTCCAGTTCCTGGTTTTAGTAAACTATTAACTATGACTTTTACTTAGTTAACTCTTAATTTGTTGCTTAATAATAGTTAGTAAGGTAGTTGTTAGGTTTAGGTATTGAGTAGGATTAGGGATGTAGAATATGGTCATGCAGATTATGTGCTTTATAGGTGCTTATAAACAGCCAATATGCTAATAATATGGTGGATGCTAATAAGCAACTAGTTAATAGTGAGAATTGGTCCTTATACTAAAATGTTACCAAATATACTGGTGCGAAGGGTGCGAATACAAGACTAGAACCCATTATAAACGAAAAATCTGTGCCCACTGGATTCAGTGATTCATTGCGAAGAGACGCAACAGACGCCTTGTTTGGTTTATTATGGCTTTTGTCATGTTGCATTGCGTGCGGTGTAGTAGACAGAATGTAAGATGATAACGAATCAAACTTGTAGAAGATTTGAATGTTTTGTATGTAGTTTGGCGCTGCACATTTTACACTTGATTGTATTTTCGTCAAGTTTATCAAAGTGAAATCACCAGGCATTGCTATGCTCTTTCAATACGCCCTTCTGTGTTCCGAACTTGACTCTGGACCTCAAACTCTCGCAATGCAACCAATCAAATCTCTGGGTACCACCCGAAATGTCAGCATAACCAATCAGAAAGAAAGAAAATAATTTTATTAGAAAAAATTATTTATAGACCCAAACAATCATCGTTTTCATCATCAATCGTCGCTGTCATGTCCGAGTACTCGAGTACTCATGCCCATCCCTAATATATAAACAAATATCTACAATACAAAAAAATCTCATAATAAATTTTATTTTTATAGGAAAAATTATTGAACATTATATAACAATAGAATTCTCAAATCTGCATTTAAAGGGATACTTCACCCAAAAATGAAAATTCTGTCATCATTTACTCACCCTTACATTGTTCCATACCTGTATACTTTCTTAGATTTGTGGAACACACAGGAAGGAATTTGGAAGAATGACAGATCTCACCCACCATTTACTGCCATAGTAGGGAAAATAAATACTATGGGAGTCAATGGGGGTGAGATTTGACAATACTCCAGATATCTGGAGAAATTTATACAGGTTTGGAACAATCTGAGGGTGAGTAAATGATGACAGAATTTTCATTTTTGGGTGAATATCCCTTTAAGTTACAGGATCTTCTTTAACCTCAACAACTGTTAAATTGAAGAAATAGGGTAGGAAGGGGTAGAAATTATAATTATAACAAAACAAATGTCACTAATTTGAATAATTCTCTTTTGTACTCATCACACAAAAGAGAGTTTAGCATTACTGTAATATACTTAAAGTTGACGGAGCTAGACAGTCAAAGTGCATTTCCTGGTGTAGGATGTGCATGCATTTTAAAGAATAGCACAGCAGCAAGCACATCAAGAATAAAACAACACAAAAAAAGGTTGCGTTTGACAGCTAGTTTGTGATACCTAATAGATATAAAGACTGATCGTAAAAAGAACCGGGTGATTACACTCATTCCTTCATTTGATGTTCACCTGTTTTCTGGTGTTGCACTATGGTATTTGCATAAGGTGATCTAATTGGCTGATGAAAAGTTCAACTTCTACTGCGATCAATGCCAATGATGCGATGGACCCAGAATTCAGTTTGGCAATGCATGACGTCACCCATTCAAAGTAAATGAGAAGCAGTAACACAGACGCCCCGTGTGAATGTACCATGAATGAGTCGTGAGAGCACATGTTTACTTGTGGCTTTGAGTGTACTGATGGCTGGGATGTTATTGCATGCGTTGCTGGCAACAAAAGGACCAGCTTGAAATCGGTTACCAGCCCGGGTTGATCATGCAGAAAATTGTCCGATTCCGGTACCTGTCGATCTGTGCATGTCTACTATTTATAGTTTTGCATTGTTCCAAAGCAGCTTTTCACATTAGCACACCCTCAGGGCCCTCTATGATGACCCAAACTATCGTAAAAAATAATATTTAAAAACGTAAAAATATTATTTTCAATAAAAGTCGACCGATTTTCCCTATTAGATATGTACTGTATATTTGACTTCCTGGATCGATCGAGTCGCAGTTCTGTGATGTCATACGCTGTCTAGACAGCCTGCGCATGCTGCAAGAAGTCCAACGCGTGCTTACGTCAGGTGCCTTCAATTAGCATACTGCTGACAGTACAGTAATTCAATGGGAGAGATTTTACTATGGTCAGTTCGATACATTTAGTTCACTGTAATGTTACCAGTTTAATATTAAGATTTATTATAATCATCGTTTTTTTCACTGGTGAATCTCTGTTTACTGTCTGCTAGTGTAGCACCGGTTCCCTTTCTGTCGGTCTCTCGACGTTGTGTCGAACCGACAGAATGGGGTTTGTCTTGAGAACCTATCATCTTCTGAGTATTTAGAAAAGGCCAATGAAAATTGGCGAATGAAATTTGCATGCCGGGCTCCTCCCCGGATGTCCGGGTATAAGAGGGAAGCCGGCGTGCTCATTCATTCACCTTTTGTTCTTCAGAGCCTACGCATCTGATGAGCGTCTTCCAGATCTTCACTGATCTCATCCTGCTGGAAATCTACGACGTGGTGCAGCGGACGGTCCCTTCCTGCAGCGACTTTCCCCTGGGCGTCTCGGCAGTTCCGGAAGTGTCTGAGCAATTCCTGTTTTTTCTAAAAGAGCAAATTTCTCCAGCGTGGCATGTCCCGCTGTTCTCTTGGGTGCGACGCGCTCATTGAGGAAGGGGATGGACACGATGTCTGTCTCAGGTGTTTGGGTCTCCGGCACGCTGAGGCAGCCTTCGTGGATACATGTTGCCCGCAAGCCTCCAAGCCGCGCCCAGCGCCGGTCCCGTTCTTCCCGGAGGTGCATGAGGAGCTGAGTAAGACTTGGAACTCGCCCCTCACGGCTCGTTCCAATCAGAAAGGCTCAGTCGCCCTTACTTCCCTCGATGGTGGGGCGGCCAGGGGCTATGTCGAGATCCCCCAGGTGGAGCGTGCTGTCGCGGTGCACCTATGCCCGCAGACAGCGGCCACCTGGAGGGCTCGGCCTAGACTCCCATCCAAGGCGTGTAAGTTTTCGGCATCGCTGGTGTCGAAGGCTTACACGGCTGCGGGTCAGGCCGCCTCCTCCCTCCACACCATGGCCATCCTGCAGGTCCATCAGGCCAAGGCGTTGAAGGAGCTCCACGAGGGCAAGACCGACCCAACGGTAATGCAGGATCTCCGTACCGCCACCGATCTCGCTCTACGGGCGACTAAGGTGACGGCACGGGCCTTGGGTCAGGCAATGTCCACTATGGTGGTCCAAGAAAGGCACCTCTGGCTCAACCTTGCGCAGATGTGGGACGCCGAGAAGGTTCGCTTTCTCAACGCCCCCATCTCGCAGGGAGGGCTGTTTGGTGACACCGTTGAGGATTTCTCTCAGCAGTTCTCGACGGTGAAGAAGCAGACGGAGGCTATCAGGCACATTCTGCCCCGCCGTGACTCGGCCGTCGTCAGGCCTCCGAGATCCCGAGCGGCGTCTGCTTCCCAGCAGCCCCGGACCTCTTCGACTCCGGATCCGGCTCCAGTGCCCCCTTCTCAGGCTGCCTCCCGGAAAAGGACGTCAAAGAGGAAACCGCCTCCCCATCAGCAGCCGTCGCGGAAGCAGAAGCGGCCCTGACGGAGAGACCCCAGGGAGATTGAGACTACCATCGGGCCCAATTCCAGCCACTACATCGCTGGGTAGGATAGGGACGGTTCCTGCCCCGTCCTACCATCAGCTGGTCCCCCCTGGGGGGCCAGCGCCCACTTCCTCACAAAAAGAGTTTCCTCTCTCTCTGGGTATCTGGTGAAGGGAGCGATCGAGCCCGTCCCACCGACCAAGACGTTCAGCGGGTTCTACAGCCCGTACTTCATTGTCCCCAAAAAAGGCGGGGGGTTGCACCCTATCTTGGATCTGCGTGTTCTGAACAGGCACCTACACAAGCTGCCTTTCAGGATGGTCACGCAGAAGCGCATCCTGGCGTCCGTCAGGTGTCAGGACTGGTTCATGGCAATCGACCTGAAGGACGCATACTTTCATGTCTCGATCCTCCCTCGACACCGGCCGTTCCTGCGGTTCGCGTTCGAGGGACGGGCATATCAGTACAGAGTCCTCCCCTTCGGTCTGTCCCTGTCTCCACAAGTCTTTACGAAGGTCGTGGAGGCCGCCCTTCTTCCCCTCAAGGAAGAAGGTGTGCGGGTACTCAACTATCTAGACGACTGGCTCATCTCGGCTCACTCGCGAGATCTGTTGTGTACACACACGGACCTGGTGCTCCGGCACCTAGATCGGTTGGGGCTGCAGGTCAACTGGGAAAAGAGCAGGCTCTCCCCCGCGCAGAGCATCTCTTTTCTCGGTATGGAACTCGACTCTGTCTCCATGACAGCGCGACTGACTACAGAGCG